>NC_090269.1:209565461-209876849 GCF_040414725.1 Anabrus simplex | reverse complement strand
TCGCATCCAAGCTTTCTTTGATTTCAGTTATGATGGACATCAGTATTTAGTTTGTCAATTCATATAAATATCCCGATCCACTAAAGGCATTTGCTCGATTTACATTTTTGTTTGCTCGAACTGTTCGTTATTAGCTGCGCGGACTTAATAATGCGTTCTACTAAATACTGAGAAATCAGGGAAACACCAACAGCGGTATTTATCGCAGCTCTCATGTTATTGGTTGGTGAATCTCCCCTGCACGTTATTCATGATGTAGGCTATAACTCAAATCAATAGGCAAGCAAGCAAAGCGAAGCAAAGCAAACCTCCCATTTTGATGAGGCGAGGCAATCTGTTATGCAGGCTGACCTCAGAGCTTATTAGCCCCGTATTCATAAGATCAGCTTACTGGTTATTGGAGTTTAGTGAAACGCTGTCAGAAATCACTCGTATGGTAATAATTGTGGCCGACGTTTAAAGCCATTGGCCCAATTAGTACGGTGCTAACCCACATGATGTATCATCCCACTGACAGTCCTAGTTCCTAGTTCCACAATATTACTCTCACCTCCATCGTTTTATACTCACTATTCATCCATCATCACTCCAAAGAATTGTATGCGCGCGAGTCCTTCTATCACAACATCTTAACACGTTTGCTTTCCTATTAGATTTTGTCTTACCGAAAGAAAACTAATTTTATTGGGCCAAATATACTATGATTATTATTATTATTATTATTATTATTATTATTATTATTATTATTATTATTATTATTACCCCGGTTTGTGGATCAGCAGAGGTGAAGAAGGTGCCGGGATGAATGGGTCTGACTACAGAGTCAAAGTTAATTTAAAATTTTAACAAAGGTTATATTTTTTCTTTTGTAAAAATTACAACAAGTAACAAAATCACAGGTACTAGTAGCAAAAGACAAGTCTAGTTAAGACAACATTGTTGGTATACACAGAACTTTTGCTTTAAGTCCTCACTTAACAATTCCTGAGCTTCGCACTTATTTTTACAAAGATTACCATATTATGCAAGGGCAGAACACCCCTCAATACATGGAGCACTAGCTCCGTAATTTACAATGTCAAGCCTCCTTAGAGGCACTTTTACAATACTAGAAAAGAGCACACACGCTCTCAGTTTTTCAAGCCTAGTGAAGGCAACACCAAAAATATCTTACACTTTCTGGCCTTCCAAGGCCCAGCTTACAAATTGAAACAGGGGTATTTCGTACCCAACCTACAGGGCCTTCGAGCAAAAGAAATAAACGTTAAATAAATGACCCAAACAAAAAGGAAGGAGGCGAATACTTGCACTCCTCTATGTAGCTCCTTAAAATCTAAAAGGCTCTAGGCCGATGAAACAGGGGATAATCCCAACCTATGGAGGTGACTCGTACAAGAATAATTTAAGACATAATGGAAAGGAAGAAAATCAGTTATCAAAATGTCGTCACCTCAAACCAATATAAAGGGGAGCTCGAGAGGGTAAATCACTCTCTATCCCCGAATTACAGTTACAGATTTAAGTAAGATTTTACATAAGCCTGCAGAAAATTACATGTTGGAAAGATAGGTTACATTGTAAAGGAATTGAACCTTTCCCGCGGGTTAAACTCGTGAGCTAGCAAGAAATAAAGATGTTAAGCGGCCATTACCTTACTGAAGACCTGCTGCCTGATGAAAGACGCACCTCCCGCCTCCTGCTACACGTCTATACACTAGGTTAGATGTTAATCAAGTGGCCAAGAGATGTGAAAATCAGCAGTTTATAAACCCTCGGGGAAAGTTCGAGACCTTTCATGAATAATCAAGCCACACCCTCTTACTTTATTGGATACCTTACAGATACACACCCAATCGAAGAAGAAGCCGGTGATTGGCTGAAAATTAATTACAAATATTCTGGATTGGCTAGATTCGAAACTGGCGGAAAGAAAGATAAATATTGCCAACCCACAAATGAATGAACGAAATTTAGTAAAGAACAAACTTATGAATACAAAATTTCTTCAAATAAAAAGTTCCTTCACTTCGCACCAGGGTACATGATCATAGTTTTTCGGCAGTGACATCTATGAGAGAATGTCCAAACTTCTTGATATATAGTAAACAAAAACAAGTCGAAATTCACACCGTGACATCTTCAGAGGAAAGGTTTAAGTAGGTCCCGTTTATGTTCAGTGTTTCTCCAGTAGAGGAGTTCCAATTGGTGCAATATTCAAACGTGCGGCGTAGAGGTGTACCTCCTGGTACAATTATTATTATTATTATTATTATTATTATTATTATTATTATTATTATTATTATTATTATTATTATTATTACCTTATCTTCATGCGTCAGAGGGGAAAGAAACGTGAAAAGTTATATTTACTGAAAACTTTTCTAATCTTTCGTAGATAATTTTGTTCAAGCAACAACAACAGCAATAACAAGAAATACATTTTGAATAACAAGAAACAGACAAGCTATGAAGCTTAGCTAGTTCCCAACCGGGGAGAAAAGGGTTCCCCATTGAATTACACAAGACTTTAAGTCTTCACAGCACCAATAGGTCCTATAAATATCTTCAATCTTTGGTAAAAAAGAAGAGAACATATGCTTTTCCACTCGCTATCCTTACTCCACAGGGGAGCCACACACAAATAACGGATTGAAAAGTCAGAAAAAACAGGAGCCCAAACTTAGACGGCCAAGAAATGGAAAAGAGAAAGGTAAATAGAAAGGCCGAGAACATAATGAAAGGGATGCCGCACACCTCAAGCAATCTCGTGATATCACTTGTCAATAAAACCTAATGAGGCAGAAGGCCCAGTGACCCAGAGAATAAGCTATACTATCAGGTTACGAAGTTAAAGTTAGAAACACAGAATAGAAATTTAGAATTGGAAAACTTAGTCACCAGAAAGCAAAGTGAATAAGGGAAACGAGGGTACACATTCGTACGTTACAAGAGATTTATAAGGGATTTACACTATGTCCGTAGACAGCCTAGAAAACTTACATTATAAGCTCAGAACCCTACATTAAAATTATAAACGCAGCACGAGGAGGAGAACTAGAGGAATGTGGTCGGGTCGCTCAATATATAGTACATCTTCTGTTACTTGAGGTACAGCCGTTGCATCCATACAATGTACAGCGTATTCAGCACCTCCAAGTGTGTATGATAGATCAGATTTTTCGGAATACCTGATTATATATCTTGAGATATTGTATCTCTATGTTAGTTCTAAAATTCGGGAATACTTTCTATTTTTTTCTGAAAACACAAGTTATTACAAACGACGTACTGAAGTAACTTCTTCCACGTCAAATATTGCGGGCTTATATTCTGTCTTTCAGAGAGTTTGCTTAATTTTTCGGTGTCGGTGATCATGGGAAAGGAACAATATAGGGCCTATCCCTCTTTTAAAGAACAGTAATGGCAGGATATTAACGTGGTCATTGATGTAGGTGAACTTAGCTTATTTCTTGTCGTTAATGATTTATTTGATTATTGTCCTTAGTATGAAAATAATATTTTAATAGGAATACATAGGATATTGTTATGCATACTAATGGAGGATCGGACCAGGGACTTCCGGGAAAAGGTCCGGTACATTGTCCACTAAGCTATACCCGCTCCTCTAGAATCGTTTTGCGCATGGGGTATTATAGTCAGTATCCAGATTAAAACTAGTTCCGTTGACTTTTAATAAGTTTAGGTGTTTTCCTTAAATATTCAGGCAATACAGAAGTCCTAACGCAGGTCTTCTAAGCTAGGCTAGCTCATACTAGGTCTGGCTATGGAATCAAGTTGTAGAAAATCGTTATTCATTTTAGTTACGAAAACTTTATCTAACAGTTATGCAAGCCTTATGTTTCTCGTGTTAAAAGTACGTTAGTTCAATAAGCTGTACTTTAATCATTAAAAACTGCTCAGTGACCGCCTTGAATGAATTAGTGCACACAGCGATTTGTTTGGAAGTACGGCAGACTTATTTCAATGATGATCTGAGAAGTCTATGCGCGTGCAAGTACACTTTGACCCAAAATAAAAGTAGTTAAGAAGTTAAGATTTGTTCTCTGTTACTCAGACGACTTATACATTTTTGGTGACAACCGCACCTCCTAACTCCTTGCATTTTACGAATTAGCATTACATACACTGTAGATTATCTTATTTTATAGAATAAATTGGATCCGGTCCATTTTTTTTTTCAATTCAAAACGGTATTCGGAATTCTGTTCGTATCATAAGGTAACTTATCACGAACCACATTGTATACTAGAACATAGCAAGAACTCGGCATCCTCATTATTGAGAATTAATATGTTATGTCATGATTCATGGTGGGTAGATTCTAGTTTACGTTCGCCTCACACAGACAGTGTCGGGACCTACAAGGCTATAAACGTGGCCCAGTATGCTTTGTAGTGGGTGGTTCGCTGACAGGAAACTCAACTCATCGCAGCACGTCCTCGGATAATATTAACTTTCTGAGTCCTTCAGCACGGTATTACGAATGTGAACAGTGTTAAAATGTAGAACTTGCCTGTAATGGCATGTTTTAAAATCTCATAGTGAAGAAGCACCAGTAAAGTGTAAGCAGAGACTTTAAAGGATACTTCTGCGAGATTTTTCTCAAGTTTCGTTGCATTCTGGGTAAAAAAAAAATACTTGACTGAGTGATACAAGCCTTCCTTCTGCAACTGAGGAGATTAGACTCTGCCTTTCATCATGGGAAATGTTTCCTCTGAGATGACGTTTTCTCCCTTTCATTCCTGCATTGTTCCATCATTGTTATGCGTCGTCACCACGGACGTATGTGACTGCCTTCATAAGCTTGATACTAGTGCTCCATCTCGTGAACTACACTTGGGGGACTCAACTTAAGCTACAATATTTCTGTGAGTATCGAACGTTAATATAAGTTTCGCATTCTCATTCCTGTAGGCTATTTGAAAACACAAATTACGTTTTTTTAAGAACGTTGGATATACTGTAATAAAAGTCGAAACTTTTAGCATACCCAGACATGTTAATAATAGCTGTATATTTCGCTATGTACATGGGCTGATAATTACGTTGTTTTATCGCTTAAAATAACAATCACCACCATAATCACGATCATCACAATGTAGGGATGTAGACGATGCCTAACAAACGTACGACACAGATAAAGTAAATCAATGCTATTTTATGTTGTCAACCATTATGCAACAACATTTAAAAATGTCAGCTATCAATACTTGCAAGATTTTGGTGTTGGTAGGGAGAACTTGTGTGTAGAATCAGTAAAATGTTTTAACCCCTTTTCTCTCCTACGCAATATATTGATCAGGGCACCCATGGGGTATCGATTCAATTTACTCCACTCTCCTTGCGCAATTCTCTAACAATCTCGGTGTAAGTGTATAATGTCTGATTGTTCTTATTTTTGTACACATCTGAGTATGCTCAATGAAATTCACGTGTAGGAACCTCGCGGGCCATTTTGCTCATGGGAATTGGATCTATTAGAGGTAGCCTACTGCTAGCAGAAGTCATCACAAAATTCACCCGTGCTGTCACGTCACAGGACAAAACCCTTCGGTCTAAAGAAAGGTCGGGTCATTTTTATTTCTCTTGGAAGCACGCTATTGAATGGCTTAATATGTAGACTATGTCGGTTTCGTTGCATTCTGGGTAAAACAAATACTTTACTGAGTGATACAAGCCTTTCTTCTGCAAACGATTCTCATTTGAAATTACATCTGGGACATTTCTGTGAAAAATAATCGTATTGACAAACTGCCTTCGCACAGTTCGATATGATAGGGTATGTGAAAAGCCAAAACCATCTTCGTACAAGTTCTGGGGGCAAAGGCAGTCGGTCATGAAGATAACCACACTATCCCAAGGTTACGGATAGAGGAAGCTTTTACATTCCACTCCTTCAGGCACCGTTTCGTTTTGAGGTAACCTTACATTTCGTTACGTTCTTAACCCTCGTCAGTGAAACATGTGACCCAGCCGTGGTGGGGAGGCTTGTACGTCCCAATGAAACAGACAGCTGAGCCGCAGGATGGGCAGCTATCGAGAAACCAGACTAACGAATGGTTAATCGAAAGGGGGGTAGCAGCCTTTCGGAAGATGCAAGGGGGGCAGTCTGGATGTTTAACTGATATGGCCTTGTATTCGTATTTAACATAATACTACACGCCTGAAACCAACGGGAAACTACAGTCGTAAGTAACTCTTGAGGACATGCAGCTGTCTCTGTATGAATGAATGGTGCACTGATGATGGCTTTCTCCCGGGGAAAGTATTCTGATCCCGGGAGGGAACTACACGAGAGGAGGCAATCGTCAGGAAGATAAATACTGTCATTCTGCGAGTCGGTGCGTAGAATGTTAGAAGTTTGAATCGTTGAGGTAGATATTTTTTTGCAAGTTATTTTTACGTCGCACCGACACAGTGAGCTCTTATGGCGACGATGGGACAGGAAAGGGCTAGAAATGGGAATGAAGTGACCGTGGCCTTAATTAAGGCACAGCCCCAGCATTTGCCTCGTGTGAAAATGGGAAACCACGGAAAACCATCTTCAGGGCTGCCGACAGTGGGGCTCGAACCCACTATCTCACGAATACTGGATACTGGCCGCACTACGTTGAGGTAGAATAGAGAAACTGAAAAGGGGAATGGATAGACTAAACCTAGTTGGTATAAGTGCGTTGGCAGGAAGAGCAGGATTTTTGGTCAAGCGACTACGGAATTATCAACACAAAATCAAATGGGGGGAAATGCAGGAGTTGGTGTCATAAAGAATAAGAAAATAGGACAGCGAGTAAGTTATTATGACCAGTCTAGTGAACGAATTATTGTTGTCAAGATAGACACCAAGCTAATGACCACCACAAAACATAGGTCTATATGCCGACTAGCTCAGCTGATCGTGAAATCGAAAGAATATATGAAGAAACAGAAGATTTTACTACAAAATGGAAGAGGAGACGAGGATATAATTGTGATGGGGGAACTAGAATGCAGTGGTAGGCCAAGTAAGAGTTGGTAATGCAGTAGGAAAATTTGGTCTACGACAAAGGAATGAAACAGGAAGTCGGCTGGTTGAATTATGCAGCGATCATACTTTAACCCCTACTAATACTTGGTTCGAACACTACAAACGATGGCTGTATACGTGGACAAATTCTGGAGAATTTCTTTTGATTAGGGAGATTCAGAAACCAGGTGTTGGACTGCAGGGTCTTCCCAGGAGCAGACATGATACTGACCTCAACTAAGTGGTTATGAAATGCCGGCTGATCCTGAAGAAACTGAAAAAAGGAAGGAATATAGAAGATGGTATTTAACAAGTTGAAGAAAGAGAGAGTGAGGGATTATTTCAAGGAATATGTTGCACAAGGACGAAATGAAAAGGCTGAGAAAATACGATAGATGAAGAGTAGACAATCGTGAAGAATGCAATCAGTAGGGCTGCTGAAGAAAGGTTATGAATAAAGGTAAGATCAAGGAGATACTATATTGACGAACGGAGAAGTACAAGAATGCAAACAGTGAGTAGGGCAGAAAAGAATGCAGATTAAAGAATGAAGAATGATAGAAAGTGCAGGATTGATATGGAAGAATGGCTGAAAGAGAAGTTCAAGAATTTTGAATGTTATATGGTAGTAGGAAAGGTAAATGCTGCATATAGGAAAATCAAGGAACCCTTTGGAGAAAGGAAAACAGGGTGTACGAATATTAAGAGCTCAGCTGAAGAAAAAACATTTCTAAAAACATTTCTAGGGAAAGACAAGGCAGAAATATGGCAGGAATGTATTCAATAATTGTATCAAGGGAAAGAAGTAGATAATATAGTTCCGGGACAGGAAGAGTCTGTTGATGCTGAAGAAGTAGGACACCCAGTTTTGAGGTCAGAATTCGACACATCTCTGAGAGACCTACAATGAATAGGAGCAAGTCACTTGGAATTGATGACATGCCCTCAGACTTTCTGACCGCCTTAGGAGAAACCAGCATGGTGAGGTTATTCTATTTAGTGTGTATAATGTGTGATACAGGAGAAGTGCCATCCTATTTCGGCGGAATGTTGTTATACCTATTCCAAGAAAGCAATTGCTGACAAGTGTGAAAACTACCGGACCATTAATTTAGTATCTCACTCTTGCAAAATTGTAACACGTATTTTTTATTTTTTTTTGTATCAGTCTCATCCTTGGCTTTGAAAATATGTAAGTTGTTGAGGGTAAGTTCTGAGAAGTAAGGTGATGCATAAAATGTTAGATCAGGAGATGAAGTCTTAAAGGAAGTACTGTTTCTAGGCTAGTAGTATAACTAACGATGGCAGAAGTAAGTAGGACATAAAATGCAGACAAGCACAAGCCAGGAAAGCCTTTCTTAATAAAATGAATGTGCTCACTTCGAACATTGATATAGCAATAGGAAGATGTTTTAGAAGACTTTAGAAAGCATATGATAAGCAGATTAGAGAAATGTGGGCTGTGGTAGTTACGTAGAAGTGAAAAGGTTAGCACAGGATAGGGCGATATGGAGGGCTGCATCAAACCAGTCTATGGACTGATGACCGGAAAAACCAACAACAACAACAACAACAACGAAATTTCTGTTAGATATTGCGTAAGATAGGGTTAAGAGACATTTAATTTCCAGCTAGTTACATATGAGAATATTTAGAGGTTGTAGTAAGGATGTAAAAGAGTCTCCGTGGCTCAAGCGGCAGCGCGCCGGCCTCTCACTGCGGGATACGGTGGTTCAGATCCCGGTCGCTCCTTGTGAGATTTGTGGTGGACAAAGCGGAGGCGGGACAGGTTTTCCTCTGGGTACTCCGGTTTTTTCCTGTCCTCTTTTATTCCAGCAACACTCTCCAATATTATTTCATTTCATCTGTCAGTCATTAATCATTGCCCCAGAGGAGTGCGACAGGCCTCGGCAGCCGGCACAATTCCTATCCTCGCCGCAAGTTGGGGGCTTAATTTATCCCATCCCTGACCCGGTCATTGACTGGAAAACAGGTTGTAGGTTTTTAGTAAGGATGTAAAGGTAGGGTGTATAAGTCTTTGGTAAGACCCCAGTTAGAATACGGAACCAGTGTATGGGATCCACACCGGAACTACTTGATACGAGAACGGGAAGCGATCTAAGCGAAAGCAGCACGATTTTTTCTGGGTGATTTCCAATAAAGGAGTAGTGTTACAAAAATGTTGTGAATTTGGGCAGGAAAGTGGAGACGAGATGCTCGCTTATGTGTCAGTGAAGACATGGTGCGGAATAACGTTAATAGAAGAATAAGCTTGGGTAGAAGTTTTTAGGAAAATTTTGAATTCAAGAACAAGTACTCATTTATTGGACGAAGTGTAAGGGATTGGAATAAATAATCGAGCGAAATAATCGATACATTTCCAAGTTCTTTGAAAATGTTTGAAGAAAGGCTAGGTAAACAATTGATATGGAATCTGCCATCTGGGCGACAGCCCTAAATGCACTTCATTGATGAATGATGATTAATTTTCAGCATCTTACTCAGATGTATCTCTGGTGAGTTTCAGCCCACATAGTGGACTGTGATCCTGGTGTGGGCTAGATCAAGTGTGTTGCTTTCATTTCTTTTGTATCAGTCTCATCATTGGCTTTGAAAATATGAAAGTTGTTGAGGTATGAGTATTACTAGTAACACCATTTCTCATGTAAACTGTTTCTGTGACATATTGTGTGGAAGTGTTGCTCATAGGGTCAGTTGATGAATTCATTTCAGTGGACTTGGCTGACTGATAGGTAACAGCACCTTCTTGTTTGGTGAGGAAAGCATTGGGAAACGACTTCACTCCTTATTTCTGTAGTATGCCTCTTCAGTGACGCACAGTGTACCTATGACAGCTGATTATTGAGCTGTTGAGGATACAGCCAGCCTTCCTCCACATAACTCAAAGGTACTTTGTTTTAAGTAGGCGTGTACCCTATGTAGTCTATATCATTCCAAAATCCGTTATTTTATTAGGTTTTTTCAGGCAGCGTGAAACATATTTCCATCGATGTAGGGTTTAGGAAGAAATGCTATAGAATACAAATATTTTAAAGATATTCTAAACAACTTTTGTTCTGTGCAAGATTTCCGTAGGGTGATGTTTCTTTGAATTTCGTGATTACCGTGGGGTAATCAAGACATTTACGTGTCAAATGTGTGGTAGTAACTTATAAATTATAAATGCCAAGAACTGATAATCCAGCATGGGTTGATTTTTAATTACTGGTATATGGATCGGTGGAGAATTGCTCCTTCTTTCCCCCTCTCTCCTAAAATAACACTGTCGATCCTTGTTTCGAAACCAAGCACGGCAACTGCTGTGAAATAAGTCATTGAAGCCCTAAGCCACGGATACGTTCTTCCAGTCTACCTATATTATTATTATTATTATTATTATTATTATTATTATTATTATTATGTACAATGCATGGTTGATGTAGTGGGTTAGCTCCCGACTTTCCACCTGGATAGCCAAAGTTCGAATCCCTGTGGCTTTTTCGATGTAACTTTCTTCTGAAAATGATGCAGTGTTAGGAAAGGCATGTGGCTTAAACCTCTGTCAAAACCGAAAATGAGCGACGGTGGTTCCAGTGATCACTGAAGTACCTGTATAAGGTGAAGAATGTAAGTAAAAGTGAATGTATTGTTAGTATAAATGTTATTTACAATACCTGTATATTATATTTGTGGAATTTTCTCTCGCTATATGATATATAATTTATTTTCCATTGTCTTAACTTATTGTTAATATTTTAAGGTATGTCTACGTTAACTGTAGTTTTCGTTTAAGACTTACATTGTATTTCATTCGGAATGGTCACTCCATTGTAAGCAAATTTCAATGTACTTACAAACACGTCTCCATTCCTGTATGGTCTGTGTCTTATAATATTTGCATAATTGTATTGACCTCAATTATTTGAACATTGCTCTATGTACATGTAGGAAGTTTGCTCCTGGTATTTTTGTGATATAGCATGTCTTTTTCTTGTGTATCTCAGCAGAACATTTAATGATTGTGAACTAATCAGCTGTGATTCTTCCATTGGTATAATGCCATACATATACGATAACTTCATCCTGAAGTGAGTAGTTGAAGACACTGTTAATCTTGACCTTTTGTTTGTGGTATAAACAAGAACTCTTACAGTGTATAAGGCTGTTTCAGATACTTCGCTGAGGGACTGTTCTGTGAACAAGAATTTTGTCGATACTCTGCAAGACCCCACTAAGTAAGTAGCTATTCGAAGGTGATTAACGTACGAGCTAATGTAACTACTACAGACATGTGGAAGCTTTTTTTTGTTTCTAAGTCGCACCGACACAGAGAGGTCCTTTGGTGTCGGTGCAATAGGAAAGGGCTAGTAGTGGGAGGGAAGTGACCATGGCAGTAATTAAAATACAACCCCAGCATTTCCCTGGTTTCAAAATGGGAAACAAGAGAAAGCGATCTTCAGGGCTGTCAACTGTGGGATTCAAACGTGGACGCTTTTAATGTGTTATATATCACGGAACGTAACCTCTCTGACACACACAAATTTCTACGCGGTTATCTACGAAAGACTGTTGTTGGGTACCATTTTCATCCTCGGAGTCACTGTAAACGTTTTTCGCTGACAACTTCGATTTGCATACTGATTCAAAAACAGGAATAATATTTATATCCACGATTCAGTTCTGCTTTCTAAACTGGAGTGTTCGTTGGCAATTTGAGTAGCATCGGGATGCTGAAACTTAAATACTAGAAATATAATTAGATGTATCGGCCGCACATCTAGAAACAATTTCTCAGATTTGATTGTCTTCAGAGCAGAAACATATTCTCAAAACTGGCCATGACATCACACAAGTTTATTACTGTCGACACTGTGCCGTACATTTTGCATCGTTTCGAAGCCTGGGACCGAAATGATGTTGCTTGAGAACCCAAGTCTTTGAGCACCTCGCATATCAGCCGAGGCCGTGACCCGTGTCCAGTCCATAAACGTATCCAGCGAGGCTTGGACCATAACTCAGAACAGCCGTCAGCCAGGGAGGTTGTTCATCGCAAATCATATATGAAGTAGCGAGTGACTGAGTGAGGGGTCACGCGTGTCTCGGTTATAAATCGTCCATGCCGAGGGCTTCTTTAGCTCCCATGTATCAGGAATTATAGAAACCTTAGGCTACGTAGGATTAGGACTAGGGTCCCATTTCAGTTTCCTTAATTGATGTTGCCATGTCACCAATTGTACTTACCGACCAGCCGTGCATCTATGACAGTTTGAAAATTAGTGTTAGACTTCACTATCCCTGCTAATCCAGATCCCTTGTCCCAATAGAGGGTAGTAGGCAGAACTTATCGTAAGCATTCGTTTTATTGATGCGTTAACTATTAGATTTAATTTTTTTTTTGTTTTTTTTTTGCTGGTTGTTTTACGTCGCACCGACACAGATAGGTCTTATTGCGACGATGGGACAGGGAAGGGATAGGAGTGGGAAGGAAGCAGCCGTGGCCTTAATTAAGGTACAGCCCCAGCATTTGCCTGGTGTGAACATGGGAAACCACGGAAAACCATCTTCAGGGCCGCCGACAGTGGGGTTCGAACCTACTATCTCCCGAATACTGGATTCTGGGCGCCTTTAAGCGACTGCAGCTATCGAGCTCGGTCTATTAGATATTAGACACATGATTTAACAAAGAAATATTTTAACATTTGATCTATTTTGCAACATTATATTTTAAATATTTCTTCAAATTTGTGACTCCTAAATACAATTTACTCCATAAGAATGTAATCTAATTTTTATTGAGAACTAGCTGATGTACCCGTGCTTCGCTACCGGATTCTCAGAAAGACTGACTTTGTGGTTTTCCTAACTGAAGTTATCATAGGTCATTACAAAAACTTCAGTAGGAATGTAACGATTAAAAGTAATGTTATCGTACAAAAGACTCGATCAAATGAAAAAACCGCACATTTTCCCACTTTTAATGAACAGTACTACGGTGCCGATCTGACAGTCCAAAGTTCCAGAGCTGAAAAGACCAGGCCACACAGAGCCGCTGACACTCCTCTGCCATTATTCCGTTAATTATGCACACTAATCATTCCAATCAGTGCCTCAGAATAGGGATTGAATAGCAAGAATGCAATGATGAACCAGTGTGTTACGTACCAGTAGTATCAGAAAATTTATGAACCAGAGGAGTGGCATGTTAAAGAAGAAAGTTATCTAACTCCCCAGCTACTTCCCACCAATATTCAGGCAGGTTGTTACACTCGGTACGACCGGGCGCGTTGGCCGTGTGCTTAGGGGCGAGCAACTGTGAGCTTGCATCCGGGATATAGTGGATTCGAACCCCTCTGTCGGCAGCCCTGAAGATGGTATTCAGCGGTTTCCCATTTTCACACCAGGTAAATGCTTGGGCTGTACCTTCATTAAGGCCAAGGCCGCTTACTTCGCACTCCTAGCTCTTCCCTATCCCATCGTCGCCATAAGACCTATCCTGTCGGTGCTGTGTAAAGCAAATTTTAAACAAAATACTCGGTACGCAGCAGTAATCCTATCTATCGGCATCGGAGGACACAAAGCACATCATAACAAACAATGGTCAATGTAATGTTATTGTTGATAAATTTTATGAGCTTTCTATATTGTAGGCCTTCACATTTAGTTTTCTTTCGACTCTGTGATATGAGGGTGTCTTATACAATTATTTATAGCATAGACTGTAGTCTATTCTCTGACTTTACATACCAATTTTCATTAAATTCTGTTTACACATTTTCTCGTAACTCGGCGCTGATATGCACTTAACAAAAATCCAAATTCATGAATGTATCTGTGATCATATCCGATACGGTAACAAATAATAAGGCATACATGATCGGAAATTTAATACCATATAATTTTGCATACCGATTTTCATTAAGATAAGATCACTAACAACTGAAATATTTGACAATTGAATTTTAGGCGATCCCCTAAACTACCATTTTTCTCAGCGTGAATACAGTTATTTATAGCCAAGATTGTAGCGACTTATTACCTTGACTTTGCCTACCGATTTTTTATGAAGATACGACCACTAATAACATAAATATTTGAGAATTAAATTTTAAGCCTTCCCCTAAACTATAATTTCACGCAGCGTGAATAAAATTATTTATGGCCTAGATTATAGCGGCATATTCCCCGACTTTGCATACCGATTTTCATGACATTCTCTTCAGCCGTTTTCTCGTGATGCGTGTACATACATACATACATACATACATACATACATACAGACAGACAGACAGACAGACAGACAGACAGACAGACAGACAGACAGACAGACAGACAGACAGACAGACAGACAGACAGACAGACAGAAATTACGGTAAATTATAAAGTGCATTTCCTTGTTACTGTGGACACGACTGATACAAAAATACCATCCTTTTTAAATTCTGAGCAATGTACAGACAAAACTCTTATTTTCTATATATACTGTAGATTATACGTTTTTCACAAATTCAGCACTCTACTAAGTTCATTCTATTCTTTATTCGAAATTTGCAAATTCTTGTCTAACTTTGCTATACAGAAAAAATCATTTGCTTGCATCTACAGGATTCGACAGTTCTTGACGGGTTTGGAAGTTGCAACATCTTAAAGAGGTGTGTCTACAAGGCCTCAAGTGAACATGGTGGACGGGTGTTCGCAGTGATGCGCCATTAATACATTCAGGTGCCTTTGTATACACATGTGGATACAGATCAGTAGAGACTATGCCTCCCCAGCTGCAATGAAACTTCTGAAATTCTTCAGCCTTTTTCCAGTCATTCGACTGGGTCAGGAATGGAATGAGTGAAACCCCCATCTAGCGACGATGATAGGAATTGTGCCGGCTGCCGAAGCCTGTCGCACTCTTTTGGGGCAATGATTAATAACTGACATATGAAATGAAATATGCTATTGGAGAGTGTCGCTGGAATGAAAGCTGACCTGGAAAACCTGTCCCGCGCTTTGTCCAGGACAAATCTCACATGGCGTAACCGGGATTTGAACCACGGAACTCGGCGGAGAGAGGCCGACGCGCTGCCGCCTGAGTGACGGGGGCTCACCGAGGTGCAATACTTGGCTGAACCCTGCGCAGTATGGAGTCAGTAGGGCCCTGGATCACGTTCTGCGGAATTGCGGTCCCCGCTGCTTTGCTTACTTAGCCCACATGTTATTGATGATAAATTTGAGATTGGTTAGAAAACTATAGAATTGTGGATATATCTATTTAAATACATTATAACGCTTAGGATACTTCCCATTTCTATACGAAACGAATTTTTGAAACTTTCAAAATTGCATTTTAATAATATAAATTTGGCGCTTTCTTTGCGGAGAGGTGAAGAACCATCTAGTTGAAAATATACAGCGGTAACAACAATTTTCAGTGCTTCTTTCCTATAGAGTTAAAAGTAAATGAAACATTTTTTGCAATAGATGGGAACTACAATGCGTTTTACTTTTTGGCTCCCAACGTAGGCCTATATGATTTCAGGCCTTGTAGTCACAAATCGAAATGGAAAATAACAAAGAACAATCTGATGGTTTGATACCAACTTTTATACTTCTTCCCAGCCCGGGGCGTGACAGCGAAGTGACGTCGTTACTGGATTACCATTCAAGGCGGCCACTGTTCGAATTCCAGCCAATGCACCAATACAAGTTTGAATTTAAGTGTCATCTCTAACGTAAAATTGTAGACCGAGCAAGTGGCTGTACGGTTTGAGTCACGTATCTTTCAGCTTGCATTCCGGAAATAGTGGGTTTGAAACACACTGTCGGCAGCCCTGAAGATGTTTTCTCGTGGTTTCCCATTTTCACACCATGCAAATGCTGGGGCTGTACCTTAATTAAAGCCACGGTCACTTCCTTCCCATTCCTGGCCCTTCCCTATTCCATCGTCTCCATAAGACCTGTCTGTGTCGGTGCCACTGGTTGTACACAGACGAGATTCACAGAGGTCGTTATGTACCATCAGTGGTACACGCACGTCGTTCACAGTGATCATGTACCACCGATGGTATACATTTTCATATTGATTCATATTTCTCTGCCTCCTCGGCATATTGAGCGGGGAATTCAATTCTTTTCATACGGTTCCAGTGGGAGTCATAGTACAATTATGTTATGAGCATCGGTCGCGCTTAAGGCAATAATATGGTACGTATAGCTCCCGAAACCATTAATAACGGCGAGCAAACGTAACAAGAGTACAAATCTTTCCAACTGTGTTAATGATTAGCAGTTGAATTAATTTCTAAAAGCGAACTGGACTATCATCCTAAGTTGCCTTAACGAGAAAAGGAGGCAGATAGCATGTGTACCACTGGTGGTGTTACATATTCAAAATACCATTGTACTTCGATGAGGTGAGTCTAGTGTTTAGAAGGCAGTGGAGCGAACAGCAGGCACGTCATTGGGCCGAGTACAGTCTTCTCATAAGTCTCGCATTACTGACAGAAAATAAAAATGTTAGAGAATGTGTATGCTACAAATGCAAAAAAAGAAAAAAAAAAGAAAAAAGAAAGAAAAGAAAAAAAGGCCACTTCCGAACGGAATAAGTGTTGATATTTCAGGGACTAGTGACGTTCAAGCAAAAGGAACCACTGCATCACTAAGGACTGGCAAAGTGACTAACAGAGCAGTCATAGATTTAGCGCGCTACTGTATCCGGCGACAGAGCACCGGACGTAAATAAGCTGTAGTTCCTGTGATGCCCGAGTTCAATAAAATTTTTAATTCGTAAAATTTATCCGGCTATCCTGAGAGCTGTCGTATTCTACCGGTGATAAACGAAAAAGGCGAAGCACAGAAAATACACAGTCTGTGCTGTTGAAAGGAAGTAACTTTCTTTTATCTACCACAACGATCGGGAAGACGGGTAAATTCCACTTAGGAACGTTAAGGAATGTCAGAGTGTTGGAAGTTTGTCCTGAGAAAGAGTTATTTAACGTCCTAATAAATTTAACATCGCGCGTCTCTCCTATTTAAGCGTTTGTAAATGCCAAAGACGCAAGATGGGGGTTTCATTCATTCCATCCCTGACCCGGTCAATGACTGGAAAAGAGGTTGTAGGTTTTTTTAAATGCCAAAGACTGTGCTAGGAATCGATTTCACACCATTAAGCACGGAGACACGCTCCTAACAAACTAGGCCATGTAGCCGAGTAAGAAGGATTATCACGAAGCAAGTATAGCAGACGCTCAGCACAGAAAACACAGCCAGTTTCTCATTGTTTTTATCCACAGTGTTCCCCTGCAAGTGCAATACTCGTGCCACTCAACCAGGGCCTGATGAAGTAATGCGCTGTTTCCTCAATTAGCCGGGCGCATGCAAACTTCCGTGTCGGAGAGGGTACTCGTGCTCCTCCCCACGGCTGGCCGTGATTTGTTACCTACTTACATCCACCCTTAATGGCTCTAATTCAATTGTGTAGGTAGTAGCCAATATACAGTGGCTCTTTTTAATTTGGCCCCCATCGAAGGGTGCACTCCCTACTCAGAGGCGGCTGCAGACTTGAGAGCATTTCTCTCGCCCTAGCAGAAGGTAACAAGTTAGACGATTTCGCTAATCCACTCACTGATATGATGAGTCAACCACAAGTGAGTGAAACTTGTTCCACCTGGACTTGGGTTTCATCTGCCCTGGGGCCACTTCACTGCAATGAATATCATAATTAGGGGGGTAACCAATGCGCAATTGTCTTGCAAACTGCGGGAAAACAGGCCGCACAGTGGTTTCAATTGTAAAGGAGATATCGATCAGATTACGCGTGGTCAGCCTTGTTAGCGTTCATACGTTGTATTGTTCTCAGGATTATGCCTTTCAAGAACAGTACATTGTATACTGTGTATATTACCTCGTTATATTTCTTCTGTGATGATCAATAGAGTTCGGTTACTTTAGATAATAAAAATTGCGATATGCGTTCCAAATCTGTCCTTGATATTCATTAACGAACATTCAGAAAAGCCTCAAATTAAGGAAGTAAGAAATTCACCTTCTTTAATGATCGATTATTTTTGTTTTGAAGCCATCGATATTAGCTCGAAGCAATACACACACATGTAGTACCAGCTCCGTGGTGTAAGAGTAGCGTGCCTGCCTCATATCCGATGGCCCCGAGTACGATTCCCGGCCGGTGCCGGGATTTTTATTCTGGACCGAGATCTGTAACGGGGTTCACTGAGCCCTGTCAGACCACGAAGGCCAGGCAATAAGCTGAGGATGTCGACAGTTTGACCCCGCGGCACTGCAATATCTGCAAACCGTCTGGCTGGGCCGGGGAATCTGCGAAGCTCACTCTGCAACTGCATTAAGGGGATTCGAAGCACACCACGCGGCAAGAAATGTAATTCCCCCCCCCCTTTTTTTTCACAATTTGTTTCACGTTGCACCGACACAGATAGGTCTTATGGTGACGATGGGATAGGAAATGCCTAGGAATGGGAAGAAAGCGGGTGTGGCATTAAGGTACATCCACAGCATTTGCCTGGTGGAAAAATAAGAAACCACGGAAAACCATATTCAGTACTGCTGACAGTGGGGCTCGAACCTACTACCTCCCGGATGCAAGCTCACAACAGCGTGCCCCTAACTGCACGGCCAGCTCGCCCGGTAAATGTAACCCTTGAAGCGCACTGTGGATATTCAGGTATCCTTGAACGTCAGAAGACAGACGTATTGTAGAATCCTCCAAAACAAATGTGAAGAATGTCGATTTTGAAAGATTTTACAATAATAACGTAAGTAACTGAAAGGCACATATTTTCAAAGGACAGATTCTAATAAATTATTAAGTACTGGAAACTGTACCCGTGCTTCACTACGGTATTCTACATTGTGTACGTATATCGAATTAAATTACTGAACATGCAGTGAATAAGATTTTTTTAAAAAAAATTGCATGTCACTTTAGCGTTATCCATAAACGGCAGGAGGATGTTCCCATACGCTTTTTCCAATGTAAAGTGCGAGTTGCAGGGTTGTGATGACAACGGCAGGCTCACTTGCCTACTACCATTCACAATCGAGTAGGGACGTTTTCATTATAATGGCAGGCCCCAATATCTACTGCGCGGTCATAATCCATATGAAGAGGTTTCGTTACAATGGCAGGCCCACTTTCTTACTTCCAGACAGATTATAGTTGAGTAGTTTTTATTTTAATGGCAGGTACCTTCCCTACTGCCAGTCAAGATTGAGTTGTACTGTTATAATTATAATGACAGGCCCGTTTTCTTAATACCAGTCACACCGAGTTGGTGAGTTCCCATTATAACAGCAGGCCACTATGCCTAATGCCAGTCATATTTTAGAAGGGTAAATTTGTTTATAATGGTAGGCACACTTGCCTACCTCAATACACAATCGGTTAGTCGAGTTTTGAACAAAATTGCATACTCCCTTAACTTCTGCCAGTCAAATCGAGAAGGGAATTATTCAATACAATGGTAGTCCTTCCTTACTAATGCCAGTTACAGAGTTGGAGAAGGATCCCATTCCTACTGCCAGTCAAAGTCGATGTGGAGAGTAATCATTACAATAGCAAACGCCCCCTTGCTGAGAGTCACTATCGATATAAAATACTAATTATAATGGCAAACACACCCTTTCTACATCGCTACAAATCGACTTCAATGAATATATATAGATCGACATACGAAGAACATGCATGTTTACAATAATGCAAACCTTCATATACAGAGTAACCGCTGCTAAACGATACGTCATACTGACAAACGAATTGTACCATAAGATGTCTTATTTTGCGGTCTAAATGGCTGGTTTTATGATATTTTTTCCTATCTCATTTATTTATGGGTTAGATTGAGTTAGAAACGTTGAATAGGGTGAAATGTGGGTAAGGTTTTCGCACAGTGCATTACTTTTGGATAGAGTAAGTCAGGGAGAGATGGCGCGGACTTTGCTATGATCGTGCAGCAAATCTTCGCCAAGATTTCGACTAACTTATTTTTATGCTAGACGTCATTGCTTGTATGTCTCCTCACTGCCTTGTGAAGGAAACGGTCGTGATATAAGTAGATTACTGAAAAAGCTCCTTCATTTGAAGGTGTGTCACTTGCGCCATCTCTCCCCTAGTGTCCGGGTGAGATGGTGTCGCCTTTACTTGCGAGTAGTACCACTATGTTAGGTACACAATAGGTTTGTGATTAGTAGCAAAGTGTGTGAATCAGGATGGGTTTTACACTGCCCGTGGTTAGTACCACTACATACGAAACACGCCCGTTGCCTGTAATTAGTGCCTTTATATGAGAAACGCCACGGGTCTGGGCGTTGCCCCGTGATTGGTGCCACTATATGAGCGACACCGTGGGTCTGAGTTGCGTATGGTTAGTACCCACTATGTGAGGAACACCACGGGATAGTACGAGTCCCTGTGATTAGTACACCTATGTGTGGCGCCGCAATGTGAGAAACACTATAGGTCTGCGTTACATGTGCTTATTACGTTGCTCTTGAGTAGTTCCATAATGTATGGAATACCGCGAGTCTACGCTACTTTTGATTAGTACTGCACCATGACAAATACAATGGTTCTACTTTGCTAGCGATAAGTACCATTATGAGGGGCCGATGACCTGGATTTTAACCCGTTTAGACAACAAGCATCATCGATTCAGGATTGTTCTTTAGAAGCAGTTCCTTGGTCAGTAATACTATTGTTTTACGATAGTTTCCGGGAATGTGGGGCATTGCGGGTCGGATCCACTGACTGCTTTACATTCATATTCATCCATTCATTCTTCGGCGTCGCGTTTTTAATTCTGGTCAGCGGATAATTTTTGACTTTTAAATTGTCATTATATTTCGTTTCATTTCGTACCATTAGGGGCCGATGACCTAGATGTTAGGACCCTTTAAACATCACGCATCATCACCATCAGTTCTATGGATATTAAATGAAATTAAAATAGAATGTCATAACAGTCTGCCACGGATGTTGCCATAGATCAAGTAACTGAGCTACGGCAAAGAAATAAAAATATCCTTAATCATTATTATATGTTAGATAAACAAACTCGCTGGCGTGTGCGCTTTACAATCTCACCCACCACGTACGTCACTGCGCTTAAATATTTTGGCAAACTAAGGGCCAAAGTGCTTTGTATTGTGTTATTGTTGTTGTTATAATGCAATCGTATTACTAAACAGAAGTCCGCCTCCATGGTTAAATGGTTAGCGTGCTGGCCTTTGGTCACAGGGGTTCCGGCAGGGTCGGGAATTTTAACCATAATTGGTTAATTTCGCTGGCACAGGGACTGGGTGTATGTGTCGTCTTCATCATCATTTCATCCTCATCAAGACGCGCAGGTCGCCTACGGGTGTCAAATCAAAAAACCTGCACCTACGAGCCGAACTTGTCCTCGGACACACCCGGTAATAAGAGCCATACGCCATTTCATTTTTTCATTAAACAGAACTGGAAAATATTTGATCTACTTAGGGCTGTGAACAGCTTTACATCTGACTAACTACTCTTACGGTTCTCAGAGACGTCAAGGCGCCGGAGTTTTGTTCTATAGTTCATTTACGTGACGGTAAATTTAACGACACGAAACTATCATATTTGAGCACCTTCAAGTAGGCCTACCACTAGACTGAGCCGCGATTGAACCCGCTAACTTGAGCTTAGACGGACAACGCGTTCACCGTCTGAGCCACTCAGACCGGCACTAACTTGGAAATGAAGTTAAGTAATTTCTTGTGAAGCGAATTTTAAACTACGGCTAGACATAATGCGAGTTTGTATGTAGTGTAATGTATTGCTTAATACAACTTCGGGCACTGACAATTTAAGAAGCTTTTATAATTTAGGCCAAGGTAAAGAAACAATTGACAGAGTTTTGGTTCTCAAAACATACGACGCAGTAAGCAAAGCAAAGCCAAGCAAAGCGAAGAGGTTTTCAAAATACTTGACGAGATGGAGTGGTTAGCTCTACGCCCTGCGACCTTCAGCCTAGGAATTAATTTGCTGCTCATTTCTGGTTTGAACTGAGTGAACCAGGGCCAGGAGTAAAGGTCATATTTTTGAAAGGGATCCAAACCCTAGTTCTTTTGGAAAAAATATGCATGCCTTTACCACAGTATCTACGAAGTTTCCTAATATATGTTACCTCTTTCTTGAAATTGCTTTTTACGATGTTTTTCTGCTGCCTCCTCTAACATAATGCAAAACGCAAAAGAGTAGCCATTGTCCGAAATGAGAAGTCTGATGCCTCTGGTCACACGAGGCAAGATGGCAGGGGCGCGTGGCTTTTTAGAAACAAATTTTCCGAAAAGTCACCTTTCGGAATGCATTCTTTCAGCAAAACCCATTTATCCGAATCAATTTTTCCGTATATATTCAAAAACTTATTTATCCGAAGCAATTTTTTCGAATATATTCCTTTACTAATGCCCTTTTTAGGAATCCTTTCCACATCACTGAGAGATTATAAAAAATAATATCAAAAGCCCACACTTGATTGCCATTATACATACGGTTCCAAATTTTTGTTCCTTTTCGGAAAATTATTCGGTCCCAAATTACAGTTTAATTTCTCATGATAGTAACGGTAAGAGGAGGGATGAAATTGCTGTATAACGGACACGTAAATTACAATAAATTGGCTGATGATTGTAAAATATACTGGGATGTAAAAGGGACACGACGCCACTGTTGGACTAACTACTAGCAGTTACCCGCGGCTTCACTCACATGGATTTCTTAATTTGATAAAAGAAATCGTTCCTCAGTACTGTACTAAGACATTATCTGAAAATCCCTAAAGTATAAAAACTCACCGAAAAATTGATTTTCATTTACACCAGAAACTCTTTGTGAACCACGTTATTTTTCTGCTATTTGTTTCACGTCGCACCGACACAGATAGGTTTTATGGCGACGATAGGATAGAAAAGGCCTAGGACTGGGAAGGAATCGACCGTGGCCTTAATTAAGGTGCAGCCGCAGCATTTGCCAGGTGTGAAAATGGGAAACCACGGAAAACCATCTTCAGGACTGCCGACAGTGGGGTTCGAACCCACTATCTGCCGGATGCATGCTCACAGGTGGGTGCCCCTTAACCGCACAGCGAACTCACCCGGTAGTTTAAGTTTAAGTTTGTTAAATATTTAATGTACTTCTTCAGTATCATGAAGGCAAGTGATTAGAAAGTTGTGTTTGAATCCCAACTCTCGACCATTCTACAAGCCATATTCTATGGTTTCCCCAGCTCAACAGCAAATGAATTTACACACAGGCCAGAGTCGTTCTTTTCAGCTCTTAGCCCAATTATGAATGCGCATAGCGGCAGACACACTACGCCTCACTAAGTGCCATAATGTAAAATTTTTAATACCACTTCAACTACTGTACCATCAGTCTTAATAAAGACACCAGAGAACAGGAATTCTTCAGCGTGTTAGTATATACTTCGGGAGTGAAACGAATAGGTTCACGGAGGCTTGGGTTCGGTTACTAGTATAGTCAAATATTAAACATTTGGCAGGGGTGGGAGCGATACGTGACTAGAAAGGTACATGTGTGTCTTAAAAAAGGTGTTCCACCCCAGGGAATATGAGGGCATGAGTTTATATTTACAGTCTGTCAAGAACATGTTCTAACGTGCATCACTATCATTTAATCACTAACTCAAGAAAGCCAGCGTGTAGTTTTACGTGACTATTAATATCGTGATTATGGCCTCTGGACCTCCAGTTTGACGTTTATTTTAAAAATCCCCACACGCATTGGCTGGGATTCGATCCACAACCACGTGAGAAGCCAGTGGCAATACAACTCGGCTATCACGTCCTGACCCTCCTTAGTTGATGAATATCTTTCGGCTAGATGCCCTTCCTGATGCTAAACTATGTGCAGCGATGTAATCACTATTGCATGTTTCTGTGTGGTTGTTATTGTAGTCTGGTGAGCTGCATATACGTGAAGAGATATGTATTAATAATTTCGTGTGGCTATTTAGCCGAGTGCAGCCCTTGTAAGGCAGACCCTCCGATGAGGGTGGGCGGCATCTGCCATTTGTAGGTAACTGCGTGTTATTGTGGTGGAGGATAGTGTTATGTGTGGCGTGCGAGTTTCAGGGATGTTGGGGACAGCACAAACATTCAGCCCCCGGGTCATTGGAATTAAACAATGAAGGTTAAAATCCCCGACCCGGCCGGGAATCGAACCCGGGACCCTCTGAACCGAAGGCTAGTACGCTGACCATTTAGACAACGAGTCGGACGAGATATGTATTGAAACAAACATACTAAAAAAACCAAACTGCGAGCGAGAGAAGTTAATCAGACGCGCCAAAAATCCACCCAGCCGGGAATCGATCTCAGGACTTCCTGAAGCCTGCAACGCTGACCATTCAGCCAAGAATCCGGACACAGCTGTAATAAAAATCGTGTCGCCCGACATAGCGTGTGCAGGCATTTTGTTTTGACGCCATTTAGGTTGCATGCGTATCGATTTTGACTATCAGTATTATCTTCTAGATGGCAGAGAAAAACACATTTCTGCTGGTCGATCCATGGCCAAGTTTTAATTCATTTTGTCAGATGAACACCAAGTATATCACCAGAAATCTTTTCCTTGCCGACATATTACGACACGGAATGGCGCTAGTGGCTTTACGTCGCACCGACACAGATAGGTCTTATGGCGACGATGGGATAGTAAAGGCCTAGAAGTTCGAAGGAAGCGGCCGTGGTCTTAATTAAGGTACAGCCCCAGCATTTTCCTGGTGTTAAAATGGGAAACCACGGAAAACCATCTTCAGAGCTACCGACAGTTGGATTCGAACCCACCATCTCCGGGATGTAAGCTCATAGCCGCACGCCTCTAACCGCACGGCCAACTCGCCCGGTACGGAATGACGAGTGCACACTCTATTGCCCCGAAAATTCCGACTATCTCTGCCAGGATTGAACCCGCGATTTGGAATCCGGAGGTCGACCACTGATCCACGGAGAGAGCTGGAAATTAGATAAACTTATGAGATAAGAACTGTGTTTCTGACTGTTATTCGTGAAGTTCTTAGTGCTTAATACTACGGTAGACCAGTATTGTGAATGTGGTATAACATGTGTTACCGTAATTGATGTTGAAGTGGATTGGTGATCGCAATGACGTCATGCCGCATGTAAGTGACAGCGTATGTGTTAAGTTGATATGCCCCTCAAGAGACCTCGCACTTTATTAGGGCAGCTCGTTTCCTCCATTTCAATCAGCCTTCCCTCTTTCCTCTTTTTTTCCTTTTTTATTTTATTTTCCAACTTGGTTGTTTGCCATTATCTCTCGGGACACCGGGCAAGCGCCTTTACCTCTTCAAGGACCACAAAGGGATTGGCAAAGGGATTACGGACCTAATCCCTCTATCAGTACTTCCCCGAGCAACGTTGCCATGTTAGAGTCATTGGGGTGTGGCGAGGCTTAATTCAAGAGGGTGACATTCTGTGGTTGGACACACTGACGTGACAACACTGCGTATTGAGTAGTTGATTAAAAACGAACTCTGTTTTGCACTCACTCCATTGCAGACTGGCCCATTCATGCGTGCCTATCCGCTGGCCGGCCGCTCCAGCTAACAACTTACTTTATACCCTTCTCTCTCACACTCGCTATATATATTGTTGCTTTCATATATCTGCTTTCAAATGCACAGTACACTCCAGTTTTGATCTGCGGAACGAATTTCAAGCAGCTTGCTGTGTGACGCACTTCATTTTCGCCTGTATTTATTTCTCATTTCCCTGTACCATTTTATTTGCTAGGATTTATTTATTTCATTTCTTAGCAAAGTAGGGTCTCCATACTACGAGATTTCCTGACTTGTGTCGAAAGTTGAAGGGCTACAGGGCCCGAAAAGGTTTCAAATTTTGAGTCTTGGATGGCTCTATCGTCCGCCTTTGTGGTGTAGTGGTTAGTGAAATTAGCTGCCACCCCCGGAGGCCCGGGTTCGATTCCCGGCTCCGCCAAGAAATTTGAAAAATGGTACGAGGACTGGAACGGGGTCCACTCAGTCGCGGGAGGTCAGCTGAGTAGAGGTAGGTTAGATTCCCACCTCAGCCACCCTGGAAGTGGTTTTCCGTGGTTTCCTACTTCTCCTCCAGGAAAATGCCGGGATGGTACCTAACTTAAGGCGACGGCCACTTCCTTCCTTCTTCCTTGTGTATCCCTTCCAATCTTCCCATCCCCCCGCAAGGCCCCTGTTGAGCATAGCAGGTGAGGCCGCCTGGGCGAGGTACTGGTCATCCCCCCAGTTGTATCCCCAGACCCAGAGTCTGAAGCTCCAGGACACTGCCTTTGAGGCGGTGGAGGTGGGATCCCTCGCTGAGTCCAAGGGAAAAACCGACCCTGGATGGTAAACAGATAAAGAAGAAGAAGAAGGATGGCTCTATCAATCTCAAAAATCGAAAAATCACTTCCGGCCTAAATACACTTCCGGAAAAACAGCCTAAAATCGCTTGTTTCTTTAGTCGTTCTCTTTTCGATTCATATCCTATCCAAATTAACTTATTTATGTAGGCCTAATTATTTCTGTAATGTGTTCCTTGGTTCAATACCCTCAGGCGTTTATTGATTTTTTTTTAAATGTCCACGCCGAATGTAGTTATAAGGGCTTATGTAAACGATGCATTGACTCACATCAGCGCTCGTAGTGGTAGAAAAAGGCAAACTGCTAATCTAATCAACCGGATAACGATGATTAAGGAAAGAATTGTAAATTTTATTTTATTTTATTATATTTTCCCTAAATTCGTAGCTCATATCCCTAGGATGTTTTCAACATTAAGTTGTTTGCCCGAAGGACTAGAGCTGTGGATTCTTTCTTTCTTTCTTTCTTTCTTTCTTTCTATACAGTTAAACGCTACTATTTCGTAGCCAGAGTGTAAGGTGGAGTGCATAATATTAAAGCAATACGTCTGTTCGGCTTCTTTTATATATTTCCTTGAAAATTAAAAGACACTGTTCTTTCTTTGAACGTTAAATAAGGCTCCTGTTGTTTACTAGCCAAAATATAACGTGGAATGATGAGCGCACAATAATTTGATGACAATATTTTAGATGTGTAGTATCACGCATATGCCTTTGCTGGCAGGACCTAGTGTTTACAGTGCACTATATCTTCTGGTATAGGCTAGATCAATTTTGTTACTTTCATAGATCTGTCTCTGTCTAATCCTTGGCTTTGACAATATGAAAGTGACTGAGGTATGAGTGATGCTAGTAATGCCAGTCCTTATGCAGCCTGTCCCTGCTATGAATGGTGTGAAAATGTCGCTCATAGGGTCGGTTGGTGTATGCATTTCAGTGGGCTTGGCAGACTGATATATAATGGCAACTCTGGCTCGGTGAGGAAAGCAACGGGAAACTACCTCACTCCTCATTTCCCTAGTACGCCTCTTCAGTAATGCCTAGGCCATCTATGACAGCTGATGACAGAGCTGTTGCGGATCCCACCAGCGGCATCGCTGACGGACTGAACATACATACAATATCACGCATAATTACAACAATGTGTTCAGAATGTACACACACTCTAGGTTTTGATGTATACAATTACGAACTGTTTCATTCGCTGTTTGAAAATCTATGTGACAAAGGAGCGAGATGACCGTGAGGTTAGGAGCGCGCAGCTGTGAGCTTGCATTCGGGAGATAGTGGTTTCGAATCCCACTGTCGGCAGCCCTGAAGACTGTTATCTGTCGTTTCCCATTTTTACACCAGGCAAATGCTGGGGCTGCACCTTAATTAAGGCCACGGTCGTTTCCTTCCCATCCTTCCCTTTACTATCCCAGAGTCGCCATAAGAGCTGTCTGTGTCCGTGCGACGTAATACAGATTGTTAAAAAAAGCTATGTGGTAGTATTTATGAAAATATTATTCTTTACGATTGGAGTTTAATTTAAACCTTAACTTTCAAAAGTTTCCGAGATTTTTTTTTCGCTAGTAGCTTTACGTCGCATCGACGCTGATAGGTCTTATGTCGACGATGGGATAGGAAAGGCCTAGGAGTTGGAAGGAAGCGGCCGTGGCCGTAATTAAGGTACAGCCCCGGCCTTTCCTTGGTGTGAAAATGGGAAACCACGGAAAACCATCTTCAGGGCTGCCGACAGTGGGATTCGAACCCACTATCTCCAGGATGCAAGCCCACAGCCGCGTGCCCCTAACCGCATGGACAACTCGCCCGGTAGTTTCCGAGATCATACCATAAATTTTGACCATTCATTTGTTTTATTTTGTGGATTGCATTGATGCATTTTACAAGCCAGGCTTCCTGACTGAATGATCTCCGCAATGGCCTTCTGTGCTGGGATTGATTCTTGGTTGGGCAGGGATTTTAGCCTCATCTTGCTCATTCTTCTGGCTCTGAGTCTGGGTGTTCATGCTCGCGTTAATACTCACCTCTTCATTTACACACAACACGCCACCTACCAAGCACCACAAAACATGAAAGAGGGAATATAGGGTATCCTTTTAGATAGAGTGAGTATGAGGAAAGACATCTGGCCATAAAACTGGGCATGTTGTGCCGACACCAGGTAATTAGGAAATGGCCAAGAAGAAGGAACGTGTTTCACAAGACATTAATAACTTTTCTTCTTCTTATTCTTCTTCTTATACCGCTTTTCCTACATCTGTGGGGTCGCGGGTGCGAACTGTGTCGCACGTGGAGGTATGGCCCTGTTTTACAGCCGGATGCCCTTCCCGGCGCCAACCCTAGATGGAGGGATGTAATCACTATTGCGTGTTTCTGTGGTGGTTGGTAGTGTAGTGTGTTGTGTGAATATGATGATGAAAGTTTTGGGACAAACACAAACATCCAGCCCCGAGCCAGAAGAATTAATCACACGCGATTAAAATCCCCGAACCGGCTGGGAATCAAACCGGGACCCTCTGAACCGAAGGCCTCAATGCTGCTCATTCAGCCAGTGAATCGGATACAATACATTGATAACTTCCTCATTAGGAATTATTTCACATGCAATTTAGGGAATTTATTTTCGTTTTTGAGTTTGTATTAAGAACTGTTTAGAACTAGATTTAGATGTACTGCTAATTGAAAATCGTGCTGAAAATTGCAAAAAGTGGCCGACCCTTTACTGATGGTTAATTTGTAAAAGAATGTTTAATAAAGTGGTCGGAAGTATTGTGCCCACGTGCTGTGGCCCACTTTGAGCCGATAAGCTTGTCAAAACAAACCATCTCTTGTTGTGTACAGGAACTTGGAGCCGACCTGAAAGAGCAATTGTGGAACAAATGCGGGACTTTTGAGAAGTACTCGATTGCTCTCGAAGAGACTGCTGACAAACGTGACACGGCACAGCTATCTATTTTCGTCAGGGGAGTTGAAAAAGGCCGGCTCCGTGGTGTAGGGGTAGCGTGCTTGCGTTTTACCCAGAGGCCCCGGGGTCGATTCCCGGCCAAGTCAAGGATTTTTACCTGGACCTGAGGGCTGGTTAGAGGTCCACTCGGCATACGTGATTAGAACTGAGGAGCTATCTGACGGCGAGATAGCGGCTCCGGTCTAGAAAGCCAAGATTAACAGCCGAGAGAATTCATTGTGCTGACCACACGACACCTCTTAATCTGCAGGACTTCAGGCTGAGCAGCGGTCGCTTGGTAGGCCAAAGCCCTTCAAGGGCTGTAGTGCCATGGGGTTTGGTTTGGTTTGGAGTCCAAAAACGTTTCACTATAACTGAGTAACTACTGGACATAATTCCCCTCAAAGATACTACCACTGGCGCAGATATATTTGCAGCTGTTGAAGACGCAATATCGTCGCTAAACGACCTGTCTGTGTCGGTGCGACGTAAAGCAACTAGAAAAAACCCGCAATGAACGATATGGGCTTAGCACTCGAAAATCTGTGTAGTTTCGCTACTGAGTGAGCACCAGCGATAACGTCGGATGGGCAAAGTTTTGCAGGCCGCATCAAGAGGAAGGTGCGCGATGCTGGATTACCTCCAACATTACCTGTACATTGCGTTTTACATCAAGAACAATATGTGCAAAAAACTTTCGCAACTTTAAATCTGTTATGGATACTGTGTCAAAATGTGCAAATTTCTGCATAAAGCAAGGTTTGAACCATCGGCAGTTCAAAGAATTTTTAAAAGATCTCGAAGCAGAATGTAGCGACATTCCCTTTTATTGTATTGTGCATTGGTTAAGTTGCGCGAAAGTGTTAGCAACCTTCTTTGCAATAATTGAAGAAACTGCTCTGTTCATGGAGACGAAAGGTTCTCCAAAACCAACTTTGCGGAATAAACAATGGGCAGCTGACCTCGATTTCTTTGCGAACATAACTTCTTATTTGAATGATTTAAATATTTCATTGCAAGGGACAAACACATTCATTAGCACCCGTTGTGATATAATTACGGGTTTCAAAATGCAGAGTTTGTTATTGAAAAGTCAGTTTGAAGCTGGAAATGTTGACAATTTTCCTTCATTAAAATCATTACATTTGTCTACTTACGAAAATCTTGCAGACTCTCAGACATCGTTACAGACTTAGCACGATGAATTCAATGCCCGATTCAAAGAAATGAATGATATGGCACCTCGACTTGAAATGTTCACCATCATATTTCCAAAAAGAGCTGATAAAACTACAGTGAAGCGCAATCCAATGACAGTGGTCTACGTAGGGGCGTGGTCGTAAATAGGCGCGAGAACGCATGCTGCTTTTGATAGTCAAATCTATCACAGCTAATTGAGGTGAATACAGTGAACGCAAATTGTAACTGCGGAAATTTTCAGATGCAAACACTGTACGACACGCTAAAACGTAAAAGAGATACTAATATTTAGTTGATGTAGCTCTTCCAATGTCGAGTTGTGCATGCGGTTGCACGAATCGGAAATCCAAAAATATACCTGGAATAACATGGCTTGTAATATGTAGTACAGTATATTATATTACTTCCATCGTTATTGTGCTAGTATTTCGGAGTCTCAGAAGCACTGCCCACTTTTCGTAAGAATTTTTAGATAAGACTTGTTGTTTAGCGTCAAGTTTTCCTGAGGTTTCCTGTTCATGAAGAAAGGAGAGCAGAATAGATTAAGGCCATTAGAAGGGAACATTGGATACCTTCTCCTTACACCAGAATATGTTCAGTGCATTTCAAACCGGAATTGTTTGATCGGTCCATGAAAAAAAGTTGTTTTGAAGGAGAATGCAGTACCTACTATTTTTGTTGAGAATTTCCTTCTTAACTACAGAATTAGAGCACTCAAGGCCTAGGGAGTTATTCATTTTCACACCCTTCGTGGCCCTTGTCTTCCTTTGGCCGATAGCTTCATTTTTCCAAGTGTCGTATCCATTCCACATTTCCTCGTAATTATTAATAGAGGATGGTTGCTCAGATGTATTTCCTCTTAAAACAATAATCACTACCACCACCTCTATCTGTTGCAGAAGTCCCTGTGGAGGTGTGGGTAGTAGAACAACACGCACGGTATACCCTGCTTTTCGTAAGAGGCTACTGAAAGGGCCCCCAGGTGCTCTCAGTTTGGGAGCATGGATTGGCAACCACGGGGCCCTTACCTGAGTCCTGCCATTGCTTCCACTTACTTGTGCCAAGCTCATTTTAATCTATCATGTCCTATCTCAGATGGTCAACTCTTGTTCTTTTCTGACCCCGAGGCTATAAGAGGATTCGAGGGCTAGGGAGTTATTCATTTTCTCGCTCTTCATGGCCCTTGTCTTTCTTTGGCCGATATCTTCATTTCTCTCTGATTAGTGTTAATAAAGGTTGCCTAGTTGTACTCCCTCTTAAAACAACAATCACCACCACGTGTTGTGTAAGTCGATAAGGGCCTAAGGGGCTCTTAACTTCGGAATGTGGGTTGGTGTCCAAGGGGTCCTTAGCTGAGTCCTATAGGTTGTTTCCACTTGTGTAAAAGGATGGTTTTCTTGATGGTTTTACTTCCTAACAATAATCACCACCACCACCACCACTCAAAAACATGTAGTAAACAATGTTGCTAAACGCAGTGTGGTGATTTATTGCGCATTCCGCTAAAGCATTCAGATTGCCGTATGCCGTTATTAATAGCCTACTCCTTATCTTTACTGATATCTGGTGAAGATTTTCATCTCTTGTTTTTAATATACTCGGTTTATAGTACTGATAGTCAACTAGCGAGAGAGTAGATTTAAGGCTGCGGGTCACGAGAAACGCTTCTTTATAGCTTAGTAAAAAAATTAATAGGTCTGTTTGCCAGAAAATTTGGTTGCAGTTAATCGCAGTGTTATTTTGAAAACAATTGTACTTAATTGAGCGATTCGAAGTTTCCCTACTCCCGGGAAAATATCTTAGTTTGTATATATCCACAACGTAAGAATTGCCATGTTTTGCTAACCATGGGGGGGGGGGGGGGTCGTTGGCTTCGAGCGATAGCCACAGAGAGTAGTGTAGCGGACAGCTCCCTTTATTCTTTACTCCCTGCTAAAAGACAGGTACTTTTACAAAGGTGTTCATCCACAAAAATTTCCCAGACTTCATGCACTTGCCTTAATATTTACTTCAATGTTTGGTACAACTTATGCATGCGAAAATATGTTTTCAGTTCTAAATTTAAATAATAACCTCTCTGTCTGATGCTGTCTTAGAGGTTGTACTTAGAATTTCTACTGGCAAATGGATTGCACCCACTATTGGTACTAAATTAGCTGCCGCAAAACGATGTCAGCAATAAACTCAAACGCTAAATGTACATCAAGGCAAACGCAATGTATGACCAGAATAAATTATTTGTTTATGTGTTCACAGAATTGTCATAAATAATATTGTTTTCTTAAGCTGCGCGCTGACTTCGCGACTTGTGGTTCTACCTCTGCCACTTCCCTTCCTACCACCACCACCCCCACAGCACAGCGCTGGGCTTGCTGACGGGGCCGGCCGCGGACGCGAGAGCGCCTCAGTTGGAACAGTTTGGATTAAGTTGATGTCACATATGATGAAAATGTAGAGGAGGGTCATTGAAGGACGAATTCACTTGGAGACAGCAATTGGTGAAGAACAATTTGGGTTTATGCCAGGCCGTAGTACAACTAATACAGTCCTTGCATTGATACAACTTATGGAAAGATACAGCTAGGTACACACTGACCTTCATATGGTGTTCATAAACCTTGAGATGCAATACGACCGGGTTGCCAGACAGGAGCTATGGAGATGCGTTCGAGTGAAAGGATCACCTGAAAAATATGTAAATTGTCGAAGGTAATGCATGAAGCATTGGCGACTATTTACTTTGGTGACGATGATGCTTGTTTTTTAAAGGGGCCTAACATCTAGGTCAGGGGCTGCCTGGCCGAGGCGGTAAAGGCGTGCTCGGTTCGCCCGGAAGGACGTGGGTTCGAATCCCCGTCAGGAAGTCGTAAAATTTAAGAAACAAGATTTCCACTTCCGGAGGTGCATATGGCCCTGAGGTTCACTCAGCCTACACCAAAAATGAGTACCAGGTTAATTCCTAATTCCTAACCACTCTACCCCATTACGTGCCGCGGTTAACAATGGTGGAAGCCTTTACCTTCCACTCCTCCAAGGGCTTTCATGGCCTGTACGGAGATGACTTTGTCTTTGTCTTTTTTAACATCTAGGTCATCGGCCCCGACAATTTACTTTTATGTCGCACCGACACAGATAGGTCTTATAGCGACGATGGGATAGAAAAGAGCTAGGAGTGGGAAGGAACCGGCCGTGGCTTGATTAAGGTACCTTTTTTATTTACAATTGGTTTTACGTCGCACCGACACAGAAAGGTCTACTGGTGACGATGTGATAGGAAAGGCCTAGGAATGCGAAGGAACCGGCCGTGGTCTTAATTAAGGTACAGCCCGAGCATTTGCCTGGTGTAAAAATGGGAAACCACAGAAAACCATCTTCAGGGCTGCTGACAATCGGGTTAGAACCCACTATCTCCCGGATGCAAGCTCACAGCTGCGCGTCCCTAACCGCACAGCCAACTTGCCCGGTAATTAAGGTACAGCCCCAGCATTTGCCTAGTGTGAAAATGAAAAACCACAGGAAACCACCTTCGGGGCTGCCGACAGTGGGGTTTGAACCCACAACCTCTTGAATGCAAGCTGAACTATTTAGCGAATTTTAAGAAGAAACTATTAACTTAACCCAGTCACTTTTCAAACAGGGCAAACGTAACACATCGATACAGAGACAAGTATACCGAGTTCTTTAGATACGCTGCAGTATGTTGGGTTGCCGCGTCTAGCAGGCGTATTCATGTGGAAAGGAAAGTGAAAGGAAAATCACAACGTGATGAATATTCTTGCACTTTTCATCACCACAACAGTTCAATATAGCTCCCCCCCTCCCTGTTCGTCAACTAGTGTCGGAAGATTTACTGGCACGTAAATTAAACTGCGGGACAAAGTTTCGGCACCTCGGTGTCTCCGAAAACCGACGAAAAGTAGTTAGTGGGACGTAAAAATCAAAAACATTATTATTTATTTATTCTTGGAGTCGTAACCTGTTAAACCAAAACAGTAAGCGTCACTGCATACGTAGGTGAACTCACGACCATTAACAACGTAAATTATGCTGAGGTGTGCGTTGCTGACTTCTTAAGCGATTCACTCGCAAATAATAATAATAATAATAATAATAATAATAATAATAATAATAATAATAATAATAATAATAATAATAATAATAATAAAAAATTAATAGTTGAGTTGAAGACTGCTCTCAAAGAACGTTGTATATCAATATTTAGGCAAGTTTAGATTTTCATGGAATAAGGTTGTATAACATCAAAGGGATATCTTGGTACCAGAAAGTTACTCTATATTAAAACAAAAGAGAGATAATTTTTTGTTTGAAAATTGGCTTCCCTGCAAGAACATTGTACATCAACAAACATAGCCGACGTCAGTAATCTAAGTGTGTCACCTCGATCGATGTTAACACTGATTAGGAAGAGAATCAACTGAACTGGAAGGACTGGAAGCCATAGCGGAAGAAGCTATACATCAACTTCAGGGGTTCGAACCCACTATCTCTCGGGTGTATGCTCACAGTTGCGCGCCCCAAACCGCACTGCCAACTCGCCTGGTGCGTTATTTGCTTAACGTCTTCCAGTACTGGGAGAATTCGCTACTACTACTACTACTACTACTACTACTACTACTACTAAAATATTCTTTAAAATTAGTTTTAATAATCGGTGATGATATGGTGAGTGGCCATTTTGTGTTGATATCAAGTTGTCACGGCGTAGGAAAATAAGTAGACTATTCCTCGCGAATCCATGGTGGTAGAGTGCTACAAATTACATCGTTACATTTGCCTCGTGGTAGTCTGTCATATTTGCTGATATTGGCCACCATGACTTCAAGAACTTTATGCCCAGGTCAGATGTAAATTTGAAAATTGTCCTTAATTCGCAAAATGTCTAAATATCTCTTATTAATTGGATCAGAATTATTGTGAACGTACTCATGAGGATAAAGGGAAAACTGAGAAATGGATTAAGCCCAATAAGTCTGCGAGAGAACGTACCAGGGGGTATCCGAAACACAAGGAAGTGGTGGCGTCCACGCAGTTGGACGTACAGCCCAGCACTTCTACTGGAGCTGAGGATCCTCTCGACAAGGAGTCTGCTGAGGATGACGAAGCAGCCTTTGGTGTCCTCTTGCAGACCACTAACCGCTAGTGGAGGATGACCAGTCTCTGTTGGAGGGGGTGCATCGGTCGGCTGAGTTTCACTGGATTAGGCAAGCTGCAACTAAGCACTTCGGTGTTGTGTTTATAGACAGTGAGTTTGATTGCGGTCGTGATAATGTGTGGCTCAGGAATGATTTGAGATCCCCTAACATCCCGGACGAGAGAGGTGTTGTGCGTGGAGTTCGATTTCGAATATGTAACTAGGTTCGTCATTTATAGCTACTGCCGCTCACTTCGCAAAGGGTCTGATGTCCCCTCTTTCAAATTCGAATAGGTTCCAGTACTCACCTAAGCCCGACCACCTTCCACCACTGGACACAATAATGAAGAGAATGGTGTCGCCTCGACTACCGTTCACGCAGATACGGCGCATGCGAATGGGAGAAGATGGCATAGTGGATTAAGTGATAAATGTGCTGGTAGATGTAAACACGATGGTTATGAGTTTATCGTGGCAGCTGGGTGATGATTATGTGTCGTAAAGGAGCGGCTGATATACAGATCCACGTCTAACTAGATCTACCATTTCTTTCAGAAGGTCGTATTCTCTGCCATAATCCTTACGGCCATACCTCTAACACAGCCCATCCGCTTTTTGCATTTCTCCATAATGGCATAACTTCTGATGTTGCCATTTGAGCATCCAAACATCCTCCAGGCTGCTAACTTAACAAACAAAGAACGTATTGCAAAGTGTTTATTTCAGACCCTCTTTACTGAAGTTGGTAGAGGAAAAATACTTGTTCCGGGAGAAATAATAAATAAGCTGGGAATAAAGGAGGTCATATTAACATGTCTGTGTGGAATTACAGCTGATTTTGCGATACTTATGGGGACAACCTTACAAAAATTATTAATGGCAGAAATAACTAACTGATGTATTTATCCATGCCACCACAGTCCCCAGATGTTACTCCAATACCTTGTCTTTGAGGATGGTTGAAAAGCCAAGTCGTACAGAGAAAAGTAAACACAATAGATTATTGTTCATTTGCATTATGCGCAGTTCTGCCCTCATAAAAGAACGTCAAGAAAATTTGCAACGAGATACGCGTACTATTGTCAAGGAAGCTGAAAAGTGTTTTGAAGTCGGTGTTGCGAGTTTTAAACATGGACGTAGATTTGTGGTCAGTAAATGAATCGATAAGTCATTTGTATCCAACTGTTGCATTGTGTAACGTTTTTGCGTCAATAAGTCATTTGGGTTGAATTATACTATCGCACATTATGTAGGGTTTTTCCGTCAATAAATACAATCAAACAGTCATTTTTGTAAGGCTGTTCTTACGCCTATCATACAAACGGCTGTGATTCCACACACAATGCGCAGTAGATACAATATGTTTATATGACTTTTGTACTTGAAATTCTTCTTGCAACAGCTTCATATAGTTCGTGCGTGTAACCGAACTTAAATAAATAAATCGGAAAGAAGAAAATAAAAATAAAAATAATACATAAAATAAATGAATAAATAAAAATCTATTGTTTCTCCTTTCGTGACAAAATGACATATCTCTTTAGTCCAAGGACCTGCAACTTTATGATCAACACAGAATTTATTCACGTAAAAATTTCCCACTACCTTTGGCCGGGATTCAAACAACGACTCTCTTGGAGAAAAGCCAGTGTCGAGACGGTGCCACTCGTCTATAACGCACTATATCAGTTAGAGAATGCTGTACAATATACCACCTTGAAGTTACATAGAAAATGACCCTGTATTTCGAGCGGATCAAAAAATGTGTTTGAGGAGCAGAACATACAACTACCGAAGATGAAGAGAAGGTGAAGGCTCGCTCTCTACTGTATTCATCTCTCGGCTCCTTATCTTTTCGGAGAACACATTGTGTCGCCGTAGCGTTCAAGTGGTCGCTAAAACGAGTTTATCCTTGATTAACGCTCCTTTTCTGCTCTCACTATCCGAATCGTTATATTTCTACTCTCTTCTGCCTGCTGTTCTGTTCTGTTTACTTGACATGCTCTCTCTCTCTCTCTCTCTTTATTACTGTTTGGCGACAATTTTGTTTTTAAAATCTCTCTCTTTCTCTGCTCAATCCCAAAGAGGCGTGCAGTTCTGGAAGACATCGAAGAAATAGACGAAGAGGAAGAAGAAGAAAAAGGGCGAGGCGAGGTGGGGTGTTGAGTTGAGTTTTGAAAATTTCGCCAGCATTAATTAGCTACCAATACGAGGGCTGAAGACGTGAGGAGGAAGGGAGAGGGGATTTGTACAGGGAACAGGAGGCGGGTCGCGTCGTCTTTTCTGTTCCACCTCATCCCCTTCCCGTCTTGTGTGACACACCCACCTAGCGAACTCAACTTTATTTTCTCCCGAGGCACTAATTAATTACTGTGATTAATCAGAAAAGTTCGTAATTAGAAAGTTTCTTGGGCGAAAATTAAAATGGCACTGCTGCTCCCGATAAACTCATTAATTAAGGTGGAGACTTTGGAGTGCGCCAAGTTTTTGGCACGGTCTTTGAATAGCACAGTCTCGCTCGCCCCCTCCCCCGCCAAGTGCGCAGCGCATTCACCAACTTGGAGAACTCCCTTGCTCCCTCTCCCACCGTTCCTGCTGCATAAATAAGCTACGAGAGCACACCACTGCATATTACATTCCTCTGGCTAATTCCGAGCCACAAACCCAACACCTCCCTCATGACGTAAATATTTGTTACGGCGGGCAGAGCTCCCAAGCGTTGGTCGCTCCGTGACTCAGAGGTCGGCTCTCCCTCAGTTCCTTTCAGTAATCGTATGAGAAATTTATGGTGGATGAAGGAAAGATGAGACTCGCGTACATCGGGACTTACGGTTTTCCTAGGTATTTTCATTCCAGCTGCATTGAAAAAATAAATTTCGCATGGCTTTTTGTGCCGAGAGTGTCCGAGGACATGTTCGGCTCGCCAGGGGCAGGTAGGGGAACTGGGCGTGGTGATGAAATGATGAAGAAGACCTGTCGGGAATTGAAAGCGGGATCCCTTTGACCAAAGGCTAGCACGTTAACCATTTAGCCATGGAGCCGGACATCCCTGTTGCATTTATTGTACAGTACGGTTTTCCTAGATATTTTCATTCCTGTTATATTTAGACCCTATAACACCGATTAGTTTTCTTGTCAGCGAAAGAGAGAACTTTGAAACAGACTGGAGAGCTGAGATTACTGGGTTCAATTGAACTAAATTTACTTCTCATGTAATTACACTGATGAGGAACCCAACCTATTTCGAGATCTGGAAAGCAGTGTTGTTAATATTGTCGAAAGTGTCAAACAATGTTAAACATACGTAATTTCAACTGTAAATGGAAAACCTTATCCACAGGAGAATAGAACAAAAATAGTAAAATACTTAAATCATCAAGAAGGCTGTCTCCCAAAGAAATGAAATATGCATTCTAAAATTAAATATGTATATTACTATCGTCAGATCCCCCTGTAGGTGGGGGTGGTAGAATACATTCACGATATCCCCTGTCTGTCGTAAGAGGCGATCAAAAGGTGGTTCGATTGAGCAAGTTGGCCGCGCGATCTGAGTCACGTGGCTGTGAGCTTGTATTCGAGAGGTGGTCTATTCGAACTCCAGTGTTGGCAGCCCTGGAGATGGTTTTATGTACCTTAACCCTCTACTGCATGAATTATTTTTCGTTGTCGTTTGGCGAAGAAAATTTCAAGCTTTAATGTTCAACATACGTTCAGTGTTTCAGATGTACCAGCAATTCTTAACTGGGGCTAATAGCTTAAGGGGAGATTGAAAGCCCTTTTGGTGAAAATATGACTTTTTTTTGCCTCAAGTTATAGCAGGGTCTTTTCTGTTCATTTTGTTGTATCATTTGTTAAATTTAAAAATAATATTGAAATATGGCTTACATTGTTTCATTTTTATCTGTGAGGCACACCATACTGCAACACTTTTTTCTAAAGCTTGTCTCAGAAAGTATTTTATGTTGAAGGTGGAGACATGGTATATTCATTTATTTTAGATTGGCAGCATTGCCAAAACATGTGACATGGTATATTCATTTTAGGTTGGCAGGATTGCCAAAACAGTAATGGAGGACATTTTTTTATATTTGTCGTAATGAGTGTGTATCTTCTCAGTATTTTTACTTTGAATATTATTTGGATGTGGTGTGAAATATTCATAAGTTATTTAGATTCGTATATTCTATAACAATGACTAAACCAAAGGGATTGTTCAAGAAACGGCATAATAAAGTCCTACAGGAACTTGGTGTTTGAATAGGTAAAAATACTGTCAGATGTTTCGAAGACCTGGATCGATTACGGATACAAATGGCAGAAATTGCAGCTCAGAACATGACCAAAGGAGCTAGGAGAGAAAGAAGAAACAATAAACTTGGTGTGGCAGATAAGAAGCAGGATCCAGACTATGGAGCAGGGTGCTTCTAGTAATTGTATGAACTTTATTACAACAATCATGTGTGTAAGTTTTAAATCCTCATTTCTGAAAAACATGTTTTTCTTGTACAAATGACCCATTACTCATGTAAATTGCTTTTATATCCTGGGAGTTATGGAAATAAACGTTCCAAAATTTAAAAAAAAGTAATTTGTAAAAAAAAAAAGAAACACATTTCCCAAGTAAGCTATCATATTGAGTGTAGATCAGTGTAAATTATAAGTACTTAATAACCTTCAGTAAAAATTTCAAGTCTCAACCTGAACTAGTTTATGAGAAAATAGGTCATCAATATGGTAAATTTAACATTATAAGCATAGGGCTTTTAATCTCCCCTTAACACTCGTATGTGATGTGGATTGCTATAGTGGAATATATATACGATTTTTCACGATTTTACGCTAAGCTTTTAACATTCAAAGACCGAACATTACTACCTACTGGCCATGGGCACGTACTGCAAGGCGCAAATACAACTTGCACGACCGTAGGTCGGTAATATCTTTGAGGATGAGCCAGATGTACTCCTGAAGTAAAGGATTAATTAAGGCCGCGGTCGATTCCTTCCCAATTATAGCCCTTTTTTATTCCATCGTCGGCATAAGGCCTGCCTATGTCGTTGCGACGTAAAAAATAGCGGCTGTGGACTAGGAACTTCCAACTGGGTAGCATGGACTGGCGATTACGGTTCCCCTAGCTCAGGGCCTCTCAGGGTGCATGTGCACGGTGCAAAAGACGACTTCGCTTGGTTGACCAGAGTGCAGACCCCCACTCCTCGATTTGGAGCAATAGCGCTGTCTCGCTCCTCCGCCTGTCTCCCTCTTCCTCACTTGGCTCCGTAGCGCTCCAAATCCGAGCCGAGTTGAGCCGAGCTTAGCCGAGTAGCCCAGAGACGAAGCGTTGGTCCGAGCCGAGCCGAGCCGAGTGGGACCGATGCACTGTGCACAGGAACTCTGCACCTCAATTTGCACGCGTGAGATTTTGGGCGTTTGAAAGGCCCTGGCCTACCTGATTGGAGCATTTCTCCCACTTATTTATGTCAGGGCCCTCAGTTTCACTTTTCCTATTTGAGCTCCTTTGGTCAACTCTTGTTCTCTTCCGACCCCGACAGTGTTATATTTGCGAGTCTTTCGTTTTTACGCCAGTCTCGATCCTTCCCTTTCTTTTGCGGATGTTTTCATTTTTTAAGAATTGGACCGTTTCCTTTTTCCCCTGTGATTAGTGTAAATAGAGGATTGTTGCCTCTTTATGCACCCTCTGTGGGCGGGGATGGTAGAGAACTTCCACGGTATCCCCTGCCTGTACTGAGAAGCGACTAAACGCAGTCCTAGGGGCTCTCAACTTGGGAGCGTGAAACAGGAACCATGGTGCTCGTAGATGAGTTTGGCATTGTTTAAACTTACTTGTGCCAAGCTCTTTACTGCCCACCCAACCTTCCTTCGTCAACTCTTGTTCTTTCCGATCCCGGCGGAATTAGTTTGTGAAGCCTACGGAGTATACTATTTTCACACCCTTGTCTTTCTTTTGCTGATACCTTCATTCTTCGATGTGTCGGACCTCTTCCATTTTCCTTCTGATTAGTGTTGTATTGTAGTGGGACGCCCTCGGACCTCCTAGGCTGGAGAGAACTTTGTTGCAGTGTAGGCCTAAACTTTGGTTATGAAATATGGAAGAGGCAAAAGAGCATAAACAAATTATCGGCCTGGACGCAAAAGCAAATCAGCACACCATTGATTTTCCTTCGTTTTAGGACAAAAGAAACTAGTCATACGTAGGGAGAAACAAATCGCGAAAATCGCGTTGACTAGGCAATGAATCAAATTGGTGAATGTTGTCAACGATTTGGTGAAATTTGACCACAAGAAAAGACAGATTAATAGAACACATATTGAGGCACTCAGAACTTGCTCGGTTGGTAGACACATCTTTAGGTAATCAGGATTTTTTCATTTGGTGTCTTTTGGCTTAAGTGTAATATATCTGATAAGAATCGTTGCGGGAGACCAAGACATGAATAAGACAAAAAAGATGAGAGTAGATGTAGGATGAAATAGTTACACAATGGTGAAGAGATTACCGGAGCGTAGAGTGGTACAGAGTTCTGTATCAAGCCAGTCTATGGACTGTTGACCCCAAGAATTACAACAGCAACAAACCGTTGATTTGTGTGCAATTTTCTTAACTGTTTAACTAAAAGAAGATCGACTGGAATATCAATGCAATATTTCTTTTATTAATTTACTCATTGAAGTGCCCAGCTCCTTGGCTCCGTAGTTAGCGTCATCGTCTTCCGATCATGAGGCCTTGGATTCATATCGATCAGGCTTACTCCTCTAGCTCGAAGACTGGGTGTTCGTGGTCGTCTTAATAAATATATTCACGTACACATGACGTATAACACTACTTTTTTTGCTAGTTGTTTTTCGTCGCACCGACACAGATAGGTCTTACGGCGACGATGGGACAAGAAAGGGCTAGGAGTGGGAAGGAAGCAGCCGTGGCCTTAATTAAGGTACAGCCCCAGCATTTGCCTGGTGTGAAAATGGGAAACCACGGAAAACCATTTTCAGGGCTGCCGACAGTGGGGTTCGAACCTACTATCTCCCGAATACTGGATACTGGCCGCACTTAAGATATTGCAGCTATCGAGCTCGGTTATCACACTACTAACCACCACAGAAACACACAATAGTTATCACATCCCTCCACACACGGTCCACATAGCGTTGTCGTCAGGAAAGGCATAGGCTTAATACTGTAAGCATTAGTACCTACTCAAGATAGCCAGGAAGAAGAAAATATGTACTCATCAAAGTGAAATAGGAAATTGCAGGAAAACAACCCATTTCTAATTCCAAATACTGTCTGATAAAACTGGTCTCGGAAAGCAGGACAGATGAGAACAACGTGGTCGTGGGACGTGGGGCGGGAAAAGAAGGTTACTCCATGATCGTCGCCAACCTTCTGCGAGAAGACATCAGAAGGAGAACATGAATGTATAAGGTGTCGGGCATGAGGCGTGATGAATCTTCGTAACGAGTTTCTACGTCCGAATGCCCTTCCTGACGCTAATCTCATCACAGGAGTTAATGAGATGAAATGAATGACGTGCTATTGATAATAGGAAGAGAGAGGGTGAAACCTGGTTCTGGCACATAGCCCACTCATGTCGTATATCACCAAGGGGTCTGCTGAAGGTTTAACCTCCCCATGTGACGAACGAGTCACCATCATAAGCGTCATATATCCTAACTCCATATGAAAACTGCGGAGAAGTTTGAAATTAAATCCAGGCCTTTTCTCGCAATCTAGTAATTAAAAAATTGTACATCATAAATAACACTCTGTGTGTATGCAACGACCTTTGTTCCGAAATCAACACCATATAAAACCAAAGATTCCTGATTCTATGTTTAAGGTATGTCTACATTCGAACACACACACACACACACACACACACACACACACACACACACACACACACACACACACACACACACACACACACACACACACACACACACACACGGAGGAGATAAGCAAGAATGGTAGAGGAAGTGTGAGTGTTTGCGACTGATGGAATCCGACTATATGAATATCTTAACAAGAACAGTAAAATTAATTTAATTTTTCTAGCTGCCAGCCCTGTTTCATACTCCTCCACCTCACCTGTGGAGGAAGTATGTTCTAGTAAGAGGGTTTAGGATGACAACTGCCAATCCCAATCTACTTATCCATGAGGATATTGCAGGCGTGAACTAAACAGACTACGTTTTAAACAACCTCCAATCTGTACAGCTACGGATCTAGCAAACATTAATTTCTACTTCAATCTGATAGCAAGAATGTATTCATAGCTCTGCACTGCAGCGGAATTCTTTTGTCAAAGGCTGTGTTACATTTCATACTTCAAACGTGATCGACGCTGAACAAGATCATTTCACCGAGCTCGATAGCTGCAGTCGCTTAAGTGCGGCCAGTATCCAGTATTCGGGAGATAGTAGGTTCGAACCCCACTGTCGGCAGCCCTGAAAATGGTTTCCCGTGGTTTCCCATTTTCACACCAGGCAAATGCTGGGGCTGTACCTTAATTAAAGCCACGGCCGCTTCCTTCCCACTCCTAGCCCTCATCGTCGCCATAAGACCTATCTGTGTCGGCGTGACGTAAAGCAACTAGCAAAAAAAGATCATTTCAAATCATGGTAGTTATGCTGACATGTTGCACACGTGGGAAAAATCATGTGTTCAACTTGCGAATAGTATTTTCCAAGAAAACATTTAAGGTTACTGAGGAATATCCCTTGTCTTCCTACCCTGAAGTTTTTCTGGACTTGATTGATGCTACTCCATGGGCTCCACAATTTATAAATTAATTAGTAAATTTCTTCTTTTCGTTTACTTTCTTTATGTTGTACGTTAGTAATGTTTGCAAAACCAGACGATAAATAAATAAATAAATAAATAATAAATAAATAAATAAATAAATAAATCACAAAAAGAGGTGAAAGCTAAATGAAGAGAAATGCGTTGGTTGAAACTGTGAACATGGCTTCGGTAGCGGCGTATTCAAGAGCAGACGATATCACGGTCCTAGTAGAAAATATATGAATATTTAGATAATTTACTAAGTCACGGAGATTTATAGGCTGAAAAATGGTGGGTTCAAACCCTACCACGAGCAGCCCTGAAAATATTTTGTCGTTTCCCATTTTCATCGCAGGAAAAATGCTGGACTTAATTCAATGCGACGTTAAACCAATATAAAAAAGTTTTTACGTGACAAACTACGGGAATGTGACAGTTTCTTTAGAAAATCCTACGGGCATTGGCTGCGTTTCGGATCACGGCTACCATCGTCGTAAACCAGCGAAAATGTCATTAGTAATATTAGAGACTATGGTCCTATAGGACCGTGATGTACCTGGCATTGATTGCAACCTCCTCGTTTACTAATTTTTCATGAAAAAGTCAGGAACATATAAGTGTACTCACTTGCTTTCTCTCCTAGAATATAATAATATACACATTCCACTGAATGGAGTCATGAGCCGGCTTGTCTTGCAATGCGAGGGCAAAGTTGAAGGTGTGGCCATGCTAATTACAGAAATGTTTTCATATTGTCTCCGGCAATATGCTGCATTAGTATTACCACTGCCAAGTTCAAATATATGTGTGGCCAGCCCCAGCGGATGGCATCCAATTAAAAGGCGCTTTTGTTTTATTCGGCATGTCCCATCATGAGTGCTCCCTTATCAAGGTGGATGGCTGGGTGGACCGAGTGTAGCAAGCGGCTTCATTACCAACCTCAATGGATGGAAACAGATGAATCGCGCAATCCGCTTTTCCGCCATTGTTTGGCGTGGCATTAGCGAGTGAGCGGGCGCCGTGCAGGTTGCTATGGCGACCACTGATGAGATGGGATCCCCTCATTGGCCGTATTGTACACGCTAATATTTTAAAGTGCTTCGGCTACATTTTATGTACGTTATCAATGCACGTTTCTATTTTCCCTCCAATTCCAATCCCTTTTACGTTTTTTCCTCTGAAACACAACTTAATTCCGATTTAGAGTTACGTGCGTTCAACCTTATAATTAAAGTATATAGGATACGAATTAATAGCTAGAAAAACTGCCTCGTTTCACTTCATTGCTAGGAGGCTATCTTAAACTCTACATTTAGTGTCTTTGTTATAAAACTGGTGTTATTTTTAAATTTATTTTATTGGTTTTAAAGCAGAAAGGGAATTTTCCTCCATGCGCAAAAACTTTAACATCCTAAACCCCGGGCTGTATCAGGATATAAGTGTCGAGTGATTTTCCCCATCACTAGAAATTGAAATAAATTTCATTAATCTCCTTTAGAGATGAGTTTGATCTGATATTAAGCAGCTGAGGGCAAATAATTAGGCCTAAGAAATTTTAAGATTATTCAATCTCATACACTTTGCTGATCATAATCAATTCTTGGAAGTGATATCATGCCATAGGCTTTATGAAAACTTAATTAATATTTTATCCAGTTGAATGAATGAATGAATGAATGAATTAAATTAAATTAAATTAAATTAAATGTCGTATGGCTTTTAGTGCCGGGATATCCCAGGACGGGTTCGGATAGCCAGGTGCAGGTATTTCTATTTGACGCCGGTAGACGACCTGCCCGTCGTAATGAGGATGAAATGATGATGAAGACAGCACATACACCCAGTCCCCGTGCCATCGGAATTAACCAATTAAGGTTAAAATCCCCGACCCGGCCGGGATCGAACCCGGAACCCTGTGAATCGAAGGCCAGTACGCTGACATTTCAGCCAACGAGTCGAACAATGAATGAATATAAAAGAATACACTTCTTCATGGATGACCAGGAACTGGGGAGAGAGTTTTTGTAATCGTTACTACGACAAGCTGTTACAAACGAACGGACGAAGCCCATGGAGCTTCAGCCTTAACAGGCCTTGGAGTAGGCCTACAAGGTGACCGCTCCTCATTTCGCAGGCCTGAGATTACGAAGTGACGCGTGGTCAGGGCAACGAATCTTGAAGGCCGTTATTCTTGGCTTTCTAGATCGGGACCGCTGTCTCATAATCACATAGCTCCTCAATTGTTCTCACGTAGGCAGAGGACCTCAGATCCATGTAAGAATCTTTGACCTGGGCAGTAATTGAAATTTGGACCTCTGAGGAAGAGACAGGGTCGCTATAAACCGCAGGGCCGGCAGGACATTAGGTTAAGAAATTCCAACAAATAAAATGTTACAAAAGATTATTAAGATAATTTATTTACAGTAAATTATATATCCCACGGGCATAAATTTTTTTTGGACGTATCTTTTTTTTCTTGCTATTTGCTTTACGTCGCGCCGACACAGATAGGTCTTATGGCGACGATGGCATAGGAATGGCTTAGGAATGGGAAGGAAGTGTCTGTGGCCTTAATTAAGGTACAGTCCCAACATTTTCCTGGTGTAAACTTGGGAAACCACGGAAAACCATCTTCAGGGCTGCCGACAGTCGGGTTCAAACACACTATCTTCCGGATGCAAGCTCACAGCTGCGTGCCCCCAACCGCACGGCCTTTAATTTGAATAACATGTTGGATCTGGTTCACCTTTTATTAATATCCATTTATCGCTGAACTAATCTCTTGAGATTTGTACATATAGCGACGCGCACAGGAACCACTAGTTTGTAAATTATTCAAATGCCTTCCGGACGTATAAAAATTAAATAAAGAGCCATAACCTAGCAAATATTGGATAGTAGACCACTCGAGATATGGATTAATATTAAGTTTAGTTTCTTCCACTGTGGCTGTGGTGAGTCTCATTTATCATTTTAAATGTATGGAATTTGGGTGTCGAAAATATATTATTTGAGGAGATTGGTGGGTAGAAGGCAGCCCCTCATTACTGTTTGGTTCAGTTATCGAAATTGTATATTCAGAAGGTGGAACCGGTTCTCTAATTCAGACACATTTTATTTTTATATACCGATAAACATGCTGTCTGATTGGACGACAGTCATATTTTACGAGTAATTGGGTTCAGAGATAACATGGGATTTGACTGTTTTTACTATCAATGATATAGACATTTTTATTTTTATATTAGTTACGATAAATTGAAGGAAAATTTGAAGTAGGCTATAATTTTAAAGCTTATTTAATTATCTTTGTAACACTGTTACGTTTAGATTATATTTACGTTGTAAATTTAGGAATATTCACATTTAGCCCTTTATCTCTTTGCAAGCAGAACGAATGAATTGTCTTTCGAACACAGTTTGCCGTAATTATTTGCTCATACAGTGGAGCTCAAGTTGACGGGTTCGATCACAGCTCATATACACCAGCCTCGTAGATCTACGGCACATAAAAAGAACTCCTGTGGGACAACATCCACCACCTCGGTGTCTACTAAAACCGTAAAAGAAGTTCGTGTGACGTAAAACCATTAGTCTATTATTATTATTATTATTATTATTATTATTATTATTATTATTATTATTATTATTATTATTATAGTTATTACATTACTTATTTCCGCGGAGCAGAGAGGAGGGAAATGCGTAAGGGGTGAGTTTCTGGACAAGGAATAATCAGAATTTAAGCATAGCTAACTAAATCGCAGTGGAAGGTTCCTTCACTAATTCACCGAAAGTTGAGACGTTTCAGAATTTACATAGATTAAGCTCGAAGGCTCCAAAATATTTACAACAGTATGATGAATTGAATGCTACTCGTTTTGAGAAGCACAGTCAAAAATCTTTGACCCGCAGGTCTTCAGAAACTAGCAAAGGGGTAGGTAACCCCTTCTGTAATTTACATAGTCACAAACAGAAGCCTTAGCTTCGCGAAGATTTACAATGCACAGGGTTTCTAAACCCGAATGTTCGTTTTACTTTGTTGGATATGAATATTCATCCATGAACGCGTCGGTCATCGTCACAGAAGAAAGCAGTAGTACACTGCCGTACAAATTACCTCTACACAGTTAATATGAATGTTACCCTCGAAAAGAAGTAGAGATGATTTATAGAGGCATATGGCCCACACTACTCAGCCTAAGGAATGGAAAATAAACACACAGTGAAATGCAGGCGGAAATCTAAGCACTCCAAAATAATTTAAGAAGCAAGATTCCTAAGTGGGCGCCCAGCCCTATGATACAGAGATAAATCCCATACTACCGGCTGACTGAGTACTGGGAGGTTTAAAGCCGAAAATCCGAAAAAACTTTGAAGGTAGGAAGCTTCGTCACCTTACACAAATTTAGAGGAAGGTTAACGAGGGTAAACACTCGTGCTTCCTTGAATTTCAACCATTTATGCAGGGGAAATAAAAATATAAAAATCTAAAGACGAAAATTTACCCTAGTTCTTGAAAGAGAAAGCCCTACATTTAATTTGAAAACGGAGTCTAACGGTGACGTAGAAATCTTCCCTAGCTTCAAACCCCGTCGCAAACTTAATAAAATAGACCCCCATACCTTGTTTATTATGATGTCATGATGTCGAAAACCCCGTCTCATTATCTCCCGAAAGAGATTCCCTCTGTCTTCTTAGTTCGTAGTACACACACTAAGACTGCCGCAAGATCAGACAGGCTAACCTCAAAGCTCGCGTTTTACATAGAGGTTTAGGCAGAACCATCTAGACGTTTTAGTGAAAACACGTTTGATTGGATTAAATGAAATTCATATCAGATATTCTGATAGGTGAATTCAGTCGTCTATTTGCAAAACCGGCCATATCTGAAAAATAAAAATAAACTTGAAATCCACAGTGTGTGCTGAATAGGTTATCTGTTCACGTTTACACAAGACACGAAACTATTAGCTGCAAACTTGGCCCCTAACCAGCTTATTTTCTTCATCGAAAATTGGCGTTAGGCAAAAGATGTTGAATCTATATTAACAAAATATTTCAGGATTCGTTGGTAAAATGTAGAAGTGCTGAAGTTTTACAAAGAACTCATTGATAATAGTAACCTTCCACAAAACAACCCAGAAGACGGGAAAGATGCATGTGAGCACAGTGTAGACAATGGCATTTATTTGTTAGGATTATCGAATTGTCTATGAATGTGGCTCTTAGCAGTATTAAACGAATTTTATTAATACGTAATATTATTTGTTTACTTCTTTTAAATAATATTAGTTGAAGCTTTATTGCGGTTATAATAATAATAATCATCATCATCATCTCGTGTGGCTATTGCAAGCTTAGTGCAGCCCTGGGTAGGTAGTCCTTCGGAGGAGAGTGGACGGCGTCTGCTGTGTATATGGAGCTGCTTTCTATTGCGGTGGAGGGTAGAGTTGTGCGTTTGTTGTATGTGTTCCAGGAATGTCGGGCTCAACACAAGCACCCAGTCAGCAAGTCAAGAGACATAATCGTTTAAAATGAAAATCCTTCGATTCTCCCAGGAATAGAATAGAATAGAATAGGAATAGAATCGTGGTTCGTCTCAACTTCGTCCATACTCAAAATAACGAGGTTTTATGATTGAAAGTGATTTCGACAAGTACTTAAACCAAATTGCAAGAGATATATTTTACAATCTTTCTAAATAATTTGATTACATTTTTGATTTATTGAAGTTACAGATGTTTTTCAAGTGTTTCTCTTTGTGTGAATTCTAATGCTCACCTCAATCATTACAATGGCCGCAGAGGTTTATATCCATGATTAGTTAGGTCTAGGGTTAAGAAATATACGCCGAGACTCAAAATAACATAGCAGTGTTTGTTGTTAAATTCTAATATGAGAAAATACAGTATGTGGGACCGAACTGAATTATTGACCCAAAAATGTCGTAGAAACCGAAGATGAGATTCTGGCGCTAGTGATGCTTCAAAAATGCTTTATGTCAGGTCATTTTTAAATATCACATGGAGAATTTTAAATTACACTGCCGGGCTGAGTAGCTCAGACGGTTGAGGCGCAGGCCTTCTGACCCCAACTTGGCAGGTTCGATCTTGGCTCAGTCCGGTGGTATTTGAAGGTGCTCAAATACGTCAGCCTCGTGTCGGTAGATTTACTGGCACGTAAAAGAACTCCTGCAGGACAAATTTCCGGCACCTCGGCGTCTCCGAAAACCGTAAAAGAGTAGTTAGTGGAACGTGAATCAAATAACATTAAATATTTACACCTGTAGATTTTGCGGTTATAATACAATATACGTAATCTAAGTAATATGCATCCTAGTTATTTTTACGGGGCTACCCGTGGACCAGCAGACGTGAGAGAAGGTGTCGGAGTGAAAGGGTCTAACCACAATTTCATGAATGGATTTAAAACTTTAACAAAGGTTATATTTCTTTGGCATTTCAAAAATCAACAACAAAATTTTAACAACTTTTCACTTAGTGAAATAACAATGACATTCCAGGAACCATGACAAAGTTTATACAAGGCAAGAACATCCATAATTTAGTGAATGTTTAGTAACCTCGCTTTACATTACCTGAGCTCTCAGCACAACTTTATAATAGATTGTAATTTTACACAAAGGGTAGAAATCCCTTAATACATGGAGCACTTGCTCCCAATTTACAATATCAGGCCTCCCAGAGGCAATTTTACAACACTTGAAAAAGAGCTCACGCTCTCTCAGTTCTGAAGCCTATTCCAGGCAACACAATATGAAAATCTAATAATCACTGGCCTTACAAGGCACTATTTACAAATAGCCATATTATTACACAGAGGTATCTAGTACCCAACCTGCGGGGCCTTAGTGAAAAAGAACAGGTTCAATAACCGGTCCGAGTACAACTGGAATGGAGTCAAACATTGAGCTCCCCTCCTAAAAATTTAAAAACCTATAGGGCACTTGGCCAACGAAACAGGGGCTAATCCCAAACTACTGAGGTAGCGCGGATGGAAATAACTTCAATGCATTGCAGAAACAAATGCGGTACCTCAAACCAAGATGCAGGGGAGCTCGAGAGGGTATATCACACTCTATCCCCGGTTTACAGTTAAGGATTTATGAAAATTACATTTGTAGAAAAGGTTACATGGTTAAAGTTTTGGACCTTTGCCTCAGGTTAAACTGCGGAGCTAGCAAGAAATAAAGATGTTAACTGGCCATTACCTTGCTGAAAACCTGCTGCCTGATGAAAGAGGCGCCTCCCGCCTCCTGCTCGACACACACACTAAGTTAGATGTTGATCAAATGGCCGAGAGAGTAGAAAATCAGCAGTTTATAAACCCTCGCGGAAGGTTCGAGACCTTTCATGAATAAATTAGCCCCACCCGCTCAATTTTATTGGCTACCTTAAAGTTACACACCAAATCGAAGAAGAGGCCTGTGATAGGCTGAAAATTAATTACAAAAATTAGGGATTGGCTGGATTCAAAACTGGCGGAAAGAAAATATAAATATTGCCAACCCAAAAATAAATGAACATCAATTAGTAAAAAAAAACTTATGAATACAAAACTTCTTGGAAACATTTCTTTCACTTCGCACCAGGGTGCATGATCATAGTTTTCTAGCAGTGCCGGGCTGAGTGGCTCAGACGGTTAAGGCGCTGGCCTTCTAACCCCAACTTGGCAGGTTCGATCCTGGCTCAGTCCGGTGGTATTCGAAGGTGCTCAAATACGACAGCCTCGTGTCGGTAGATTTACTGGCAAGTAAAAGAACTCCTGCGGGACTAAATTCCAGCACCTCGGCGTCTCCGAGGACCGTAAAAGTAGTTAGTGGGACGTAAAGCAAATAGCATTATTATTATTATTTTCTAGCAGTGACATCTATGAGAGAATATCCAAACTTCTCGATGAACGGAAAACAAAACAAGTTGAAATTCACACAGTACTGGAAACTTCACAATAACCAAAATTACGGTAGTGACATCTTCTGAGAAAAGGTTTAAATAGGTCTAGTTTCAAGTTCAGTGTTTCTCCTGTAGAGTTCTTTAAGGCGCAAGATTTAAATGTGCGACGTAGAGGTGTACCTCCCGGTACAGTTATAATCATTGGAAAGTGTCCAAAGAAATAAAAAGCAAAAGAAGTAAACCTACTCGTTTAGATATTGAGAAACGATGAGATGAAGTAACTACTTTCAGTAATCAAAATCCGAATCAAAAATTAATGTTAATGAGGGACCTCATTTTGCAGTGTAAATTATTCGAAAAAGAATTCTTTTTTGATGTTTAGATTTGATTGTTGACAAACATGTACACCAATACGATTCTAATAGTTTTAATGTCCATTTTAATCATGGTCGGTAATTTTAAGAAATATTTTGTATTAAAATATGAAATAAATCCATTTTAATCATGCAATACTATTCACTGATAAAAATGTTGTTAAAGTATAAGTAACGCAATGAAAGCAGAAATAATTCTAAAGTTTGTTCCTTGAACTTTTCTAACCTGGTTTGAAAAAAATAAGTACAAAATTGTTGCACTTGACACATTTTGAAAATATACCATGTTTAAAGAAAAGATTTATTCTATTTATGAACATTTTTAGTCTCTCTCTCTTAATTGTTTGCAGTCAGCTTCTATAATGTCGTGTAGATGTGACCAGAGTTCCAGAAAATATACCCTTTTAAGTCCAAATATAAATGTATGTTTTAAAGAATAAGATAAATTTTATAGAATATTTACGAAATATAGTTTTTTCTTTCCTTACGTTAATATAGGCACCCACCTTTCACTCATCTAGAAATAGCTCTCATTGATATTACTATGAGGATACAATGGCTTCATTCTAAGTTTCTGCAATATATTTAAAGCAATAACTGTGTTATTTAGACATTGGTATTCTTCTGCCTTAGTTTGTCTTTTGCTGCCCGCGCTGCTCTCATGTTTGCCAGGCTGCACGGCCTTCCCGGCGCTCACAGCGAACAATGGCAAGTCGAGGCTGATAATAAGAGATGCGATTCTTAATTGGGCCATGGAATAGCACTGACGAGAAAATGCAATTATACAGAAAGGAGCGGAGTGTGCCTTTTATATTCTTCCCTCGGTAATACAGAAATGATTGGATGATGCGATCGTAGTGCCAGAAAGATGTGCTCTATTACCTCAGAGAAATATTTAGTTTCCGCGGTTGCAAACCTAGTGACTGAATTATTGAGATAGGGAAAATAAAATTAATTCCAGAATTGTGAGTAAATTAAATATACCTGTCAATATTATGCCCCACAACATTCCTTCTTGTTCCTATTAGTCCCGTGAGATGTTACAATTTTTTTGCTAGTTGCTTTACGTCGCACCGACATAGATAGGTCTTATGGCGAAGATGGAATAGGAAAGGCCTAGGAGTTGCAAGGAAGTGGCCGTGGCCTCAATTAAGGCACAGCCCCAGCATTTGCCTGATGTGAAAGTGGGAAACTATGGGAAACCATCTTCAGGGCTGCCGACAGTGGGATTCGGACCCACTATCTTCCGGATGCAAGCTCTCAGTCGCGTTCCCCTGACCGCACGACCAACTCGCCCAGTTTACAATTTTTTAAGGATATCTTATTAGATAGTTTAAAACAATCATCAACTGAGCTGCTATTCCTCAACTTATTAGATTGTGTAGATCACGAAAAGGTCTTATAGGATGATGATAATAATAATAATAATAATAATAATAATAATAATAATAATTGTTACCGTGTTTTAGCGGTAGGTAGAGGTGAAAGAAGGTGCGGGTGTGAATGGATCTCAAGCTACGAAATTATAGTGCCTGTAAAGTAAATTTAAAATTTAATACGGTTATATTTTCTTTTCAAAATAAATAAGTAACAAGCATGGCAGGTACAGAATAGCAAGTCAAAATAAGGTAGTTACAATATTTACAGAATTTGGGCTTCGCGCCCCGAGTTCACAATGCTTGGGCAATCAGCTCAGTTTTACCCCAAACACAAGTTTTAACAGAGGGGCAGAAAACCCCATTCATACCTAGGAGCCCTTGCTCCAAATTACACTGAAAAGCCTCCTCGAGGCATACAACATACAATTTTCAAAAGAGCCACTCGCTCTCAAATTTAAGCCTCTCCCAGGCCACACCAAACTCCACCTTCAAGCTGTCCTCAACGGACATAAACACAGGGGTAAAATACCCAATCTACTGAGGTCTATTAAACGAAAAGAATGTTAATTAAATGACCTCTAAAATAACAATTTGAGAGGAGGCGAACTTGCACTCCTAATACACTAGATTAAGACCTACTTGGCGCTAGGCCGTTAATACAAGGGCTAATCCCATACTAAAGAGGTGACTTAAGAAGAGAACAATTTGTTTTACATTAACGAAGAATAGGTTGAGAAAAATAAGTTCACCTCAAAACAATATGAGTGGGAGCTCGAGAGGGTTAGCACTCTCTATCCCAGAATGTAGCTTTCCAAGAGAATAGATGAAAAGAGTAGTTACATTTACATTTTAGGAAAAGTTTACATGGTGGAACGCTTCGCACCCGCCCCGAGAGTTAAACTGCTGAGCTAGCAAAGAAGGAATATATTAATCGGCCATTACCTTATAGTTGACCGCTGCCGGAGAAAGAGGCGCTTCCCGCCTCCTGCTATGTACTTAATACACTGAAAGATGGAACAGAAGTGGCCCGGAGACCCAAAAGTCAGCAGTTTATATCCTCTCGCGGAAGGTTCTAGGTGTTAGGGGAAAGAAAACACCCTCCCACAAACTTTTTATTGGCTAGGGTATAGAAACATATTCAAGTTGGGGGAAGATACCAATGATTGGTCAGAAATTAATAACAGAAATTCGGGATTGGTCAAATGCAAAACAAGGGGAAAGAGAGGGGTATACAGCCAACTTAAACAATAACAGAAAGAAATTTAACAAAGAACAAACTTTTGAAATAACATTTTCTCCAAAGAACAGTTATTTTTCTTCCCACTAGGGTGCACTATTGTAGTTTTTCAGTGGTGTCCTCTAGAAGAGAAAGTTCACACTTCTTACTTCAAGCAAAACAAAAGTACGTCGAAAATGACACAGTTCACAAACTCAAAAATTTCCAGGTGGTGACATCTTCTGAGAAACTAGAAAATTAATAGGGTAAATAAAGTTCAGACTTCCTCCAGCAGAGGAGTTTCCACAGGCGCACATTTTAAATTAGCGGAGTGGAGGTGTACCGCCCGGTACAATAATAATAATAATAATAATAATAATAATAATAATAATAATAATAATAATAATAATAATAATAATAATAATAATACGAACCTACTAAGCTGCACCCTGTTGTACCTTAATCGACCCCGAGTAAACGAAATTCAGTAACCGATTTGATGGCATTACCTTGCAATTCCATAACTTTCACTTGTCCTTCGTCTACTTTACTTCATAGACTGGCCTAATAAGTTTTGCTTAGTATCATCTTCATGCTTCTTTTTCTCTGAACCCTTCTTCACCGTTCCGGCTTGTTTGCAACCTCTTCACGCGATTTAAAATGAAGAACGATGTCATTCGCGTATAACATGGTCCAGAGTGCTTCCTCTCTCAGCACCACCATGACTCTCCGAGACAGCTTCTGACTTTCGTTGTAATATTTCTGTACATTTCTTGAGCCAATCATATTTACTTTTCTGACTCTATCGTTTCCGTCAGACACCTCGAAACTTCTTATCTGTGTACGCTATTATACACTTTCTCTATAAATGTCAGATGTAATTCCTGTTGTTTCTCTAAGAACCTTTCCATCAGTTGTGACGTCCGGCTCCGTGTCTAAATTGCTAATGTGTTGGCCTTTGGTCCTGGGGGTCCCAAGTTCTATTCCCGGACAGGTTGAGGATTTTAACCTTGATTCGTTAATTGCAAAGGCTCGGGAGCTAGGTGTGTCTGCCATATTCATCATTAGAATTTATCTTAGGTAGGTCCCCATCCTCACAGAAGCGGAGGTCTCCTATACGGCGGCAACTCGAAAGACGTGCACCAGGCCACTTCGGAGCCCACGCACCATTAAAATATTATCAGTTATATCTGCACAAAGGTAGCATCCGGTGTCGTCGGATCAAGCATAAAACTGAACAGCTCCTTTGATACAGAGACCTCTTCTACGATGGTAGGCCATCAGTAATGTTTTCCTATATCTTCATGGTGCGTGATAAAACCTTTATTTCCCTATAATTCTTGCAGTCCTCCATATTCCCTTTGCCTTTGTTTATAGAAACGATAATACTGTACTTCCATGTGTCAGGCATTTCTTCCTGTTGATAAATGTGCATGAAGAGATCCCACTTGTACACAATGTCGCAGTAAAGGATATTGGTATAAGGAATTTTAAAGACTGGCAGATATCACGTGTTTGGTAATAATAATTGTAACGGTAGTACGGCTTCTTCCTAATTGTAAGCAACCCTTCTAACTCCTTAAAGTAGTGAAGTCTCACGGATATTTTAGAGTATTACTGCTGTTTAGGGGTTGGCAAAAGGATGGCTCGAGTCATATTTTTCTAAGTTGCTACTACTGCCTCTTCATTTCAAACTATCCATTCAGCGCTCAACTAGTCCCTATGTAAGCTGTAAACTCGAGCCCTTCGTATCTATTTAGAATTGTGCGGCATGAAGAGATGTTCTTCTCCCAGGAGACGACAGGCTGGCTGGGGCAGCAATAAGGTAGGCAGCTATTTGACCTAAAATATGAACTTATCTGTGTGTGACGACGGGAAGGTACCCGTGTTCCCCTCTAGCATGTAACAGTTAGGGCGTGCTAGTGTGTACCTTCGTTTCCCTTACTCGCTATTTTTTCTGGTGACTAAGCTTTTCTAAACTCTAAATTTCTATTCTGCGTTTCGGTCTTCAACTTTTCTTGTCTTAGTTACCACATAGTCTGCCTTATTCTGTGTCAACGAGCCTTCCGCCCCATCAGGTTTTAAGAGAAGTCATGTCACGGGATAGCTTGAGCTGGTTCAGCATCCCATTCCATTTTGATCTCCGCCTTTCGTTTATCCTTTTGATTTTTCCCTTTCTTGGCCGGGTAGTATGAGCTTCGACTGCTGTATTTTTTGGGTTCTTCGATCCATATTTTGTGTGTTGCTCCCCTATCAATTAAAGGCGGCGAGTGTCACGTGGCATAAAAGCTAGTGAGATTTTTAGTGCAAGAGAAGATTTTCTGATGCGAGTTCTTGGCCCGTTCAGCCACTGAAAGTTGAAATTGTGGTTCAGGGTTCGAGAACCTTTCGACATGTCACTACTTAAGTTTGAGGTTTTGATTCCCTTGTTATGTCCCTATTTAAAGCTGAGTGTTTGATTACCTTCTAAATGGTACTTTGTCTTGGAAGCTGTAGCTTCTTTATTTATATTCAGCCTAAGTTTTTTAACAGTAACCTTGTTTGTCGAAGGTGAAGCCTCTATTCTCTGTCACAAACCGAAGATTTATGTAAACTTATTAGTCCAGAGAAGACTTACAAAATCGTGTGCTATAAAATGGAAGCTTTATCTCCCCTGTTAATGTTGTTAAAATTTGTTAAATTGTTGTTGTTTTCGATAAGTGAAAAAAAAGAAGAGATAATCCGGGAGTACATTCTAAATTTAAAATTTTCTTGGTGTGATTTCGCCCAGTGCCTAGGCCATGCCGTTTCTTCCTTTCTACTACACTGGTAACCACCATAATAATAATAATAATAATAATAATAATAATAATAATAATAATAATAATAATAATAATAATATGTTGCCTCAGATACCACATGTAGGTATTCCGATTTTGACCATTTAATCTACCTCAATTATGACGTTCCCGTATACTCTGGTAGATGGCCAAGACAGTATAACTACAGTATGTGGACGGCCTGTTTCCAAATGTTTAATTAGTCGTGAATAAACTCATGTCCTCGTCCCGAGGTGGGGCAACTATTTTCAGGTACACCCCCAATGAAGGTGAGCTGCATGTGCATATACCAGCATTCCTGCCATTTTTAAATTTCTGGCAGAACCGTGAATCGAACCCGGGCCTCCAAGGACGGCAGTTAATAACGCTAACCGCTACGCTTCGGAGGCGGACAATGTTTAATTTTATCGTATAAACAACGAATGTATTGCGAGTGCCGGTATGGCCTACCGGACAGGCTTTATTTCCACCCTTCAAGAATTCGACCACTCCCGCCGGGTTTGCGTATGTTAACCCGGATTTCGGAGGCCTACGCCCTACTGCTGGTACACAGAGCGAGCAAAGCATTTGTTGTAACCAATACATGTAAGATGGATGTTTGACATATTTAATTGGAGGTTATGATTTGGCCTCTACTGGATCAAATGGGAGATATCTTCATTGGGCGCTATAGGCGTATATGACAGGGTGCAATAGAGAGACTCAAGTGGAAGTAAGCCTGTAAGCAGTCAGAATACGTCGTAAAAGTGACTGCATTTGCACACTTCAGAGGGAATGGATGAATGTATTTATTTGATAATCAAATAAAGAGGCGTAACATACCAGAATGCAAATGATGTATATTTTAGAATATCCTATAAATTTATTAATTAATTTTGTACTGTACTGGTTACACAGAGCTTATCTAGTCTGACATACTGTATATTCCACGACTATTCTTCCTGTCTCGCACAACAGGTAGGGAGATAAATTGCCTTGCGATATATCAACCAATAAAGATAAATTGACACACAGACATCAAATAAAATGTCTGCACACGGTACCTGAGGCCGTACGATTATTATTATTATTATTATTATTATTATTATTATTATTGGTGGGAGTGGTGGTGGTGATTATTGTCTTAGGATGAAGTGAAATCAACTTCTCTTAACACTGATCAGAGGGGAAAATAGCGAGAGAGTTATACCACTATCTGTACTTGACACTGGACCTTCTAATGTAATAGGATGCTCACTTGCTCTACCTTCAATCGTGGTATTTGCCCTACAGACTCGGTTCCAATCAGCAGCAGTTTTACGAAATGTATTTAACCATTCAGTAGCTTGAGCCAGTCTCTTCTTTGCTCTTCATTATACTTCCTCCTTATAGAGGGTGTATCCGTGATGAAGTTACAAAATTTCGGGGATGATGGAGGATGGATAAGTTTGAGATAAGGAGCCATATTCCGGAAACGATTGAGTCAAAAGTTAAGCAAAATTCTACTCATTTAAGTCCATTTCCTGCACAAGTTTCACAAGCTACTACACATGGGGTCCCCCGGCGTTAATGCAGGCATGGTATCGTCGCACAACGTTCTGTCGTACCCGTTCTAATATCTGCAGTGTCGTTTGAACAGCGTAGCAGGCAGCGAGAATTCTTGCCTAGATGTCCTCTTTATTCTTGACGGGTGTCTCATACACAAGGCCCGACAAGAAGAAATCAGGTGGGGGTGAGATCAGGTGAACGAGCGGGCCACGAAACAGGACCTCCTCTTCCTATCCATTTGGCAGATAATGTCTGATCCAGGTGTTCACGAACCCTCAGTCCAAAGTGAGGTGGGGCTCCATGTTGGAACAACATTCGTTGACGAAGGGCAAGTGGGATGTGCTCCGGGAACGTAGGTAGTACATCTCTGAGAACCATTGTGTACACTGCTGCATTTAGGCGGGGAAGAAACGGGCCTACTACGTAATCGTTGACTATGCCTGCCCACACGTTGACTGGAAGTTTGTGCTGATGGCTCTTCACAACTGTAGCGTGGGGATTATCACCGGCCTAATCATGACTATTATGACTATTTAGCATTCCGACTATGGCGAAACAGGTTTCATCAGTGTAAAGCACAAACGTAGGAAAGTGAGGATCGACTGCAAGGCGCTGCAAGACCCATTGGCTGAACACGACTCGAGGTGCGAAGTCAGCAGGACTTAAAGCCAGCGCTTTCTGTGGATGGTAGACGTGTACCTGCATTTCACGTAATACTCGCCACACAGTCATATGCGAAACATTTATTTCACGTGCAACTGCTCGAGTGCTGATTGCAGGTGCCTCATCCTCGCAAGCAAGCACTGCATCTTCTAAGTCGCGAGTCCGTGTAATTCGTCGTCCTCCTCGGTCATTGTACTGTGGTACCAGTTTTCCTGTTTCACTTAATCGTTGGAACAGTCGTAGAAACATGGTGTGAGCCTGATGTCCCCTACGTGGATATTTGGTCTGTAAAACCGCGCGGCTTCTCTGCTGCTTCCATTTGCTTGTCCATACTGGATCGCCACATCTGCAAGTTCCGTAACCGGCTACAGCTTCATTTGGATAGGACTAATCAACGTACCACTTCAATCCGTAAACACTAACTGAAGCCTTCAGTACAGACATCGCACACCGATCACGTCAGTACACAGTACGCCATCTGCATTGGAGCCGTTGAGTTATTATCCTAAACTCATCTGCTCGGCGGGAGTGTCTCCCCTATTGTACTCTTAGCGCATGTAGTGTACAGTACAGTTGGAAGTATCAGACCGAATTTTGCTTTAACTTTTGACTGCCGGCCGCAGTGGCGTATTGGATACGGCGTTGGTCTACTAATCCCAAGTTAACGGGTTCAAACCCGACTGAGGTCGGTGGTGTTTAAAGGTGACAAACCCATGTCGTTGGCTTCCGGCACGTTAAAGAACTACTGTGGGTCGAAATTCCGACATCCCGGCGTCTGTTCAGAACAGAGGGCCGTTAAAAAACTTGTTTTATTAATAACTTTTAATTCGAACATTTCCGGACTAGGGTTCCTTATTTGTCGTCCTCCATCATCCCCGAAAGTTTATAACATCATCACAGATACACCCTCTAGAGACTCCTGCGAAGGCAATTTAAGTGTGTGTACTTCACCAAGTTGAAAAAACTGACATATGAAACAATAAACTTTCGTATATACATTTCAGTCAAATGTGCAACTTTATAACATTTGATGGAATTAGCCAATAAAAATGGTATGCCGGGTTCATCTTTCTTTTTCAATAATAATAATAATAATAATAATTGTACCGGGCGGTACACCTCCACACCGCTAATTCAAAATGTGCGCCAGTTGAAACTCCTCTGTTCGAGGAAGTCTGAACTTTATCTACGCTATTAATTCTCTACTTTCTCTGAAGATGTCACCACATGGAAAACTTTGAGTTTTTGAACGGTGTCATTTGTGATGTGTTTTTGTTTCGCTTGAAGTAAGAAGTGTGAACTTTCTCTTCTAGAGGACACTACTGAAGATCAACAATAGTGCAACCTAGTGCGAAGTCAAAGAACTATTTTGTTGGAGAAATTTTTATTTCAAATGTTTGTCTTTGCTAAAAAAAATTTCAGTCATTGTTTAAGTTGGCTGTATACCCCTCTATTTCCCCTTGTTTTGCATTTAACCAATCCTGAATTTCTTTGAGTTATTTCCGACCAATCCGATGTATCTTCCCCCAACTTGGATATGTTTCTGTACCCGAGCCAATAAAAAGTTTGTGGGCGGGTGTTTTCATTCCCCTAACGCCTAGAAACTTCCGCGAGAGGATTTAAACTGCTGATTTTAGGGTCTCCGGGCCACTTCTGTTCCATCTTTCAGTGTATAAAGTACATAGCAGGAGGCGGGAAGCGCCTCTTTCCTCGGCAGCGGTCATCAATAAGGTAATGGCCGATTAATAAATTCTTTCTTTGCTAGCTCAGCAGTTTAACTCTCGGGGCGGGTGCGAAGCGTTCCTCCATGTAACCTTTTCCTAAAATGTAACGATCTTTTCTTCTATTCTCTTTTAAGCTACATACTGGGATAGAGAGTGCTAACCCTCTCGAGCTCCCACTCTTATTGTTTTGAGGTGAACTTATTTTTCTCAACCTATTCTTCGATAACGTAAAACAAATTGTTCTTTTCTTAAGTCACCTCTTTAGCATGGGATTAGCCCTTGTATTAACGGCCTAGTGCCAAGTAGGTCTTAATCAAAGTGTATTAGGAGTGCGAGTTCGCCTCCTCTCAAATTGTTATTTTAGAGGTCATTTAATTAACCTGCTTTTCATTTAATAGACCTCAGTAGATTGGGTATTTTCCCCCTGTGTTTATGTCCGTTGAGGACAACTTGAAGGTGGAGTTTGGTGTGGCCTGGGAGAGGCTTAAATTTTGAGAGCGAGCGGCTATTTTGAAAATTAAGTGTTGTATGCCTCGTGGAGGCTTTTCTGTGTAATTTGGAGCAAGGGCTCCTAGGTATGAATGGGGTTTTCTGCCCCTCTGTTAAAACTCGTGTTTGGGGTAAAACTGAGCTGATTGCCCAAGCTGTGTAAAGTCAGGGCGCGAAGCCCAAATTCTGTAAATATTGTAACTACCCCTTTTGACTTGCTACTTTGTACCTGCCATGCTTGTTATTTCTTTGTTTTCGAAAAGAAAATATAACCTTGTTAAATTTTAAATTAATTTTACATTGCACTATAATTTCGTAGCTTGAAACCCATTCACACCCGCACCTTCTTTCACCTCTACCTACCACGGAAAAGCTCCGTAACAAGTGGTAGCAGAGCGTGGTTGAATGGGTCTCAATTTAGCCCCTTTTGACGGCTAAACATTGTTTGTTCCGAACTCTAACTATTTTCCCAGTTGCTGGAATTTTTTGAGTTTTTCAAAATTGTTCTGTCACCATGCCCGGCCCTCGCGATGTTCTCCATCTTAACTATTTGCGCAAGGAGGAGTTGATCTATGAATTGACTATTAGAAATGTACAATCTGGAGGCACGGTTGCAGTAGACACAAACAAGCTTAGAGAGTCCCTAGATTTGCCCATTTCCATCCCCAATTTGGGAGAGAAAGAAATTGACGACTCTCTTTCCACGATCACGGAGAATATTACTGGGCTAGCTTCGGTAGTTAGTTTTTTTGATGAAAATGACCCTTCTCCTAATCAAATTAAGCGTGTGCAAGCTAGGCTATATCATTTTTCGAATAGGGTTAACGATCTGCTGTCTCTAAAGTTGAATGACGTTCAGAAGAAGGAAGCTAGTACGCTGCTTGAAAATATGTCTGAATTATCTAGCAAGGTCACTCAATTGTTAACAGGGGAGGTTCCTCCCAAAAGCGATCTACCCACAACAGTGAATGCAGGTAGTGAGGAAGCGCCTCCCAAGGAAGAAATTAATAGGATAACCGTTGCTGCTCAAACTATCCCTGCCCCATTGGACAATGAATCTGAACGTCGTGCATCATTGAGTAACATCCGTTCTGAATTAACTTCCTTGCCATTGAAACCTTTACCTACTATGTCACCCGGGTTTAGCAGCTTGCCTCATCCATTGGCAATGTTGCTCAGAGGTATCTCTAAGTTTTCCGTTAATACCACCAGTGATGTAATTTCATTTTTAAGATTTCTAGTTGAATTTCAGGATCATGCCCTTGTGTTTTCTCTTTCTCCATGTCAAATTTTGCAAATTATCTATCCGTATGCTATTGGTATTCTCTCAGATAAAATCGTAAGAGCCATTGCCGAGCAATCATCTATTGAGGATTTCCATGCCCATTTGCTAGCTAACTTCATCCCGGCTAGGGCCAGGTCCTCCCTTATTCAGAAGTACTATTACCGTGTACAACGCTTGGATGAAAACTTGGCTGATTTCATACAGGACATTAAGTTTTATACTAGGGTGTTTGCTCTTCATTTCCCTGAGGATCAGATTGTACAAGCTATTGTGGAAGGGATTTCACCACCCTACAGGTCATATTTGTGTTTCGCGGCGTGCCCGCAAACTTTCTCTGAACTTGAAGCATTGGCCGTCTCAGCGGAAGGAGTTAGATACGCCGATTCTTTGCGTGTCGCGAAAGAACCCCCGCCTCCCTTTAGTAATACTCGGCCTCCTCCTCGCCGACCAGTCAATCCCCGTAAATGTTATGCTTGCGGGTCGCCTGACCATCTGCGCAATAAGTGTCCACTGATCAAGTCAAGTGGGACAAGGAATGGAGCTGGGTCATCACAAGGCTGTTTTAAATGTGGGGCTTTCTCACATATCGCCAAGAATTGTCCCAATTCGAATAGAACCCCCTCCTGCTCAACTTCTGGTGCAAATTCCACCTATGCCAATAATAAAAAGTGACTAGTGGCTTCGGCTGAGTCGACTAATCCATCTTCCCGAGACTCAGCCCCTGGTAAACAGGTTGTAAATTCAGGGAACGAGCAATTTTCAAATTCATCTTTTGAAGGTCCCAAAGAGTGTCTTAGGATTGCGGCGGATTTCCCCGCACCGGTCCCCTTTCTCAAAATTGAGTTAAATAACGAGCCTATAACAGCTCTCTTAGATTCAGGTAGTGTTTGTTCTATTATTTCGGCTGATTGGTATTCAAAATTGAAATCTGTTTGTAAACTTCCTAACTATTGTTTGTCGGCGATCCAATACGTTTCGGCTAATTCCTCTCCATTAGAAATTCTCGGTTCCTTATATGTCAAAATTCGTATTTTTAAATTCACATGGAAAGTTAAATTGTTTGTGGCCAAGCACTTGTCTTGCCCCATTATATTGGGAGCGGACTTTATTTCTCACACTGGTCTTGTGCTCGATCTTCAGAGTAGGTCTTGCACTTTCAAATTTGCCTCTAATTGTAATATCCCTCTATTAAAGTGTAATTCTACATCATGTTCTTCTATTTCGCCTACCCAGGATGAGATGTTGTTAGACCTTAGACATCTACCTGAGGAGCAGGCTGATAGTATTCGCAAATTGTGTCAGTCGTTTCCCGAGGTGTTCTCTGATACTCTTGGTGTTACTGACCTGATCGAATACAAAATTGAGGTCACGGATTCGATTCCTGTCCGTTTTCCACCGTATAGGCTATCTCCACCTAAAATGAAGGCTCTAAAAGAAATCATCGATCAGATGTTGAAGGACGGTATTATTAGGCCCTCTAAGTCAGCATATTCTTCGCCTATTTTTTTAGTCCCGAAACCCCAAGGAGGCTTCAGGCCTGTCATTGATTACAGGGCTCTCAATCGGAAGGTGGTGTTACAATCTGTGCCCCTTCCCGACCTTCATTCTTGTTTTTCATGGTTTCGTAAGGCCAAGTTCTTTACTATCTTGGACTTGAATCAGGCCTATAATCAAATTCCCCTTGCCGAAGAGTCTAAACATCTTACAGCGTTTGCCACGGACTGGAATTTATACGAATACAACCGCGTGCCTTTCGGGCTCCCCACGGGAGCAGCTGTACTCACTAGGCTACTAGATAGGGTCTTCTCCGACATCAAATTTGAGTACTTATATCACTACTTGGACGATGTCGTCGTATTTTCAGAGACTTTTGAAGAACATCTAGATCATCTGCGAGAAGTTCTCGATCGCCTTCGTAAGGCTGGGTTAACTGTTAAGTTGTCCAAGGTTGCCTTTGCTAAGCCCTCTATGTCTTTCCTAGGGCATATTGTGTCACCGGATGGTGTAGCAGTCGATCATTCTAGAACACAGGCCATCCGTGATTTTAAACCTCCCAAAGACATTAAAGGTATCGCCAGGTTCATTGGTATGGTGAATTTCTTCAGGAAGTTTATTCCTAACTTCGCTAATAGAGCGGCGCCCTTAAACCTTCTTCGTAGGAAAGGCATCAAATTCGAGTGGGGACCTTGTCAACAAGCTGCTTTTGAAGACCTTAAATTAGCTCTTTGTAATGCCCCTGTACTTGCTATGCCTGATTTCTCGAAGAAATTCATTGTCCAAACCGACGCATCGTCGTCAGCGGTAGCTGCAGTCCTTCTTCAAGAGACTGAACTAGGGAGGCGCCCCATCGCCTATGCGTCTAGGACATTGTCGGCTCAAGAAGCCAAGTATTCCATCTATGAGCTCGAAGGTTTGGCAGTCTTATTCGCCTTAGAGAAGTTCCGTCTCTATCTGGAACATGTCAAATTCGACCTGGAGACAGATAATCAAGCCTTAAGCTGGGTCTTAGGTAGGCCGCGTGGTACTGGTCGTATAGACCGCTGGGCCATCCGTATTTCTGCCTTCCAGTTTGATGTTAGACATATCAGAGGTACCGAAAATGTTGTTGCTGATGGACTCAGCCGTATGTTTTCTAACGACGTCGAGACCCACGAACCGGTCGACAATTCATCACCTTCCGAGTCCATACTATCTAAGGTTAATGCCATCCTAACAGATGCTCCCATGCTCTTTAGGGATATCGAGAAATACCAACGTGAAGATCCGACGCTGGCTCCGATAATGGAAACCCTTTCTTCTGGGGAACATGTTGTCCCTTATGTTCTGAGGAATGGTGTTCTATGTTGCCCTTCGAGGCATGATAAGATGATGAAAGTTGTCGTTCCAGCTGTTCTTGTACCTATGATCTTCAAGTATTATCATGAGACCCCATTAGGAGGGCATCTTGGAATTTTTAAAACTCGTGAAAAGATTCGTGAAATGTTCATCTGGAAAGGTATGGACGGTGAAATCCGTGAACTAGTAAAGGCTTGTAAATCCTGTTTGCTTAGTAAACCGACCATGTCCACCAAGGTAGGCCTCTTGTCTTCTCAGCCAGCGTCGCGCCCCATGGAACGCCTGTATATTGATTATGTAGGACCATTCCCCCAGTCAAAGGGTAATGCCAACAAGTTCATCCTTGTGTGTGTAGATGGTTTTACCAGATTTTCTTGGTTATTTCCGACTAAGCTGGCTACCGCTCAGTCTACCATTACTTGCTTAAATTCTATTTTTGCTTCTTTTGGTCCGTGCCAATATATTGTATCTGATAATGCGAAGGCTTTTACATCTAACTTATTTCGTAAATTCTGTTTTGACTTATCCATCTCTCATGTAACTACTTCTGCTTATTACCCTCAACCATCTCTGGCTGAACGGGTTAATCGTAATCTCAGGTCCGCACTTATTGCCTATCATCATGAAGATCATTCCAGGTGGGACACGTCCCTGCATTGGTTAGCTTTTGCTTTGAATTCGGCGGTTCATGAATCTCATAAGTTCACTCCAGCTTCCTTGATGTTCAAGTTTGTTCCCAACACGCCGCTCTCTAACCTTTGGTCTCTGAGTGACATTCTACCCGAGACAATAGATCCGGATAATATTAAAGATCTTTGGAAGAAGGCTAAAGCCAATCTTAAGGTATCTCATGAAAAGGTTAGAGAAAAGTATGATCGTGGACGGAGACCCACCACTTTGAAGGTAGGTGACCAGGTGATGGTCAAGAATTTTGTTCCCGCGGGCAAGCTTGCCCCCAGATTTCATGGGCCATGCATCATTCTCGATTTTCTTACGCCGGTTACATTGTTAGTAAGCAATCCAGCCACCGAGAGGATATTTAGGGTTCACCTGTCCCAGGTGAAACCGGTGTAAATTTTGTGTCAACTTGCTTCATATAATTTGATAGGAATATGAAGGTTATATTTTTTTTTTGAGTTCCACTCTTAAGGCATTCTGCTCCTTCTATTTTATTTTATATGTAAGCATTTCTGTAAAACCTCCCCCGATTTGTTAAACTGCCATCCTGTCCTTGCCACGGCCATTACCACGCTCCCGTCTCCTGCTCCACTACACACAGTGGCTGGCTTAGATGAAATGCCATGGATATCTGCACGCCGCTGGCCCCTCAATCTCTCTACATGCCTGTGCCCTCAAAAGAAACATGATGGTCCAACACAATTCTGCCGCCTAGCTTTAATGTTTCAGTGCCCCCGCAGCCGCGCGGCGCTGTGCCGCGGCTGGGTTCGAGGACGGGCCCCCTCGGCCCCAGCGAGGACGACATGTGCACGGCGAGCCGGAGCTCTCCTCCCGGCCAAGACTGATGTGCGGCGCACGACCTGCTACTTGCCCGCAGCCTGTATATGTTCACCGCGGGCGCGGCGTGTTTCAACACCTCTGCTCCCCTCATAGTGCGGGCGAGCGGTATCTCAGGGTACTTGAGGGGTCCGAGCGGCCTCCTTTGGACGCAAGCTGCAACGGCCGGTCTGGCCATCCAACTTCATCAACATTAACTACTTGGACAGTTACTATAAGCAATGACTACACTTGGGAATTCAACTGCAATATTTGGTGGACATTGCAAAATTTTTCATCACTTTTAAGTATTAAAAGGTTATCTTCAGAATTCTACTTCTACAAACTTAAAAACTATACTTCATCTGCAACAACAAAATTTTGAAACTAAATCAAACCAAACTAAGAAAATCTTATAAATTTTTTTTTTTTGGCAATTAATCTCCATATCTACATCAAAACTTGGACCTTGTTTTCAAACCATTTCATGTGTCACCCCGGGAGGAACTTTTGGGGGGGGGAGGTCTGTACCGGGCGGTACACCTCCACACCGCTAATTCAAAATGTGCGCCAGTTGAAACTCCTCTGTTGGAGGAAGTCTGAACTTTATCTACGCTATTAATTCTCTACTTTCTCTGAAGATGTCACCACATGGAAAACTTTGAGTTTTTGAACGGTGTCATTTGTGATGTGTTTTTGTTTCGCTTGAAGTAAGAAGTGTGAACTTTCTCTTCTAGAGGACACTACTGAAGATCAACAATAGTGCAACCTAGTGCGAAGTCAAAGAACTATTTTGTTGGAGAAATTTTTATTTCAAATGTTTGTCTTTGCTAAATTTTTTTTTAGTCATTGTTTAAGTTGGCTGTATACCCCTCTCTTTCCCCTTGTTTTGCATTTAACCAATCCTGAATTTCTTTGAGTTATTTCCGACCAATCCGATGTATCTTCCCCCAACTTGGATATGTTTCTGTACCCGAGCCAATAAAAAGTTTGTGGGCGGGTGTTTTCATTCCCCTAACGCCTAGAAACTTCCGCGAGAGGATTTAAACTGCTGATTTTAGGGTCTCCGGGCCACTTCTGTTCCATCTTTTAGTGTATAAAGTACATAGCAGGAGGCGGGAAGCGCCTCTTTCCTCGGCAGCGGTCATCAATAAGGTAATGGCCGATTAATAAATTCTTTCTTTGCTAGCTCAGCAGTTTAACTCTCGGGGCGGGTGCGAAGCGTTCCTCCATGTAACCTTTTCCTAAAATGTAACGATCTTTTCTTCTATTCTCTTTTAAGCTACATACTGGGATAGAGAGTGCTAACCCTCTCGAGCTCCCACTCTTATTGTTTTGAGGTGAACTTATTTTTCTCAACCTATTCTTCGATAACGTAAAACAAATTGTTCTTTTCTTAAGTCACCTCTTTAGCATGGGATTAGCCCTTGTATTAACGGCCTACTGCCAAGTAGGTCTTAATCAAAGTGTATTAGGAGTGCGAGTTCGCCTCCTCTCAAATTGTTATTTTAGAGGTCATTTAATTAACCTGCTTTTCATTTAATAGACCTCAGTAGATTGGGTATTTTTCCCCTGTGTTTATGTCCGTTGAGGACAACTTGAAGGTGGAGTTTGGTGTGGCCTGGGAGAGGCTTAAATTTTGAGAGCGAGCGGCTATTTTGAAAATTAAGTGTTGTATGCCTCGTGGAGGCTTTTCTGTGTAATTTGGAGCAAGGGCTCCTAGGTATGAATGGGGTTTTCTGCCTCTCTGTTAAAACTCGTGTTTGGGGTAAAACTGAGCTGATTGCCCAAGCTGTGTAAAGTCAGGGCGCGAAGCCCAAATTCGGTAAATATTGTAACTACCCCTTTTGACTTGCTACTTTGTACCTGCCATGCTTGTTATTTCTTTGTTTTCGAAAAGAAAATATAACCTTGTTAAATTTTAAATTAATTTTACATTGCACTATAATTTCGTAGCTTGAAACCCATTCACACCCGCAGCTTCTTTCACCTCTACCTACCACGGAAAAGCTCCGTAACAATAATAATAATAATAATAATAATAATAATAATAATAATAATAATAATAATAATAATAATAATATTTGCTTTATGTCCCACTAACTGCGCTCTTGCGTTTTTCGGAGACGCCGAGGTGCCGGAATTTTGTCCCGCAGGAGTTCTTTTACGTGCCAGTAAATCTACTGACACGAGGCTGACGTATTTGAGCACCTTCAAATACTACCGGACTGAGCCAGAATCGAACCTGCCAAGTTGGGGTCAGAAGGCCAGCGCACCGTCTGAGCCACTCAGCCCGGCTCTTTTTCAACTATGCATTAGATTAATATGTAGCTATCTTACTTTGAAGTCCAACTGAGACCAGCACGATTTGTTCTGAGTGATATCCATCAAAAGAAAATGGTGCCACCTTTGGGCTGGTAAGACTTAAGAATAAGGAGACGAGCTGCTCGATTAAGCGGTATGTTCCGAGCTGTCAATGGAGAGATGGCGTGGAATGACATTAGTTGACGACTATAATAATAATAGCGTATGGCTTTTAGTGGCGGGAGATCCTAGGACATGTTCGGCTCGCCAGGTGCAGGTCTTCTGTATTGACACCCGTAGGCGACCTGCGCGTCGTGATGAGGATGAAATGATGATGAAGACAACATACACACACCCAGCCTCCGTGCCAGGGAAATTAACCAATTATGGTTAACATTCCCGACCCTGCCGGGAACCGAACTCGTGACCCTGTGACCAAAGGCCAGCACGCTAACCATTTAGCCATAGAGCCGGACAGTTGACGATTAATATCGGGTGCTGTTTTCAAAGTTGGGAAGATCATAATATGAAGCTAAATTTGGAATTAAAAAAGACAAATTGGAGCAAGTATTCTTTAACAGGACATGGAGTTACGGATTGGAATTATTTACCAAGGGAGATATTCGATTAATTTCCAACTTCTTTGAAAGTATTTAAGAAAAGATTAGGTAAATTACTGATAGGGAATCTACCGCCTGGGTGACTGCCGGTAGTGCAGATCAGTAGTTATTGACTAATTGATTGATTGAATGAATGATTGATTGATTGATTGATTGATTGATTGATTGATTGATTGATTGATTGATTGATTGATTGATTTTGACGAAAAAAGGCGAACTTTGATCCCTTGTATTTTGAGGCCCAATGGTACAATGTTTACTTTGTTCAAACTATTTTAACATTTGGACCTTCTTTCAACCGACATCTTGTTCATTTCGATATCTTAAAAATTGAGAAAATTATAGACGGAGCACACTTGCCAAAATAGTTTATGTCTCTCGCGACCTTGCGCCAGAACATCCTAGGCTCATATAAGGGAGGGTGAACGTAAACGAATAGGAGGTCTGACATTTCCAGCATGTCGGAACGATAAAAGCGAAATGCTGGAAGAAGTAGGTCTACGCCCTAAGCGGACATAATGTAAGAAGCAAGTAGGGGCCTCTATGGTCGTACCCACGTTCAGAGTCCCCTTTTTAGTCGCTGGTTGTCTTGATTATCATCGGTAAGGACAATTTGATTGATTAGAAGTTATGTTTATCAGTGTAGACTTCTCGGCTGTGATAATTTCAAAATAATCAAAGCACGATTTATCATACAAACAAACTGCTAAGATATAAAACCTCAAATACATGGGCCATGTTATTAGATACAGGATGGTATGTTTCGTCCAATCAAGTGGATATCTTCAGGTCGAATTTATATTTATATTGTAAAATGTGTTCAATGGACTGATTATTCGTGTCGACTCCCCAGTCTAGGGGTATCGCGCTTGCTCTTTACTCAGAGAACCTGAGTTCATTTCCCGGTCGCGTTAGAGACTTTTACCTGTTTCTGAGGGATGGTTTGAGGGTCTTTAAGCCTGCCTGAGAACAATTAAGTGGTTATCTGATAGTGGGAAAGCGACCTTGGTGTAAAAAGTCGAATTATAACGGCCCAGAGGATTAATCGCACCGACCAAGCGTTACCTCGAAATATGTAGCCATCGATCTGAACAGCGGTCGCTTGACACGCCTATAGGAGCTGTAGTGCTATAGGTTTTGTTCGTATTTGGACTGCTTATTCACATTCTTACCGTAGTTTCAACGACTTACAACGACCCTATATTTTATTTCTTCTATTGTCTATCGCTGCACTTTCCTACCCTCATTAAGTACCGTGCAGTTTAACAACCCGTGCACTAATGCATGAAATGACGGCATTTGTGGAATATTTCTGTGACAAAAGGTGCGTTAACTAACGTAATCGTATAAAATTAATCGTTATTGAAAGGCCGTGAATCACAAAGGGAAGAGGGAATCTCGCAATACCTCATCTGCCCTTGTGGTGACTTGATACATTACTTGTTGTAGGAATCCGAAAAATTTTGATTTCTTCGTAAGATGGGGGAGAAAATTCCATTACTCGGAAAATGTGATGTGAGTTTGACAAGGTTATTTTCCGGCTATTAGGACGAGGTCATATCACCTGTAATATCCCGCTCGCTACAAGGGGCCTTGAGATCACGATGGAATGAAATTCCAATTAAGTCGCCAATCAGGTGTGTGGTGGTAATGAAACTCGACAGGAGCGCGATGAGTCGGTAAGTTTTGGAACCCCCTCCTGTCTATCTCCGCCATGGATCCCGTGAGAGCCGGCCGCTTGCCGACACCTCGGCTATAGGATATTCCTTAAGTACTGCACTATTTAATGTTAATCTGAGTTTGCAAAAAGTGTATAAAATGTGAAACTCCCACAAATACTCTAAACGTTATTATTATTAGGTCTAGAGGTAGCCAGCCTGCCTATTACCTAAAGGCCCTTGGTTCGATTCAGTGTCAGGCCAGGGACTTCTACCTTGATCTGAGGATAGGTTCGTGGTCTACTCAGCCTACGTGAGAAAAATTTAGTAGCTATCTTACGGTGAACGGTCTCAATGTAGAAACCTAAGAATAACGGCAGAGATGATTCTTCGTGCTAACCAAATTCACTTTCTAACCTACAAGCCTTCGGGCTGAGTAGCAATTGCTTGGTAGGCCGAGGCATATCAGGGGGTTGTGTTTTGATTTTTTGGGACATTAGACTGAGGTCTGGATTGATATAGCGATTTAAAAACAAGTAAGCTTGAAGATTTACGTAACTGCTAATATCGTGGTATTAGCCGCAGAACCTCCAAATTTACAGTATGTGGAATCCAACCCCATAAGAACATGACTCTTCATTGCAAACATCCAATATTTGCTTGATGAGAAGCCAGTAACGAAATAACAGCTATCAAGCCCCGTGCTGAATAATGCGGTGACAATGGAAAGCTGTATCAAAACAGTCCATGGATTTATGACCCAACAACAACAGCATAAACAAGCATGTTATTCCTCAATCTTAGATACTGATTTGCAGCTCAGTTGTAAATTTGACTGGTGGGAAAATTCAACATTAGAATGGGTGAAACAAGGAGGGATTTCTAAAAAAAAAAAAAAGATTTGGTTGAAAAGGAGAAAGCACCCAGGTATTAGGTTTGACTTAACTTGTGATTTCTGTACATCCAAATTCTAAGGAATTGGCGTATGATCATTACTAATATGTCTAAAGCATTATTTAAATGCAGAGATCCAGTTAATGTGTATAACTCATTTTTAGAGAAAGGTTGAAATGTCGGGGTTTAAATTTGAAGGCCCCATTTGTGAAATAATTTGCACTTATTACTATTGATACTTGTATTGCAGCCACTTGATTTGATACCGTCTTGTAGTCTTATAGAATTTCGATAATAATAATAATAATAATAATAACAATAATAATAATAATAATGATACATGTTATGTACCACACTACCAACCATTACAGAAACACGCAATAGTGATTACATCCCTCCATATAGGTTTGGTATCAGGAAGGGCATCCGGCCGTAAAACAGGGCCTAATCCACATATGTGATGCAGTTCGCAGCCAAGATCGCACAGGTGTGGGGAAAAGCGGTAGGAAAAGAATAAGAATAAGAATACATGTCATGTCGAAGCACGATTAAAGGGACACAAGCTCGTGAGAACTTCAACCCAAAGTCTTTAAACGACACCGTTGCTCTTGTGCCAAACCTCATTCTTTGCTTGGACATGTGAATGGCGTCGCTGCCTTAATACAAAGAGAATACTACTGCTCTTGTGAAGCTATTGGCAAATATTGCTATTGATACTTGCGCGACGGTCGTTTGCATGAAACCTTAATGATGCGATGCCGTCTTATAGTCCTTTAGAACCATATATGCTTTAAGAATATACTCGTATTCATGGTTTCCGGAATAGAACTTTACAAGATGCTTATACTTGAAGTCACCGTCACCATTGGCCCCACAGCACTCTGAAAGCCTTGGTCTTGCGAAATATTCCTCAGTATTCACTATGCAATGACTAAATCCTTAAATTCATGAATCCTATGATTTTATATTTTTTTAATTTGGTCACTCCGTCTAATTCTTTTTCAATATTCATAATGGATTGTTTTCCAAATTCGACTGTCAGTTCGATATCAATCCAAAACAAAACAAGAATCGTACTTTTAGGCCTAGATTACGCACATCTGTAACTCTGTCCTCGACCTTGGATCGCTTGGTCGTATAGTCCATCCACCAGCAAAACACAGGCTGATTGGATCCTCAAATAGACCACCAAAGGTTATGTGGTTAGGCCTATAGGAAAACAGCAAAAACCGATGGTGGCACGAAAATGGGGCGTACTAGAAAAGGTGAGTAGTGAAGTAGAAGCCGGACTATACTGGGTGTTTTTTTTTTTGCTAGGGGCTTTACGCCGCACCGACACAGATAGGTCTTATGGCGGCGATGGGATAGGAAAGGCCTAGGAATTGGAAGGAAGCGGACGTGGCCTTAATTAAGGTACATTCCCAGCATTTGCCTGGTGTGAAAATGGGAAACCACGGAAAACCATCTTCAGGGCTGCCGATAGTGGGATTCGAACCTACTATCTCCCGGATGCAAGCTCTCAGCCGCGCGCCTCTATGCGCACGGCCAACTCGTCCGGTGGATGTTTTCTAAGGCTGAGTTAATTTAGTTGGGTGGATGTAGAGATATTTATCATGCCAGAAAGTATGACTTGGAGTGCTGAGATAGAGCAGGTGAACCTACAGTAGCACCACGAGTTTGTCACTCTACTTCTGTTGCAACTAGGCATACCCTGTGTTTTATTGCCGCGCTTCAATCAGCCAGATTCCCTAGCCCAGTATTGCTCTGGAGTGTGGCTTAATAAACCTTCAACTGGTGGATGTTTAGCTTGGCCAATGTTTGCTTGTACATTATATATTAATAAAAAATGAAACATGTCTTGATATCACATCACTGTTATTTCATCCTTAATGGAAAGTGGTGGTAGTGATTTTTTTTTTATTTGTTTTACGTCGCACCGACACAGATATGTCTTATGGCGACGATGGGATGGGAAAGGCCTAGGAAGTGGAAGGAAGCGACCGTGGCCTTAATTAAGTTACAGCCCCGGCATTTGCCTGGTGTGAAAATGGGAAACCACGGAAAACCATCTTCAGGGCTGCCGACAGTGGGGCTCGAACCCACGATCTCCCGATTACTGGATACTGGCCGCACTTAAGCGACTGCAGCTATCGAGCTCGGTAGATTATTGTTTTAAGATAAAGTACAACTGGACAGCAATCCTCTATTAACACTAATGAAATGGAAAATGGAAGAGACGGAGCACTTCGGAGAATGAAATTATCGACAAAGGAAAGGCAAGAGCCGCAGGGAGTGAACATCAAAGATCTCTAGGCCTCGCAAGTCTAAAACCATCGGGGTCGGAAAAAAAATCAAGGGAGGTCTGTTGGGAAGACGAAGGCGATTAACCTGAAAAAGCCGGGCTGAGTGGCTCATACGGTTGAGGCGCTGGCCTTCTGACCTCAACGTGGCGGGTTCGATCCTGAATCAGTCCGGTGGTATTTGAAGGTGCTCAAATAATTCAGCCTCGTTTCGGTAGATTTACTGGCACGTGAAGAACTCTCGTGGGACTAAATTCTGGCACCTCGGCGATCCGAAAAACCGCAGAAGTAGTTTGTGGGACGTAAAGCCAATAACATTCGAACCTGCAGCAAAAGATAACTTACAAGATAAATGTTTGGAATTTAGTGTGGGTTTTTGAGTAAACATGTTCCCAATTAAATATAAGGAAGTTCATGGGTCACCACAATAGTGAATTTATTAATACATGTTATATCGGGCGAAATACCTCTTGGCGAAACATCTAGGAACGTAGTACGTGGAGTGTTTTTTAAGTCAGGGCCGTTTGAAAATAATTACACAAAGAATGACGATTTTCAAACACTCAGCACTCATCGAACACTCAAATATTTTGTTTTTGTACAGATTTGAGTGTTCGATGACGTTTTTTACTCGTTATGCCGAAGAAGGTGACATGTTGAGTCAGATCGTAACGGGAGACGAAACATGGGTTTCGCATATCACGCCCGAATCGAAGCAATAGAGCATGGAATGCAGACACACACATTCGCCTGAAAAGGTGAAAGCCAGACAGACTCTGTCTCAGCGCAAGATCAAGATCAAGAACTCTTGGTTATCGGAGCAGGCGGCAAGTGTCTATAAAGAGGGTATTCAAAACTTAGTTGTAAGATATGATGAGTGTTTAAACAAACTTGGTGGCTGTGTTGAAAAATAAAGTATTTAGAATCTGCAAATGAATGTAGTGTTCGAAAATCGTCTTTCATTGTGTAGTTATTTTCATAATAATAATAATAATAATAATAATAATAATAATAATAATAATAATAATAATAATAATAATAATAATAATAATAATATAATTTGCTTTACGTCCCACTAACTACTTTTACGGTCTTCGGAGACGCCGAGGTGCCGGAATTTAGTCCCGCAGGAGTTCTTTTACGTGCCAGTAAACCTACCGACACGAGGCTGTCGTATTTTAGCACCTTCATATACCACCGGACTGAGCCAGGATCGAACCTGCCAAGTCGGGGTTAGAAGGCCAGCGCCTTAACCGTCTGAGCCACTCAGCCCGGCTAGTTATTTTCAAACGGCCCTTACTTAAAAAAAACACGCCTCCTATTTGTCTTAACCCAGCAATAATAATTGCTCGGAAAAATAATGACTGGATTTTAACATCAACAATGATACTACTACTACTACTACTACTACTACTATATTTGGAAGCTCCGAGTCCTTTTACTGAGAAATATTAATATGCATGTTACTGTTCCAGGGTAAGCTTTACTTTTTGAGGTGCATATTATAGAAAGTATGGTTGCACTTCCAATAAAAGGAAAGGATATACTCTTGTGCTATGTGACACACCTACATGGGGCGCTGAATAGTGCATAAATTAGGCGTGTTTTTTCTGTTGAAACAGGCCATTGATTTCATAACTCAATGGTAGGAGAATGCTGCTTCTTTTTCTCGCAGACTACGATCGATTCTTCTTGTCGAAATCAGGGTTTTCCAACTGGCGGCCCGATAAGCCATTTTAAAAGTATATAAATATATTTTTAAATAAAAATATGAATTGTTGTCATATAAACGATGAGCTCTTGTTTTACGCTGAGGGGAATGAAATATTTCAGTTCGATTTGATTTTACTGTGCAATCAGTAAAAAAATGAACGGAATTATATTTTTGGAGTACATAGTATCATCGCACTATTCCAGTATAGCATTTATTCCTTCGCTAGGTGGAATGAACTTATCCACACTGCTGTGGAACTCACTTTCACTTTTCCAGTGGCGGTGCGACAGTTCTGTGACCACAGCCCACATAGCGGGAAACCGTTTCCAGTGCTACAGTTTGGAATTGTGGTGTGTTCGATTGATCACTTTTGTACTAGCGAAGTGAACAGTAGTTCGAAACAAAAAGCGAAAGATTACTGACGAAAATAGATCCAATCAGGAACTCTAGGGAAACGAATAACAATGGAAAGTTACATTGTATGGTGTGATTACAAATTATATCAGTGCCTAAAAAGTGAAGCGACACTCCACGACTAAGCATGAAGTAATAGACGTAAAATACGGGAGGAAGTTTCGAGATCAGCTAATTGTAGATTTGAAGACGAAAGTCAAACAGCAAACAGGTATGTTTAGCAATGCACTACAGGCACATACGTCATCTCCGTATGCTTTCTATTGGGTTTCAGTTGAACTTGCTAAAGTCAAGAAACCACTTTTTGATGGAAACATGATTTTAAAATGTGCAATTGAAATAGCAAATACTTTTGATGGTACTAGGTTTGCTAGAAAATTCAAAAATTCAAATCAGTGTCGCTTTCTAACCACACTGTACAAGGGTGCGTTTCTGTCAAAGAAGCATAATTTACAACCAAGATGAGTAGTATAATTCAAAAAGTTCCTATTTTTTAAAATAACAATATTAATAAAACAGATGTGAGTCAGCTCTTGATATTCATACGTTTGACACAGGGCGATTTTTCAACCATTAAATAATATTTGGCCTCTGAACTTCAGGCAACCACAAAAGAGAAGGACATATATGATGCAATGAAAAGATCAGTACCATAAGTAAGGTTGGTGGCTTCGATAAGCAATCATGCGTTGTTACAGGTTGAGAAAACGCGGTGACAGGGGAAGTACCTGGATTTGCAGGGTTGCTAAGGAGAAACGGAGTAAGTTGTCCATCTTATCATAGCTTTATCCATCAAATGGCCTTATGTAGGAAATCGGTGAAAGCTAGTGAATTGCTTGAATATCAGTAATCCAAATAACAAACAAAGACTGCAGGAAGGAACAGAACCATCAACATTGACCGAATGTGACGACTTGCTTCTTTTGAGTACTGTAAGACTGCTGAGTACAGGATAGTGTCTACAATGATTCTATGAAATTAGGTATACAAATTAAATTCATGACTCCTTAAGCAGTATGCTTCATCGGACACAAGACAACTATAAGAATTAGAAAGTGTAGACTTCCTTAAAATACTGGCATTTCTAACAGATACTAGTCACCGAACGAACTGTGGCTGAAACTTCGGTGAAGTAACCATCTGGTGTGCGATTTAGAGGAAAACATAAATGGATTTCATAATACTGAGGGTTTTCAAAGTTACTTTTGAAAGAAATGATCTGGTTCATTTTTCAAGCTGACGGCGTCCAGCAGGAACTGCTGTTATAACCTGTCAATGCATAGTGTCCGTATGATCATTATATTAACAAATTGAACTCTCCTGATTGTAGTTCCGTGATAGATATATATAATATAATTTCCATTTATTTTGGAAAGACCTCCTGTATTTACAGGCTGCCGCTAAGAACAAGGTAAAACATATCAATTTTATGTACATATGTATTAACAAAAGAAAATTCAAAATTAGCTGTAGAGGTGGTGCCTCATGATCTTGATGGAGGCTCGGAGGACGAGGGTCGCGATTTCCGGGATGAGCTTCATTGGGAGTTGGAAGCGCTTTCATGTGGCGACGAAGGTATGGTACCGCGAGCTCCGACCATTATCCCTATTATTTCAATTTCCTGAAGGTGGTATTTAGATTTGCAGTAAGGGATAGTGGGTTTGTATTTATTAATCTTTTCTAGATTAACCTCCTCTGGCTGACCGCTATGGTGCTCGAACCTGACCGTCGGATCTAATATGAATCGTTGAGAGCTGTTGTCTTTAAAGGCTATGATGTCAATTCTTTGCGAACTACCATTTATGGCCAGTCCGTGTACCTCCTCTTTAATATAGCTTTAAGAATAATAAAAAAGAAAAAATAACATTTTCTGAATTCAGTGAAAATATTAAAGAAATTATGGACGAGTTTAACATTAGATTTTAAGAATTTGAAGATCTAAAATGCTGCACCCTGCTTTGTGGCAACAACGAAGAAGAGGAACCATCACTTCAATTTGAGTTTTGTGATGTGACAGGTGATGTGTTCCTTATGACTAGGAAAGCAAAGGTTTTTCAAACTCCTTTCAAAGACGCTTTAAAATCTATGTATTTTTGGGCGAAACATGGCATCGATGTTTGGCAGTACACACACATATGAAAGCTTTTTTTTTTCCACAATAAAGTTCTTAAAGATCGCTAGAGGTGTCGAATGACGGTTTCTTCACTGCTTCATTTCCCGAGACTTGCAACTACAAATAAGTGGAAATTTAATCTTTGGCAAATAAACTAAATCGGCCTCACGTTTCACACTGAATATTAATATGAGGAAGTTTAATGTTTATGCTATGCATCTTTTTGTTAGTTATTCACCAATGCATTTTTTTAGTGAAATAAATTTTATTTCCCTATTTTAATACGAAATACAACTGTTATTCCTATCTACTATTTACGAATTAATTTTTGCAAATTAAACTAAAATGGTCACCTCTTTTTCTCCCTTAAAATACCGGCAAAATTTAGGATACATCACTGCACACTGTGTAAGCCAAATAAGTTACTTCTGAAGTTATTTGTAAGAAAGTATCATGGATACCTACTGTCCATTTTAAATATGCTTCCTGTTCATCATGTAGCCTACCGTTTTTTTATTCAAGCAATTGTTTAGGCTAGTCACTCAGAACCAGAATGCAACTGTGGCTCTTTAGCCTTGAGAATTTGGAAATCCATGGTCGAAATAATAGATTCAAATCCAATGCTGACCTTAGAACATCATAGCTCAATTCGGGTTTGTTGAACGAGATGGACCTATGTTATATTTATATTAAAGTAACTATAGAAATCGAACAGGGTCTCTCAACGTATTGAGTGTCGTCACTTAAATAGTTTTTTCAACTACGTTGTCTGCAGTGATAAATCAAATGCGGAGGACAAGTTCAGTAGGTTAAGTGCTAGAATAAGACGTATGCACTCAAGTCCAGTCTTTCCACTACATTTAGTTGGGAGTGAACTGTAATAAACAAAACAAGAACGCATCGTACGTAATATCTGAAAAGTCATTAAATTAAAATATGGCGGGCAATAAAGTGAGCCAACGACCATAAGAGATACGCCGTCGCAACTTTTGGTTTCCTTCCAAGTTGTACTAAGTCAGCAGTGTCACATGATGTGCAATAATATAAAGATAACTTCACATTATTTGTGATCATTACTGAAAGGTTGTTGTTTTTGTGAATTAGGGGATTCATAGTTATCAGCTCTCGGCACCGTGATATAGGGGTAGCGTGCCTGCCTCTTACCTGGAGGCCCCGGGTTCGATTCCCGGCCAGATCAAGGATTTTTACCTGGACCTGACGGCCGGTTCGAGGTCCACTTAGTCTACGTGATTAGAATTGAGAAGCTGTCTGACGGTGAGATAGCGGTCCCGGTCTATAAATCCAAGGATCCGTCGTGCTGACCACACGACACCTCGTAATCTGCAGGCCTTCGGGTGAACAGCGGTCGCTAGGTAGGCCAAGGCACTTCAAGGGGTGTAATGCCGTGGGTTTTTTCTTATATAGTTATAAGCTCCATGTATTTGCTGTGTCTGTGATATCAATCTGAATAAGAGTGTAACTGATAAATTTTCTTTCTGGTACGTGTATTAGTGATTCGCTAAGAAAGGTTTCTAAGAAAGACTGTATGCCAACGTTTGATGGCAATGAAAATGAATACTTTGGGGAAATCGTATCTAGTTGGGTGACTTAAATCTCTGTATCTATCTCTGCCATGCCAGTGTATAGTTGAAGCAAGCGGCAAGCAGCAAGCTTGTATTTTTACGTGGCTGTTGACATGATGATCATAGCCACGGAACCTCCAGTTTCACGGAGATTCCAAACAACAAGAGCGTGACTTTTCATCTAATAAAACCAACATGTGTGGGCAGGGATATGAATCACGATCGCCTTGGTGAGGAGTCAATGACAATTCCACTCTGCTATTATAACCTGTCAATGTATAGTGTCCCTACGATCATTACCCTAACAAATTGAACTCTCCTGATTGTAATTCTGTGATATTATAAATATTCCGTTCCTCTTTAATATAGCTCTAACAATAATAAAAGTAATAATAATAACAACAGCAAAGACAACAATGAGAAAACTTTCTTTGCTGTCCAAGAGTGCAGTTGTTCTCACCTCTTTACTGTAGTACTCTCCGAGTTACAAGAGTGTAGGACTAGCTGAAAAGTTACCAAACACTGATATGCTGTAAAGTCATATTTCTCCATCTAAAGAACTCATCAACACCTGAATAAGTAGAAAACAATCTGGGCTGACTACGCGTGGACGCCATGTCACTGCACGATGACAACAGGCCGAACTCGGACAACCTCATTTGTACCTGCTACGGAAGAAATGTCGGGTTGTACTGCGCTATCCCTGTCCTGGATGACATCTCTTGGAGAAGTATTAAGTTAGAAGAGGATTCAAAACCGATAGTAAAATAAAGCAAGCAAGCTTGTAGTTTTACGTGACTATTGACATCGTGGTCATAGCCATTGGGCCACCAATATGGCGTAGGGTCCGAACCAAGGGGCGTAATTTTTCATTTCATAAAAGGCACATGGACTGGTTTGGGATAACAGTCGTGATTGGTTTAAGTGCCCTACACACATGGAAACTTGCTTCGCCGATCTCGGTGCGATGAACCAAGTGAGAATCGCTCTATACCTACACACAGTAAAGGGAAAAGCCAACAACGGTTCCTCCAAAAAGTCATTTTGCCTTTTCATGCGTTTGAGATGAGTTATTCGAAGTTACTCTTATTTCGTAATGAAACCCGTGTTCTATTATCTACTTAGCACTTTCTAAGTTATATTATCAAGTAAACCACAAAACTTGAATATCAGTCGAGTTTTCCTATATTCAGAGTTATTGCATAGTTCAATCAATCAATCAATCAATCAATCAATCAATCAATCAATCAATCAATCAATCAATCAATCAATCAATCAATCAATCAATCAATCAATCAATCAATCAATCAATCAATCAATCAATCAATCAATCAATCAATCAATCAATCAATCAATCAATCAATCAATCAATCAATCAATCAATCAATCAATCAATCAATCAATCAATCAATCAATCAATCAATCAATCAATCAATCAATCCTACTGATCTGCATTTAGGGCAGTCGCCCAGGTGGCAGGTTCCCTATCTGTTGTTTTCCTAGCCTTTTCTTAAATGATTGTAAAGAAATTGGAAATTTATTGAACATCTCCCTTGGTAAGTTATTCCAATCCCTAACTCCCCTTCCTATAAACGAATATTTGCCACAATTTGTCCTCTTGAATTCCAACTTTATCTTCATATTGTGATCTTTCCTATTTTTAAAGACACCATCCACCATCCGGTGAATTGCATTTATATACCTACACTGAAATGCATTTATCCCTGTTAAAATAAAATTTGAGTTTTCAATAAACAGTGAAAGAAAACAAACCCAAATCTTCGTCCAGCGCTTCCTTTTCATGTTGAAAAGTTGATGTTGAAATACTGTGCGCCTTATGATCGGCGATGAACGATAGGATGTCACAGTACCACGATCACGGTTTATACACGCTATCCTCAGATGTACCAGATTTCATGTAATCTTTTGCCTTTCTCAATTATCTTCGAAAATTTCGCATCAGTGACTCAGTTCTGTTTTCGTGAAACTTGATGTCAATACCGGGAATGGTTTCACGAGTCAGGAGCAGAATGTTATTCAAAGCTTTGTCACGCTTGTTCGTGTCTTTTGTACTCATCACTGCCTATAGGCTTCCATAAAATCGTTCAGAAAAGAAGGGTTCATTAACTTAGTAATATTACTATCAGACATTTTGTAAGCCAGTGAAAAAATAATATAAAAAAACTAATGTGAAGTGAGTCGTTCCAAGCTGACGAAATAGCGAACAAGATTCGTGTCCTCTACACACAGACGAACGTCCTGAGCCCAGGCGGCGAACCGAACAAAAATTTTCCAACCCGATGGAAGACCAATTTTGTCAAGAACTTCGTTTGTGAAACCTCCACACACAGACATAAAACGGTGAACTTGGTTCGTTCGAAACGAGATCGGCGAACCAAATTCGCATGTCTGTCGGGCGCTTAAGTGACAAGCCAGCAACGGAAGGATCAACACTTAACCGCCCCCTCTTTACCCTCGCCAACAGTGAAGGTCAGTCAGACATAACGTTCTGACGAGGAGCGAATGACCTCTATTTCTTTTAAGCTAAGATGTTCGTATACCTTTAAATAGATGACTTAAACAAGAAAAGGGATTAGGTGTAAAAAATATACTTTATTCCAAATCCATACTATACAGGGAAGCCTATCCATTAAGGCAAAACGCAGGGAGCTGACTGGCGGTATGATAAGGAGGATAGTAAGGCAAGACAATACAGTACTACTGTTAATTACAGATTATCCAAGTTGGAGAAGAGCGTGCATCGTGTTTCTTTGCCTCTAGCAAGCGATACAGGTCTTCTCAACGTTGACTACTGCTGAAGTTACTACCACGTTGCTCGACCTTTGCTCATTGTTACGCACATGAACCACATCGTTGAAAACGTAAGCCAAAACATGACAAATTCCCTGCGCTGCGCATCAACGTGATCCACCTCACTCACATGGCGAAGCAGAACAGAGTTCTTTTTCTCCTATCTTCACTGTGCTGTGGATCAGACAGTTCCAAGAGTCTTTCTTGAAACGCAGAGAACGATTGTGAGTTTCCCCAAAACTGAATACGCTGATATTCATTATTTGTGCGGTTGTGTGATGGGAATTCCCTAGCAGCCGTAAGGGAGTATCGGTGTTGATTTCCAAATAGAAGGCAATCTGACAGACATTTGTTTGAGACAGTGCACCATAATATACGATAACGCGGTACAGTACTGGGAGATTATTAGCGGGGCATGAAGAATGGACGGAGCACTGAAACATAAGACGTTCTCGGTTCTAATTGATTTTCATTCTTCTGACAGTACTCGCCAAGCCTCAGCTCGAATAGCATTACATAAAGTACACAATGGCGTATGGCTTTTAGTGCCGGGAGTGTCCGAGGACAAGTTCGACTCACCAGATGCAGGTCTTTTGATTTGACACCCGTAGATGACCTGCGCGTCGTGATGAGGATGAAATGATGATGAAGACGACATATACACCCAGTCCCCGTGCCAGTGGAATTAAGCAATTATGGTTAAAATTCCCGACCCTGCTGGGAATCGAACTCGGAACCCTTGTGACCAAAGGCCAGCATGCTAACCATTTAGCCATGTACCCGGACAGCTGTACAGTACTCCAGATGGAGACGAAGGAAAACGGCTCACTTTTTCTGTGTGGCTACTGCATAGATTTCGTCATATTCCCTCTCTGTATCATTTTCGCCACACTCTGGTGGGATCATGTGTATGATGTATGATCTATGCCACACATGGCCCAGTTTTACGGACTGACACCAACACCATGTGGATGGATGTATTCCGTTATCACATATTTCTCTGGTGGTTAGCAGTGCGGTGTGCGTAGATGAAGAAGCGTGTAACACAAACATAAGCACCCAGTCCTCGATTCAGAGAAATCAGCCAGACCGAGTAGAAATCTCCGGCCCTCCACCTGGGATTTTCTGAACTTCTGCGCTGACCATTAAGCCAAGGAGCCTATATAGGTTATATTTCTTCAGTGCTGCAGTGCAATTAGATGCCATTAAGAGTGGATTGTCTCCACCTGCCCTATCTTTAGAGAACATTAATCATCGTCACCATCATTTTCCATAATCTATGAAATTAATGAAATTATTAGAGTTGTGGTGATATGGTTCCTTGATCAGATCGGACAGAAGCCGTTACGAGACGGACACTAACGCTTAGCCAATATGGAGATGAGCCAGAGGTCACCCGAAAAGTGATAGAAGTATTGTTTGCGAAAAGTATGCGAACCGCTCGTTCACCTGGTACTGCAGGCTGGGCAATATTATAGACGACATGGAGAAATTCATGATCGAAAGATCGCTAACAAGAAGAAGAATAGGATTCTATTTTTCCTCTTAATCGGGTACAACTGTCGGTCATCATATGGATCCTAGGCCCTTATTCAGTTATATTCTGAGCTACATCTTTCAGATAAGTGATTAACATAAGAGTGGTCTGTTTCTGATGCGCTGTAGGTAGACTATTCTTTCACACCCATCATTTGGAGTATGATATCCTGTTCAAGGAAAGTAATTCCCGTATCACGGCCAAATAAGGTAGACAAGTATGAACAAACATTGACCCTAACGTCACCTCATAAACCTACAGTTTATTACATGAACGTAGACTGAGAATTCTTTGCCGTGTATAGGAGGATTCTTTCTCTCAAGTGAAGGAGATGGTCGAGTTGGCGTGAGAGTGCAGATAATGTTCCCACTCGCAGCGTTGAATAGAGCAAAGGAACCTGGACGGCACATCATTCACCTGAAGAGGCTGGACACAAGTTCCTCTCAAGAAACTTTGAGACGCAAGAGATAGAGGATGCTTGACGATACTTGAGGCGTAAACAGATGTTTAGCGGCCGCATCATGAGCTTCAAATGCTGGATAATTGGTACTCCTGCCTCCTGTACACAACCACTGAAACAATACTCTCTTCGTCGGAGCACTTTCTTACGTGCTGTTTGCGGGAATATAATCAGGATTGTGGTAAATCTAAATATATTCCTTATTCATCTAGTACTTCATGCATAATTGGTAGGTTTTAGAAGAAATCGCTGTCTAAATAATAATAATAATAATAATAATAATAATAATAATAATAATAATAATAATAATAATAATAATAATAATAATAATAATAATAATAATAATAATAATCCTATGTCTTCAGAATACCTACCAGAAATCCAGAAAAGGATACTCTAGTGATAGCGAATTTTTTTTAGAACAAGAAGAATTTGTTACTAAATGGTACGCAGTTTGGAGACAATAAAGTTGTTAATCAAGAACTTTGTCTGCAGCGTACTGATATAGGGATGTGAAACGTGGACTCTAGAAAAACTGTAAGAAGCAAGACTGGAGGCCGTAGAAATTTGATTGTGGTAAAGAATGACGAGACGCAAACGTGAATTTACATTTCTTAGATAAACAAAACATAAATAACCAGTTCACGAACCGTAGGGTACAGGGCGAGTTGGCCGTGCGGTTATGGGCGCGCGGCTGTGAGCTTGCAGTCGGGAGATAGTGGGCTTGAACCCCACTGTCGGCAGCCCTTAAGATGGTTTCCGTGGTTTACCATTTTAGCACCAGGCAAATGCTGGGGCTGTACCTTAATTAAGGCCACGACCGCTTCCTTCCCAATCCTAGGCCTTTCCTATCCCATCGTCGCTATAAGACATATCTGCGTCGGTGCGACGTAAAGCAAATAGCAACAAAAAAAAAAAAAAGGAAAAATGGACCGTAGGGTTAATTATCCACTTAAAATACCAGAGCTTGGCGGAGAACGAACTAACGGCACCTCACACCAAAGGGAAAGGCTACCACTCAACCACACAGTTGGACATGACTAGAGTTAACAGGAGGATGAATATTTTGGTGCAAAAATATAGGAATAGACAGTTATCAGATTACAAACCTTCTCAAGTGATGTATCCCTGTGTACTAATTTCGACATATCGATTGTGCTGCTGTTTAACTGCGATAACGTAATTCGACTGGCCGGTACTCTAAAGTGAGTTCAATTAATTTTATCGGCTCACACTGAGTATGCCGTCTTTAACATGACAACCATGACAAGGTGTACCAAGATTTTTTTTACCATGTTTCATAAATCAACTGCTCAAACCGGGATGGTGTCGGTGAATTAGAGATCTTGAGTAGGACATTCTAGCACTGATTTACCAAACCGTAGTTGTATTTTCCTTTGAAACAGTAATCACCACCATAAGTCACATAAAACTACTACCTTACGTTCGTGTGCAAAGGTTAAAGCTCCTAATTACTTGTCCTTAGACAACGAGAAGATGATGCGGTCAGTTAGGGCGTCGACCGATTAAAAACAGCTAAGAGAGATGTGGAAATCCCCCAGTACAGTACTCAGCACGCTGGTTCGAGCAGGAGCATTCTAAAATCGAATCCGTAACTGCCATTCCATCGTGGCATACTAAGAACAACTTTGAAGCCAACCAAATGAAATTACTATTCAGGTCAGATTTGCTGAGAGAGAAATTAAAGGGTTGGAAGGCTGATATTAAAATATATAATCATATTCTAGTCAGTATTGATCCATTCCACAATACTCCTACACGTCACATTCAGAACAAGACATTCGTATAAGAAATGTCTTATTTAAAATGCAATACCCCTGTCGCATGCATACATTACGTACATATTTATATTAAAAGAAGTTACATTTGTATGTCCAGGTATTAGAGTCAATGCGGCGACTGGCTATTGACCCAGAAGGGAGGGAGAGAGAGAGAGAGAGAGAGAGAGAGAGAGAGAGAGAAAATTGACAGTCAGCCACTGAAGTGATTTTGAGAATTATTATTAATTTCGGTTTCAGTAAAATATTTGCATGACACCTTTCCAGTCTGCTACTGCTTCGTTCCTATGTTGTAAGACGTTAATTACGCAGGTTTTGATATCGCAATTCTCCAAGCAGCATATTATACTAATACAATTTATACTGAGAACATTATTTCCTCAAACTTCTCTTATCATTTCTCTTCCTTTATCACCGATAGTTGTACTTTAATACTCACTAGCAAATGTACACGTGCTTCGCTACGGTATTCTACATTGTATACGGATATCGAAGTAAATTACTGTACACGCAGGGAATAAGATTTTTTAAAATTGCATGTCCCTTAGCGTTATCCAGAAACAGGAGGGGGATGTTCCCATACGTTGTTCCCAATGCAAAGTGCGAGGTGCAGAGTTGTGCTGATAACTTCATGCTCACTTCCCTACTGCCATTCACAATCGAGTATATACATTTTCATTACAATGGGAGGCCCCATTACGTACTGCGCGGTCGCAATCGATTGGGGAGTTTTCGTTAAAATGGCAGGAGCCCTTTCCTACTTCCAGACAGATTACAGTTGAGGACGTTTTATATAATAGCAGGCACCTTCCATACTGCCAGTCGAAATAGAGTTGTGCTGTTGTCATTATAACGACAGGCCCCTTTTCTTAATGACAGTCACACCGAGTGTGTGAGTTTCCGTTATAATAGCAAGGCCATTATGCCTAATGCCAGTCACATTTTAGATGGGTATATTTGTTTAGAATGGTGGCCACATTTGCCTATTCCCAAATACAATCGGTTAGGGGAGCTTTGAACAAAATTGCATGTTCCCGTGACTTCTGCCAATCAAATTGAGAAGGGAATTATTAATGACATTGGTAGTCCCTCCTTACTAATGCTAGTTTCAAAGAGCTGGAGAAGGATAACATTCCTACTGCCAGTTAAAGTCGGTGTGGAGAGTAATGATTAAAATAGCAGACGCCCTCCTGTTGAGAGTCACTATCGATATAAAATATTAATTATAAAGGCAAGCACACCCAATCTACATCGCTACAGGTCGACTTCTAAGAATATATATTGATCAAAATACGATGTATATGCATGTTTTCAGTATTGAAATCCAACATTTGCGGATTAACTGCTGCTAAACGATGCATTATATCGACAAACGGATTGTACCATAAGATACCTCATTTAGCAGTCTAAATGGCTGGTCTAAGATATTTTCTCCAGTATCATCTATTTATGGGTAAAATTGAGTTTGAAACGTTGGATTACTTTAGGGTACTATTACGACAGCTACAAACGTAGAATTTGGCGCACGTATGGATACTGGGTAGGCCAATGTTCGTGTAAAATTAATTATCATATGTTTGGTGTAAATGCTTCGAACTACGAATTATACGTGTACAAAGAGCAAAATGTACATGTAATTAAGAAATAGAGACAGATCCAACATATAAGGAATAGAGATACAACGGAACATCACGGGACCAAAGTTGTAGATCACTCCAAATTGAACGGAGATTGTGACATCCGTTTAGCCGCGAAATACCTCGAAACAAATGTCTGCACCATCATTAAAATTGCCTCCATATGTCGGTATTCTTCTGGGATAAAAAGTGAAAAATTTAATAATCTTGGAAGCTTTCCGCCCATTACAGGTTAAAACGTATAATATTGCCTAATTTCAATTTTCTGGCTGGTCTGGCAGATTGTACCGCCATCTTGATTTTGCGGGAGGGGGAAAGGGGTGGGGGCTAAAATGAAGGACTCTCAGGAAACTACAGCTGTATAAAAATTTCGCCAAAATAGTCAATGCACAGACACACGGTTGTTACGATTTTATTTATATAGATAAGGAATCTGCTCCATGTACAGCACCTTTTGGGCTATGTCCACTGTACTTAGCCTGTAAAACTGACCGTTCATATCTCCGTTATTAATCCTCCTATCGAAAATATGCACATGAGAAGGGAAGTTTTACAAATGGATTTCTGTCAGGGTTGGTCGTTTTATAGTAAGGTTGGTTTTGTATATATTGTGGGTGAGTAAAATAACCGTTTCGGCTCCCTATAAACCTCAGTCAATTCCGGAAATTTGAAATGCTATGGACCTTAATACCTACCTTTTGGACAGGTGGATGCTAAATATAAAGTTTCGGAGACGCTCAGACACATGAAAATTTGTCCCGCAGGAGTTCTCTTATCTTACGGTAAATATTCTCTCTCTTAATCTGTTTACCCACCAGGGTTGGTTTTTCTCTCGGACTCAGCGAGGGAACCCACCTCTACCGCCTCACGGCCAGTGTCCTGGAGCGTGAGACATTGAGTCGGGGGATAAAACTGGGGAGGATGCCGAGTACCTCACCCAGGCGGCCACACCTGCTATGTTGAAGAGGGGACTTGGTGGAGGATGGGAAGATTGGAAGGGATAGACAGGGAAGAGGGAATGAAGCAGCCGCGGCCTTAAGTTAGGTACCATCCCGGCATTTACCTGGAGGAGGTGGGAAACCACGGAAAACACTTCCAGGATGGCTGAGGTGGGAATCGAACCCACCTCTACTCAGTTGACCTCCCGAGGCTGAGTGGACCCCGTTCCAGCCCTCGTACCACTTTTCAAATGCCGTGGTAGAGCGGGGAATCGAACCCGGGCCTCCGGGGGTGGCAGGTAATCGCACTAACCACTACACCCCAGAGGCGGACTGCGGTAAAAATTACGGTTCAAAACACGGTATTGGAATCGACATAAAAATGATTTAAGTTATGGTTATCAGCAAGATTTGTAATGTGCCATTACCAATTGAAATAATAATTTGAAATAACCGATAAAATACTAGAAAGAGTAAACAGATTCAAGCACTTTGTCTGCTGAATTGCCCACCAACTAAATCAGGATGTAGAACTCAAGACAAGGATTGAGTTAGCGGAAAGTAGGTATGTGCGAATGAAGTAGTTACCCTGTGGCTCTCAGCTTCCTTTAAATCTACGAAATATGAATTACGTTTGGTGTGTCCTCCTATAAAGAATAAAATCTTCGGCTCTCAAAGTAGCTATGGAGCATAAACTCGGAACTTTCGACGTGTGGGTATATCGATGAATGCTAAAAATACTTTGGACAACATGGATGGCCAAACGAAAGGTTACACACAAAGGAGGATCGAAGAGAGAGCTGCTTCACAGCATTAGAATAAGAAGAAATAGCATATCTTGGTCATGTCTGTAGGCGTGAAGCATATGAATTGCCTCAGCTCATCATGGAAGACAAGATCGAAGGAAAGAGAGAAAAAAAGGACGGGAGAAGGACTTACTGGCTCTGTAATACACTACAGTGGACAGGTCTGAATCTATAACAGCTAATTAGAATAGCTCCTGACAGAAATGCATGTGTCATAACGATCGCCAACCTTCGTTAAGGAGACGACACTGCAAAAAGAAGAAATTTACCGACATGAGGTTGGCGATTTTCAACACTTTTAAATATCACAGGATAGAGATGAACTGAACCCTTGAACTACCGGGCGAGTTGGCCGTGAGCGTAGAGGCGCGCGGCTGTGAGCTTGCATCCGGGAGATAGTAGGTTCGAATCCCACTATCGGCAGTCCTGAAGATGGTTTTCCGTGGTTTCCCATTTTCACAACAGGAAAATGCTGGAGCTATACCTTAATTATGGCCACGGCCGCTTCCTTCCAACTCCTAGGCCTTTCCTATCCCTCGTCTGTGTCGGTGCGACGTAAAGCCCCTAGCAAATAATAATAATAATAATAACCCTTGAATTTGAGCTCTTGAACTTGACTCGTTACTACAATCTGAGCTGTTCTTCCCGCCTAGCACGATAATATTTCTTTCGATTATTCCAGTTATTTCAAGGGTTGGTGGAGCCAGCAATGCTCATTTTAGATTTGGCTGGAGATTTAAGCCCGGGTGTCTATATTGATCCACCAGGAACCACCTTATCCATCCGATTGGAAAGCCAACAGCTAAGCCACTGTGTTAATCATAATCAACACGCTTCCCCCCCTCCCCCCACACGCGCCCAGTTTGGATTTATATGATACTGTTCTTAGGTGACCCGTACTTCCTGCAATGATCAATGATATATGGAGAAAGCTGCACATTTACCCAAACTCCCATTTAATGTAAAATGTACACTGTTTCCGTATGGTATCCACAAAAAAAAAAAAAAAAAAAAAAAAAAGTGTTGAATTTGTACTTACGTATCCATTACTGCCTGTTTGGCCGTGGGCCGATAACGACTCACATCATGATACTTATCTTATTACGCTGGTACAAAGTAAAGTTCAAGCTTCTACCTCACGTAATTGTAAGGGTGTAACTTACCCTTTTTCCTTTTTTGGGGGGTGGGGGGTGGGGGTACACAAGAACTATTAATTGACACCTATGGCTTCTAATGAGGGGTTCCCCGCAGTTAATTGTTTCTAGTCAACATTTCAACACCGAAAAAGATGGCTACCTAGTTCAGGACATGTAATCCTTGTATTCGGGAGATAGTGGGTTCGAACCCCACTGTCAGCAACTCTGAAGATGATTTTCTGTTGGCCTCTCATTTTCATACCAACCAAATTCTGGAGCTGTACCTCAATTAAGGCCGTCATCATAAGACCTGTCTGAGTTGGTATGATGTAAAATAAATAGTCAAAATGCCAACAGTTCAATTTTTTGCAACAATTTCACGTTCATGAGAATGGCCTACATTCTACATTTCGACGAAAAAGGAAAGCAAGTACAAAGGGGCAAGGCGAACAATTGTGGTTCGTTTATGATTTCGTGCATGTGGGACTTATTAACCTAATGAACTAATAAGGGTTACTTTCAGCATACAGACAGATACATTAGCTCATTTGCTGGGTGTTGTGCTCCGTATCTCAAAAGACCGCCACAGCTCAGTCACGACGCCTGTCGTCCATTTGTTACTCCATCGCCTCCCGCTGCTAGCGCTGTCCGCACTGCGTGACGTCATCCATCATTGGCTGTGCACGATTTGTAGCAGACTGATCATTCCTTGAATTCTAACCCGATCATTGTAGAGTGACCTCCATTATTACTGCTGTATAACATGGAAGACACTAGACATTCAATATCTGCCTATATAAGTCAAAGAATTGCAATAAAAATAAATAAACCCATTATATCCTGCGGGATGTTAACATTGGCTTATAAGGAGTCAACCATGTAGTACACTTATAGATCGTTGTTTCTTTACTAGTAGCCGGGCTGAGTGGCTCAGACGGTTAAGGCGCTGGCCTTCTAACCCCAACTTGGCAGGTTCGATCCTGGCTCAGTCCGGTGGTATTTGAAGGTGCTCAAATACGACAGTCCCGTGTCGGTAGATTTACTGGCACGTAAAAGAAATCCTGCGGGACTAAATTCCGGCACCTCGGCGTCTCCGAAGACCTTAAAAACTAGTTAGTGGGACGTAAAACAAATAACATTATTATTATTATCTTTACTAGTAATAGTGACGCAATAATTAACGTAGTGTTTCGTACACTACTTTTTATTGTATCTTGATATGGTGAAATAATAATAATAATAATAATAATAATAATAATAATAAATCATTACCGAGTGAGTTGTCTATGCGTTACAGGTCGTGCAGCTATACATTTTTATTCGAAAAATGATGGGTGTGAACCCAACCGTCAATAGCTCTGAAGGTGATGTTCCATTGTCTCCCAAGCAAATGCTGGTTTTAAACCTTGATAGAGGCCGCGGCAGCTACTTACTCAGTAGCATTTTACTATTCCAAAACGTTTATGAGCAAGTGCGATGTTGGATGAATTGAGAAATATTAATTATTAAAACTCCTTCAGGTATACCTGTCTAGTGTGATGTCTGAGTGCCGCAATTTTGTGTGGTATCCCCTTTCTGCTGTCGTTTCTTGATGAATGCCGTACTTTTGCATCCATCTATTGGCACAGACCAGAGCAAAGTGTAGCTTCCACAGAAGTCCTAATCGCATCCCAGGCTGAGACAATATGGAAGCTGCTGGGGTATGGGTGGCGCTGAGTAATGACATTCATAGCCCAGGTGAAACATTCACCTCCTTCTCAGCAAGGTGGGCTTGGTTTAACTCACGGCCATTTGAAATTGAAAAGTCGCGGCCGTGTGGTTCGGATTTCGTGTAAATCTGGAAGTCCTGTGGCTTTGATCATGATATCCAAAGTCACGTAAAATTACAAATTTGCTTGCTTGCTTCGAGCACCTATTAATAGGCCTATCGAACGTTTGTATTTGAATATGACCACGAAATTTTTAGCGAACGTGCCAGACATCTAAGCAACTAAGCTAAATAGCTAAATATATATTGTACCAGAGGTACACCTTCCCCGGCTACTTAAACTGCGCTCCTTCTCTAAGGCCATCTATGTAAACAAACTTGAACTTGTGAAGTACAAGAAACTTTGGTCTTCAACTGTTAGATGTCTCTACCATCGGTTTATTTGCTCCATATAGTGAGCTAAACTCTAATTATTTCATAAAGAAATGTTTATTTTTTTTATGTTTATAAACCTGGTTCTGAGAATTTCTTTTGTATGTTCCGAAGTTGTCAACACTTCAGCTGGTTCCTCCTCCATCGTAACCAACCTATCAAAAACTTGGAAATATTTTCTATAGCCAATTAAAATCGGGGGTGTGTACAGGAATCCAGCTTATCAGTAAGGATTTCTGGAATCTTCCCCTTGTGGTACCATAAAAGCAGGGCACCTTAGGCCGTATTGTCCGAATTGCCCCAGTACTTGGGAGTGCATCGTATCTGAAGGGGGCAAGGGCGAGTCCAGCGTGAGGCAAATCCAGCGGCACAAGAGAAGGACAGAATTTACTTAGATATGTGATAGACCCTGCAACGTAATTTTGTAAGTACTGGTGGTTCAAATGTAGGATTTCGGTCAGTCTGTGGACTCGGTTCTATTCCCTACTGGGAAATATGTAACGTAAGGGAACGAAGTGTTGACGCTCTACCGTATCCCATTTAACTTTGCATGGGGTGACTAAAGTTTTAAAAACCTCGAAATTATGTAAATCCTTTTGGCATTAATGTTTCTCATTTAGTTACCCCGGTGTAGTATAGGATTAGCCTTTGGGCCATAATCCCTCTTAGGGTTTTAACTATTTCCAGAGGGAGTGCAGGTGTTTCCCATCCTAGCCTTTTGTTTATAGCCGGTCAAGTTTAACCTTTTCTTTTACCGTTAAGGCCGCGTAGTATAGGCAATTATGCCGCTGTTTATTAGGTGACTGTTTCTCCGTCTTGGCTCTCTTTAGTAACAGTGATTAGTGTGATTGTAATTGTGGAGTAATTGATGAACACTCTGAAGTGAGGTCACCCGATGGGTTTCCCAGAGTGATTTCTGTTTAGCAAAGGAAACTGATTGCCTCTGCGAGGTTAGACTATGCTATACTGTAGTTGGAGCGCAAACTCCTACGAAGTATACTTTCCTTCAGCATTTCTTGCTCATAAAATATCGTACCTGGCAAGAGCAATTGGGCTCTTTTCTGTGTAAATTAACAATTTTTTATTATTTCAAGTTTTTTGTACCTAATATTCGGAATTCGACGTCCCCTGCATTGTTAAGCTGAGGAGATCATTAACATTGTTGTTAATCATTTAGATTTTCTATTTCTCAAATTTTAACTATGAAAAAGAAAAGGAAAGGAGTAGAATTTCAAAAATTTGTTGTGTTAAGTTCTGCTCTAGTTAATTCCTTGTCCAGGCATTCAAACCACATGCTTCTTATCCCTCTGTGAACCACGGAAACACCCGTAACAGATAGGAACACACAGTAGGATAAACAGAGTGACAGGTCAGAATAGGAGTAGGAAGTAGCAGAAAGATGAGACAAGGGCAATAATGGACACTGGGACTCTCCTCATTTCTAAGATGTGGATGTCAAATCTGACGAGCTTATCGGAGCTGAGAAGAATGGATGTAGAAGAACTGGGATTGGTAATGAAGGTGGCTGTATTAGGAGATGTGAAGATTTTCCTTGTCTTTTTGTATTTCATGTTCGTCTTTTCCTCCTCTTTCTGCTACTCTTTCCTTCTACATTGGCTTACCACTGCGTATATCCTATTGCACCATCCTTTTCATGGTACTATTTCTGCATGACATGATTTGTCAATTTTTGAAAATTTCCATTACTAAGATTCTTAAAATTCTATCACAGTGAATTTTTCTTTTTCCTACTTGTTTAAAGTAGCACTAACACATCGAATATTTTCGGCTGCAGAAGGACAGAAAAGGGTTACGATTGGGAAAATAGTGGCCGTGGTCCCTGCATTAGCATGGTATGAAAATGGGAAACCACGGAACACCATCTTCAGAGCTGCCGACGTTGGAAATCGAAGCCACTATCTTATGAATGCAAGCTCACAGTTGCGGGACCCTAACCAGCCAATTCAGTCGGTGAGTTGTATCAATCTCTAGTGTAATCATTTACCTTCACTTTACGGTTAAACTTCTGGCTTAGAACTACACTATGCTGAGACCTGCTTATGAGCAAATGAATGAGTAGAAAAGTTTTCGAATGTAGGATTTGCTTCAAACTTCAATCTCGGATCTTTAAATTTAAACTTTTGTTGAAACTTTAACACAACTAAACGAAGCTCGCCACACAATAAAATCAAGTCTGGAAATATAACCATGTCCATTCCTTCCAATAAAAACGTGAAATCGAAATTAAACAACATCTGGCTACTTTAATCCATGACTCAAATACAGTCTCATCATACGCAGTGAAGTTCGGTAGAATGAAAATAAATAATTCGTCTAATTTTACGTATCGCCGAAACAATAATCACCACCATCACGAAATCCACAGTGTAATTCAAGCGTGAGGTTTCCAAATGGCCTACCATCTCAACGTTCCAAACATGTCTATCCATGAACTATCCAGTGAAACAACTTTCCATCAATCTATACAAGCCAGAATAGCATCCTAATAACATTCAATATTCTATCCCATAATGCTTCCAATTAAATAATAATTTCGTCTCGTAATTATACACAGAATGGAATTTGGTTACAATAATCAAATAACACCTTGACCGTGTGTCAGAATGCACTTTGTTCGTGAGGTCAACTATCATAAAATGCACTATGCTGGTTTTACATAGAATCGTCATTTGGACTGCCAAGAACTACATTCTTCTACAGAAGTTGGTTATCGTGGTAGATTCTCGACTTGAAATTACAATAGCCGTTACAACGCGCTCACATAGATTCTGACCACTATTAAATTAAATTAGCTAACAGGACATCTTTATCTTATACAGCCTGTCTCAGAAATATTTCATTTCAATATTTTCACTGGATTTCGGTAAGATCGCAAATCTCACTCGACATTACTGTTGAATACATATTTTAACATAGAATTTTTTTATCCCGACGTAAATATTATTATTATTATTATTATTATTATTATTATTATTATTATTATTATCTAAATTATTTATCCATTTGAACTCATATGATTTTTGACTTTATCCCACACACCACGTCTATTTTATCGTCATCATGTTTATAAGTTTTATCAGCCTGAATTATACTTCATTGATTTTTAATACAACATTTAAACTTCTCATTTTACCGTTTCTTAACGCATTTATGAGTTTCGCACCCTGACATGAACAATAGACACTTCACCTAAACATTATAAAATACTTATTCGACACACGCAACATAGATTGTAATTGCCTGTGCCATTAAATTACTATCTACAAAATTATAAACAATTTAGACAACTCTGTTAATGATGTCATCTTAGGGGTCCCAGCTACATATTAGCCAGCTTGTCTCCGATTTAGCCACAAATAACTGGAGAATACATTATCTTCTTACACATTAATTATTATTGTTACACCGATTCTACACCTTTTGTGACATAAAACACACGATTAGAGAATATTCTGGAAGACCACTGTATATACGCCTTTTCCGTTTTCTCAGAGGAAATCAACTGCCTGTGAGAACTGACCTTCCCTTTCAACTATCGCCAGGTGGCTACTTGATAGGGACCCAAAGGTTATCTGGACCCGCTTCTGTTTCGCTTCACTGACTGCAAAACACACAGTACTTTAATGAAAAATATCTTTGCCTTCGCAGTTTTCGTCAACAGAAGTTCAGGAATTCTAGGCCAGTTCCACTAAATGTTTTAACTCGAACCAACTAAATTAATACATATCACTAGTTGTTTGAGGAGACAATTAAAAGAACCTCTTCTTGGAGATGCACGGCGCGGGTTCTTCCTTCCGAACTTTCAAAGAGAGTGTGTGCGATGTCCATGAGAGGGATTTACTTATAGGGTCTGAGGTGACGCTACCCTGGTCATGAGGTCTTGTGGTGCAATCCAACAATTTGATAACCGCTGGACCAATTTTCCTGAAATTTACTCCAAAAATTCAACCAAAATTCCAATTCACAATGGTGGGGTTTTCATATTTTTCCCATACTTGCAACGGGCGTAATTAATTAATTTCATGCATGCGACTTCGTGGGCTTTTTGAGGGCTTAACCTTGGCACGCGCTGCTAATCTGCCCATACAGAAGCCAACTTTTCTCCAGACTTAATTACATTCATTTCCACCTTGTGGATTCTATCTCCATTTAATATTTGTTACAAATTTCAATTCTTTGTTCCTTGATTAATGATATTGCCAAAACCTCTCGTTGTGAAGTTTTGTTATATGTTGTTAATTATTTAATACTCGAAATCGGCCGAGGTATCCCGACATTGTACGAACGGACGGCTCACTACCCACGGTGAATTATGCCGGTGCTCGTCCCGCTCTCAGAGGGTGAGATGCTTGCAATAAAAATTATAGTTGCGCTTATAGTTGTATTTGTAGCTGCACTATTTCGCTGCAATATTTAACATGGTAGAATTATGTGTTCAGTAGGAGGGGACAGTATAGAACATCTACTGTAATCACACCACTGGGCGTATTGTTTTCTTTGTTCAGTATTTCATTCCATTTACAGTGTTGTGAGTGAAGAAATACACAATCGTGGGGCAGCAGCGTTGCATTTTCGAATATGGGACCAACAGACGAGAGGTGAAACGATCTGGTCCATTTCTTGACTGAAAAGTGTGTCTTAATTACTATGTATTCTTTTACTGTGTGCAGTTGCGACTGTTTTTTTTAACGAACTGTGGATATTGCCTGTGAGAAACAAGGACAATCCTGTGCGAGTCGAACGAGGAAACTTGTGCATACGCGCGGAACATTATCTCTTATCTACTTCATATTCTCCGATTCCTCTCCCTCCTCTTCTCATCCCTGAAGCACGGCAGCGGCATAACAAATGTGGCGAGTCCGTCAATTCGAATTGCGCGCCTGATTGTGCTGGGCTGAGTGGCTCAGGCGGCTGAGGCGCTGGCCTTCTGACCCCAACTTGGCTGGTTCGACCCTGTCTCAGTCCCCTGGTATTTGAAGGTGTTCAAATACGTCAGCTTCGTGTCGGTAGGTTCACTGACACTTAAAGAACGCCAGCGGGACTGAATTCCGGCACCTCGGTGTCTCCGGAAACCATAAAAGTAGTTAGTGGGACGTAAATCAAATAATATCATTATTAGTAATCTCATTTTCTCTAAAATAAAAATTTCCACCGCCAATCCGACTGTACCTTCGTTCTTATCATAACACGGAGAGCATGCTTGATTTTTTGTCGGTAATGAAACATATCATATACGCTTAAATTTATTTATTGCAACAATGTGACATAATTTAATTCAAGCGCTCAATATAGTCGAGGGGAATGAAGGAAGGAACCCTGGATGGCCGTGCCTTAGGCTGTGAGAACCCCGTAGCGCTCCGGTAGAAACGAATTCCTCTAGTTGGACCTGAGCCGCAAGCCGTGATTTCGATCACGAAGACCCCATAGATGCGCGTCTACGCGTACAGCAAACTTTGTAGAGGGGTGAGATTTGAACGAGAGGAAGCACCAAACATTTGTCACAGGTTGAATAACCACTCCTTTCCAGGGCTGGAATCACCTGAATTTTAATCAGTTAGTCCGCCACTAAGGTGAATTCAACAGATCTGACACCACATGTAGTTATTATAATTATATAATAATTATAGAGTAACAGGAGCTGATAAAACCATTTACGTTTGCTATGTAGTTATATATGCGTATTAACGTGAGTAGCCGTTAGCATCTGGCGAGGTCTCACAAAGGCAGAGGTTTTGTTTGGCCTACTTCCCCTTGGAGCCGGAGACCTTGTGAGACTATACAGGCTGAGTAGACAAGGGAAGCGTCCCCCTATTGCATTTTGAACGCCGAGTGTGATGTGTCGTGACCGCGAGCAGATAAGTCGATAACTTTGTGAAGTTTATGTTAGACATGAACGAAAATCGATGTGATCTAGCTCACAAGACCTAGCGACGGTCTGTATACATAAATAATATACAGCGCGTACGCGAAGTGTGAGATTAATGTGTGCGAATCCTTAATATATAACCGCTGAAAAGGACAGACAGCAACCGGGAGCAGTACCCTTAATTTAGTGCCGCATAGATGGAACTTACATCAAAGTGGTGACTGTAGCAAATTGTTAGCCAACACTGAGGTTGCGGTCACGCATTCAAGCAAACTAAGCGGAGAAATAGATGGTTGACTTAATTCAGCAGTTCCAGATACAGCCTCACATCAATGATACAGCAGCCATGAACTACCCACGAGTCAACAAGAGGACCTTCATCCCTGTGCTGTGTGTCGTAGTCATGGGCTGAGCCTACAGGACATAGTGGCGTGTGATTTGCCGCTGATGGAGAGGTTGCCACCAAGTTAAGTCGTTTCGTTCCTTTAGCATGTGAAGTGATAGCTTGATTCACTATGATAGGCCATTTTAAATAGGTATTTTAACTCTTAAATGTAAGCCAGAGTGGCATTTGTAATGCACATTTCAGTAAATTTACATACGTTTAGGGCTGTTTGAATTCTAAGTCCCCGAGCCGTGTTTTATAAATATTTCGATGGGAAATAAGGGAAAGAATAGGCCACATGAAGATGTATCTTAATGTTATTTGAATTTTATTCCAGTTTATGTTGAGATAAGATAGTGTTGTATGGGTAGATTCTTTGTGAAAGATCTAATGGACTGTACGCCACCAGTGTCGAACCGGTAGAGCGGATTAGACTAGAGCCATTATATGCTTGGATGTTTTGTTGCATGTTGCATGAATTTCAGCTATCAGAAGACGCAAGGGGAGACTTTCCAATGTCGAAAGTAGAGTAAGGTTTCTAAGTGTTGTGACAGGCAAATTCATGGATATGTACTGGTCGTCAAGCCGAGGTTTATTTATATGTGAGGCTAGAGAGTTGCCTGTGGATATTTACCGGGGCTGAGATGCTAAGAGGTAGGCTATGAAAGCCGTGATCTTATATTTGGAGCTGTGATGATAATGAGGTAATGAACCGGCCTGTTAAGTGTGAAACTATATTGGACTGTGAGCCGTATTTTTCTGGCCAGATTTGTGTGCTTATTCTGTAGCACCGAGGATGTTGTTAAGGCCGGGTGCGCCATTTGTCTTTCCCCAGGTAGTCGGCGACCCTCTACTCATCTGTACTGTGGTTAGAGAAGGGTGGTGAGGTTCACAAATAATCCCGTTATGTTTGTGAATTGCCTATGCCACAAAGACCTAGGTAGTTGTTATTTCTATTGACGATTAGCAGATTTCCCTGCCGTGTTAAATGCTACTGATATGCTGCATATACATGAGATATGCGACGTCCAGTGCCCAGATAGCTCTATCAACTTTAGTGTATATATTTCGTGTGCTTCATTTTCCAGGTTTTGTTTATTTCATATTGTGTTTGTGTATGTTGTGCCCAGTGTGTTATTTTCTTCGTTGTGATATTGTCATTTGTTCGATGAGGAGACATAGCCAGATGGTTGTTTTTCGGGAGAGAGGTTCTGACCTTATCTGTGATCATGGGTTCGGACACGTACGGTAGAGTCTGTGACCATTTTGGAATTGTGATTCAGATGCAGTCCTGAACAAGTGTTTTATATATTTTTGTCCGAGTGATCGGAATATGTATGTAATCTAGGCCATTACTAGTAGATCGGGTATTAGTATCACATATTACGAACAGTTTAGAAATCGAGCCCTCGGGCAAAGAACTAGGGACTTAAAAAAGAGCGCGCGACTACAACATGTACATTTAAATTATTCCATGCAACAAGAAACTCTCCTAATATCTCGGATTCGTTACCCGCATTGTTTGTAAACGATTTGTTTGATAATTGTAACTTATATAAAAATTCGTGTGATTTTTCTTTGATTGACACAACGGGTGGTCGGTTGTTTTATTTAATTATGTTCTGTTTAGAATGGTTTCTCTTTATGTTTTTAGTTTACTAAATCCATCTTACCCGATTTCTCGAGTTCTCATTCACTAGATTTATATGTACGTATTACCTGTCCATATACTTTGTAATATTTTATTTTCTTTTATTTGCTTTTAGACCCTATTCGGACGCACCACGCGCTTCTACTCCTGAGCTAGGCCAAAATTAGGACAGGATACGGTACTATATTGTTATGATACACCCTGTATATGTTGGTGACCGACCATTTCAAGTATCTCGGATCAGTCATCACAACTGATGGTAATATCGACGCAGATGTCAAGCACCACATCAGTGTTGTTTGGGCGAAATGGCAGTCCCTTACTGGTGTTCCATGTGGTAAGCTGATACCAGTTAAATTGATGGGCAAAGTGTACACAACTATTATCCGGTCTGCCATCATGTCCGGTTCCTAATGTTGGACAAAACAGGAGAAGCACGGTCATTGAGTATGTGTCAGAGATGCGGATGCTGCAATAGTCGGCGGGTATCACTCTGCGCGATAAAATGTGCAGTGAGTATGTGCGAGGATCTTTTAAAGTTGTACCCATCAGCGACAAGATTGAGGAGAAACAGCTCCTCTGCTACGACCACGTCAAAAGACTTGATGAACACCATCTAGAAGAGAAAGTTTTAGCTATCGAAGAGCCGAAGGTAGGCAGAGGGCGTGCTGAGGGAATGTGAAGTGACGCTAGACCTTCTGCAATAACATCAGACATATTATCTCCGAGTCAGACGAGCCGATCTTCAGTGAGCTCGGGAGTGCCCATTTTATGGATATATATATATGGCCAGGATAGAGGAAGGATATAGTGAAGGTGTATAATCAGTGTCTACATGAACGTGATAAATCTAAGTATTAATACTGTAAGGGACGTCTGATTACTGCGATGACTAATTGCGTGATGTGTTTCACGAGGAGACAAATTACCTCCATGTTCCGGTAACATGTCTGGTTACGGATCCCTGTGCTTTCAGCATCAAGGAAATCGATTCTGCCTTTTGAAGTCCGCAGTTTTAATTGTAATATACTCCGTATACGAGACAATGCGTTTTGTTTTCATTTTAATAACCCAAGATGTGTGTAAATTTACAGGTTTACGTAGCCAATATTTTTATTAACTAATATTTATTCCGACACGGACAACTTCAGAAGATGTATTAGATAATAACCTCACATGTACTGACCTGCTTTGGACCGCAGGCGCCTTGATAGCACGATAGCAGTAGAGTCAATCAGTTTGATGGCAATGGCACTGTAGATTATATCTTGACCAGACAGATTCATAAAGTCATGCTGCTCTCGGATAGTATTCTTTTTTTTTGCTAGTTGTTTTACGTCGCACCGACACAGATAGGTTTTACGGCGACGATGGGACAGAAAAGGGCTAGGAGTGGGAAGGAAGCGGCCGTGGTCTTAATTAAGGTACAGCCCCAGCATTTGCCTGGTGTGAAAATGGGAAACCACGGAAAACCATTTTCAGGGCAGGCAGTGGGGTTCGGACCTTCTATCTCCCGAATACTGGATACTGGCCGCACTTAAGCGACTGCAGCTATCGAGCTCGGTGGATAGTACTCTCTTGGATCTCGCAATGAAGCAGATATTTCCCAAAAGCTTAACGAGTTCTGTTTCGAATGTACACAGCAAATGAAATTATATTTAAAACTTTCTTGCGCTGATGTGCTATGCTTTATTATTATGGCATTTGATTCTTTGTCCTCCTCATCACCGCCCCCCCCCCCCGCTTTTCACTACTCGTATCTCTCTCTCCCATACATACATACATACATACATACATACATACATACATACATACATACATACATACATACATACATACATACATAATGAAGCATATCCAGCTATTCCATCCACTGACTAAAGCAGTGACTTTGTCTTACAAGGAAACTCTTCCATCTGTGAGTCTCCGATCTGATTGAAATTTGGTACAACGACTTCAGTAGGAATGTTTTATTCAGCCATATAAAAATTAGGTGCCCACTCATATATATATATATAGGGTGTCAAAGTTTGCTCATTTAAACACCGCATAGACAGGAGTGTGTGGCTGGAAGCAGGTAAAGGCGGGGCGGCCGGCCGGTTCATGTATCCATTTCACGTCACACGGTCATAAAGATTATGAATTTCCACGAATAGTGTAAAGTATTACACTAACGGCAGCACGGCCCCGTTCGCCTCATGTAGTGGCAGCGATTTCCGAGGCTAGGGAAGTAACATGTGTGCGAGAGAGGAAGAGTGAGACCGCGACACATGAATGGCCGGACAGCTTCCCGCCGCTCAATCCTGTCTATGCGGCGTTTGAATCAGCAAAAATTGGCACCCCCAAAAAGGTGCTAAATATACGACTGCGCGTCTCCTTTTCATTTGGCTGAATAAAACATTTTGCCCATTGTTTTCCTTCATATTCCAGAAGCCTACATTATTTTAAGTTCCATTCCACCAGTTCGAGGTCGAAATAATTTCAGTTGTATGTTTTAGTACAGAGTACACAAAATAATTACTCTATTCACTAGTACGTAGGGCTGATGACTATAATGAGCCGATGATGTCGATTTTTGGTCTTCAAAACAACACTCATCAACCCGGTAATCATCACCATCATGGCTCGATAAACCCCAAAACGAATTTGAAAAAAGAAAAAAAAAATGTGTCTAGCCATAATTTCGTCACTGTATTCATACCTTCACCAATATAAAATCATGACAAAACAAAAATGTAATATTGGTTTTCGATTACGCCAGTAAAAGGTATTTTAAACATATGATTAATTTCATTCGCTGAAATAACTGTTATATTCAGAACATCATTCTATTGGGAAAGCATTTTGTCCAGTCCTTATTAGATACGAATTTTATTAGAGATATTTGGAGCGGCAAAGGAATTAATAATAGGTATAGGACATCTATTTTTTAAGTTTAAAACATAAAACAAATCAACAATTTCGACGTAATTGAACGATGCATTAAGTCCCTGTCTCTAGTTATCTTTGCAACTTTTGATCGTCTATTTCACTGTTGACTAAAACATGTACCAACATTAGCAGGTTGAACTATCCGGCAGAGTAAAAGGTTTTCTTGCCTTAATTTTAAATAATAAAATGTCTATATTCTTTTTTTGATACGTAATTTATTTAACATTTTCTCATTATTGTTATTTTCGTTTTTGACCTGAGAGTACATGTTTTACGTTAACTAATACAAATTATAACTTTGGGAATTTATTCTCCAACGTGATTTCACTCTCGGAATGAGCGTACGATCATTTCCTGCCACACTAATAGAAAGAGCATTGGAGCTTCCGACTGTCATGATTTGAGATACTCCTAGGCTAGTAGATTCATTTCATTTATATTTCCTTCCTTCCTTCCTTCCTTCCTTCCTTCCTTCCTTCCTTCCTTCTTTTTGTTTGACTTCAGTCATCACAACGAACGTGGAACCTAATTAGCTATGCCTCTTTCTCTTTTTTCAGGATGATCTCATAAAACTAAGCTGAATAAATTTAAGAAGATCCCTGTTATCTACTTAAGTTTTTGCTAGCCTCGAGCCATAGGCGTACACTCATGGTGCTCTCATTAGCTCAGAATTTTACTATGACCTCCTTAAATCTTCCCCAGCTTCAAGCTATACGTCTCGTAATTATTTAAAAAGAAACTCTATTATTCTAGTGTTAGATTGTGTAAGCATCAGGAGAGGTGATGGTACTGCCAGATACAAGTTTGGGTGATCAGCCAGCGGACATCTTGATGGAACGTATCGTTCGCTTCTCACTGAAGTGTACACGGATCTGTTAACTATGCTGAGTCAGCAGGGACCTGTCTGACCCTCCTGTTAAGAGCAGCCGACACCTCGCGTGACCTAACCACAAAGAAACTTACCGGCATCGGGGAAAAGAGAAGAAATCGCGATCTGTATTTCATGTATTGGTTCCTTCGTTATCGAATTTACAGTCTGTGCCTTTATCCATTGTTTTACCCTTTTCTTCGTGTAATTAAAACATTTAGTTTTAGACATAAATAATTGTCATAATTTATTTAATCCTTTTCCATATTAAATAAGAAATATGAATTTTCACACTCACACAGAGGTGAACTGGCTCCTGAAGATGGTTTTCCTTGGTTTCCCATTTTAACGCCAGGCAAATGCCGGCGTTGTTCCTTAATTCAGGCCACGGCCCCTTAAATCCCTCTCCTAGGTCTTCCGTAACCAATCGTCGCCACAAGACCTAACTGTGTTGGTGCGACGTAAAGCAAATTGAAAAAAAGAGGAAAGTGAACCGGCTCTTGAAGAAATGTCTGTTCTCAAATTACCATCCAAAACTCAGAATGAATGAGAATAACGCTTCTATCCAGACTAGAGTCCTGCATAAACTGGCTTATAATCGGTTCAACCACCACCGGTCAGCGAACAAAATGCGACGGCTCTACTCGGTGAAACACTGTATAGAGGACCAGTCTTTTTCCCCCAATCATTTAACTGCTTTAGATTTGCTATTCGTAACGCGTTACTGTAGGATTTATAGGATCTATCTCTTTTTTCTAAATGATTTAAATTGTGCACTTCTCATATTCTCACTGTGTTAAAAAGTAAGTGTATTAATTAATGACTAGTGTACAACAATTGAAACAAAATTATTTATCACTCATAATGGGAATTAAAACAACCGAGCGGAGTGGTAGCGTGTGTTAACGCGCTGCAGTTATGGAGCCAAGTTCTGTATTCCGGAGACGAGTGGATTCGAACCCTACCGTTGGCTACCCTCAGATTTTTCGATGGTTTCCCATGTCCACTTCCAGACAAATGTCGAAAGCATATTCAAAGAGCATAACCAATTACTTCCACCAACTTAGATAATTTTATTCACCGTCATTCATTTCACCGTCATTAGCTCCTCAACTGAGGTTGGTGATTGGAAGGGCATCCGGCCGTAAAAACTTGCCACATTATGTCATCTTACTTCGTCCCTGACCCAATGTCAAGAGATGAATCTAAGGGGTAACCATACATACATACATACATACATACTACGTACATACATGCATACATACACACATACATACAAGGAAAATTAAAACAGAAAAAATACTATGCTGTATGACTATATTGCTATCGGTGATGGTGGTGGTGGTGGTGGTACGATTCTACGGCAAACAAAGGACTTTCTTGGAAGGATAGATTTGACACATGCGTAGAAGGGAACGAACTGTAACAGATTCGGCCGAATCTGTTATACTCGGTTGTAGTATACAGTACTGCTTCTCTGGAACGTTTGGTGGTTTGCCGGTATAGCCTCGCGTTAGACTCCTTTATTTGTCGTATGGTCTTCAAACTCGGCCATGTAGGGCTTTACTCCAGACACAACTGGGATAAGTTGAAGATTCGAATTTTTTGGGGGGGAGAGACAAGTTTTAAGAGTGCTGGCACAGTGGTCTACTGACTCGCCTCTCTCCAGAGTGTGTCGGGTTTATACCCTGACAAATTTGGAGGGAGTGTCAACGTAAGAGCTTTCGTCCTGACACCTCTGATCAGGTCTTAAATTGATGCTGGGTGTTCCGTTGAACCCATATAAATATTGGAATACGGCAGCCCCACTGCCTGTCTCTTACTCAGAGTTCTCGGGCTCGATTCCCGGTCAGTCCAAGAATATAATTTAAACGGTATTCACTTAGCCTCGTAAGACCAACTGAGGAACTGTTTTAATAAAAGAGACAGCGAATTCGGTCACGAAAGTAAAGCAATTGCCTGAAGATATCACACTGACCATGTGGCACTTCGATAACTGCAGACCATGTGTCTGGGGAGCATTCATCCTGACATGCCAAGGCCCAACATGGGTTATATGTTCCACGGGCATTGAAGGCATCTTCTTCTCCAACTATCTGGAGTGATATAAAATGTAGCTAAACTATACTTCCTATACTTGGAACCACCAATTATTTATTTATTTGTTTATTTATATTTTATTATAACTGCACACCTACCTCGTACAGTACAAATCCTTGTGAAACATTTCAATAGTGTACGGTATTTGCTATTCTGTGATAAAACCAAAAAGTGGAAAAGAAGTGCAGTATACAAGTATAAATTTTCTACGGTTGCTACAAGGAAAAAAGCACAATCAAAATTTAATTTAATACCAGATACTAAGACTCAAGATAAAAGTATTTTTGTGAAAACTTAACGTGAATTCTCAATTGGACCAGTGTGCATGGTGTGAAATAGGTACATAATTCATGTTAATGTTATTTATTTTACGTCCCACTAAGTAGTTTTACGGTTTTTGGAGACGCTGATGTCCCGGAATTTTGTCCAGCAGGAGATTTTTACGTGCCGTGCCAGTAAATTTACCGACATGAGGCCGACGTATTTGAGCCCCTGCATACAACCAGACTGTGCCATGATTTAACCTACCAAGTTGGGCTCAGAAGGCCAGCGCTCTACTGTCTCAGGTACTCATCCTGGCACAAAGTAGGACATCGGACCCAAAAATCTCCTAGTAAGTCTCAAACTGAATCTGGATGCTCCTTCGACCCCATATACAGCAGAGAGTGTTGTTGACACAAAATTAAATGACATAGAATAGGTCCTTTTTTATGCAAACCTAATTACACTCAATCACTTTTGAAATAGTTTCTAAGCAAAGCTAACTCTGTACAGGCCATGGCGGAACTAGGTGAAGGAGGAGAACATAAAGTCTTTGATTATTCGTAATTTCGGTACTAAGTGGAATATAATTTTTTTGAACTACTGATCAGTGAGAAGAACGCTGTTACTTACTCGGCCCCCGATAATTAATGTTCACATCTCAGACGGCTCTCGCGCAGTCAAGGCTAAGACGACGGGTGCGCTGATTATAAGCCAAACATATAAGTGGATAGGTTTCATTTAGGGTACAGATAGTGAAGGATGATTCAGTCAGCGAGTTTGGTTACAGGGTTTAGAAACGAAGAGTCTGCAGTAGTTAAAGTATTGAAAGTATTGAAATATGTATTCCGACTACCATATTTAGAGCTGAAAGTAGTCTTAGAAAATATAATGTCTGAAACATATTAGTGACACAACTGGCAATGCTTTTGACTGTATTTTTGAAAATTATGTCGAAAATGGTTGCCGCCTCCCTCTCGAAATGTGGGTCGAATATTCCTCTTCACCTTCTCTTACCAACCATCCCAACATTTTCCATTTTGTGGATGTATTAAAAGGAATACTTACAGAAACAGGAATAAAAGCTCGTAGCCATCGGAGGACGGTTCAGGTTCAAAGAAGGAAAACACAAAAGGTTTTGGAGAATTTTATTGCTCAGTTGAATACTAGTGGTCCTTTTTTTCGGGGCGTCGACCTAAGAAGATCGTTTGCCCCTACTTTGCACCATATGTTATGAACCGGCGTGTGTTTGGAAATGGCGGAAGTGTAAAGTGTTGAATGTGAGGAAAGGAACATTAAGGACGACGCAAACACCCAGTCCCCAGGCCAGGGATTTTAATCATTTACAATTAAAAACCCCTGACCCGGCCGGTAATGGAACGCGGGGCCGTCGGGTGACAGGCGGACGCGTTGCACCCTACACCGCGGGGCCGCACACTGGTGGTTTTCCTTGGATCAACTTCCCTCTGTGGGTGGGGGCGGTAGAATAACACCCACGGTATCCCCCACCTATCGTAAGAGGCGACTAAAAGGGGCCCCAGGAGCTCTGAACTTTGGAGCGTGGGTTGGCAACCACGGGGCCCTTAGCTGAGTCCTGGCATTTCTTCCACTTACTTGTGCCAGGCTCCTCACTTTCATCTATTCTATCTGACCTTCCTTGGCCAACTCTTGTTCTTTTCCGACCCCGACGCTATTAGGTTTCCGAGGGCTAGGGAGTCTTTCACTTTCACGCCCTTCGTGGCCCTTGTCTTTCTTTGGCCGATATCTTCATTTTTCGAAGTGTCGGATCCCTTCCATTTTTTCTCTCTGATTAGTGTTATATAGAGGATGGTTGCCTAGTTGTACTTCCTCTTAAAACAATAATCACCACCACCACTTGGATCAACTTCGTAAGCACGTTTGTCTATACAATTTACTTGCCTATTCAACATTTTTATGGCAAACGGTTAGATGATAACCCTGTTTATTGTTCATACGACTGTTTCTAGTTTATACGACTGATGAAGCTTAACATCAACGTTTGTTAACCATACCTACCGACTTCCGGTAGGAAGTCCTAATCTGAAAAAAGGGAAATAATTTGTGTTGACAATGGACGGAGCCGTCTGGGATATTATAACACCTTATACCCTGAAGTCGAGCGGGAGAAATAACAGCCGTTCAGGATGCAGCCGAGAAGAAATCTATGTTAAGCATTTTAGATTTAAACTTCAGCCCATAACAATTTGAATCATATTGGCCTGTAAATTGGTACTCTGTCCGCCTCTGTGGTGTAGTGGTTAGTGTTATTAGCTGCCACCCCCGGTGGTCCGGGTTCGAGGGCTGGAACGGGGTCCACTCAGCCTCGGGAGGTCAACTGAGTAGAGGTGGATTCGATTCTCACCTCAGCCTGGAAGTGGTTTTCTGTGGTTTCCCACTTCTTCTCCAGGCAAATGCCGGGATGGTGCTTAACTTAAGACCACGGCCGCCTGGCGAGGTACTGGTCATTCTTCCCAGTTGTATCCCCCGATCCAATGTCTCGCGCTCCAGGACACTGCCCATGAGGCGGTGCAGGTGGGATCCCTTGCTGTGTCCGAGGGAATAACCAAACCTGGAGCGTGAACAGACTAAGAAAGAAAGAAAGAAAGAAAGAAAGAAAGAAAGAAAGAAATTGGTATTCTACAGTAATGTTTATTGAAAAATATGAAAACAAATTCCTTCAGCTTATCCCTGTTATTTCTGGGGTCGCTGGAGTCACCAAGGCTAATTTTGGTTTTTGCTGGGGTTTTAAGTCTGGGTGTTCTTCCTGTCACCACGTGATTTTTGGGACGAAATATCTCAATCCAGAACCGACTGGGATTTGAACCTCACCCTCCTGGGTTTGAAGCCAACAGAATAACCACTGAGCTGATCATGCCCCTCTCCACCAAAATATGAACAAATCTTTGTTGGTATTAATACTGATCATGGCTGTGGATTGCAAGCCCTCTGATTTGTATCTACATGGGTGTCTTTTCGTTCTCCCTAATAAGTTGCACTACCGTATCAGTGCCATAATTACCGCTCTTTGTAGCGAAAACTAAAACTCTTCGTGGATGGATTATAATATGGAGGATTATAACTTTACACTGTCATTATCATGCGAGACCCAACAAGGTATCCGATGCACCAAGCTGAATTGTTCGTATGTAAACATGAGAAAATGGAACACTTTTGTGTAAAGCCTTTACTCATTCCACGCTTGAGTACGCGTGGCTGTAATCAAATTCCCCCAACCTGGCGAGCTGGCCGTGCGGTTAGGGACGCGCAGCTGTGAGCTTGCATCTGGGATATGGTTTTCCGTGGTTTCCCATCTTCACACCAGACAAACGCTAGGGCTGTACTTACTGAAGGCCGCGGCCAATTCCTTCCCACTCCTAGGCCTTTCCTATACCATCGTCGCCATGTGTCGGTGCGACGTAAAGCAAATAGCAAATCCTCCCACCCTGCCTTCTCCCCACACCTATATATAAAATTCATCCTCTCTCCGCTATGGCAGCCCCAAACACCAGACACAGAGTGGCTAGAGAAATAGAAAATAAGAAACGGGTAGTCTTTCAAATGCTAGACATCCATTATACCAACAGTTCTCAACTGTTTTGTCTCGCGTACCCCTTACTACCCACTTTAGTAAAATAGTACGCCAAACCATACCCTCCAAATTTACCACATTGCTACGTCCCCACATAGGCGTAAGTTGCTGCTAATGGCTGTAATAAGATGAAATTTCAGTAGCCTGCTATATAAATACACAGGTATGCAAGTTTTGTATGAAGTGCATTGTTATTATCCATTATTTTATTAGGTACTAGGCCTATCAAAAAAAAGGAATAAGGTACACAAAGTATTAAAACCGCATTATATTTTGCTTCTTGTCTTGTACCATTTTCGGCAATGTCGAAATATAGTGCAGTTTTAGTTGTTCCCACAATTTGGTACTTTTTGCAGATGGTTACTAATTAAGTAACAGCCATTACTTTATATAGCTAGCGGGATTAGTTCAGAGTCCTAAGAAACGGCTGTGCAATCGAACTTATTTTAATTGCTAATGCTAATATTGGAGCAACTGTTTTTGTTGTATCAGCAATTATTTATATTGCAGATACAAAACAACTCTCTCAGATGCTTATCAGAGCTTTGAACCAAACTCACGAGTTAAGCGCATGGATAGTTTTTGAAGGTATGAAAAAGTAGAAAAAACCGAGCTCGATAGCAGCAGTCACTTAAGTGCGGCCAGTATCCAGTATTCGGGAGATAGTCGGTTCGAACCCCACTGTCGGCAGCCCTGAAGATGGTTTCCCATGGTTTCCCATTTTCACACCAGTCAAATGCTGGGGCTGTACCTTAATTAAGGCCACGGCCGCTTCCTTCCCAGTCCTAGCCCTTTCCTGTCCCATCGTCGCCATAAGACATATCTGCGTCGGTGTGGCGTAAAGCAACTAGCAAAAAAAGTAGAAATAAAATATTCAACGAGACATTCTTATTTTGTATCATATTAAAACTATCTCACTTCTCATCTTCCCTAGTAGGCCTACGCCTCATTTTGGCGCTGCCGTCGGTTATTCCTGTTTCTCCGTAACTGCATTACCTTGGGTGGCGCTATTTAGGATCTAATCAGCCTCTGGCCCTATGACCTAACAGACACAGATTGAAAACTATTATACTGAAAATAAAACAATTTTTGTATGTTTTGGCCTATATTTTACACTATTTGATATTCTGTTACCAAATGTTTGTATGCGGAAAAGACATTTAATGTATTTCTTCCTGTCACTTATTGAATACATTATTGAGATCCTTCAGCCTGTTTTGACGCACTTTGCACTTTGAAATCATGTTAAAATATTAATTAAACTCTTAAATCAGGGCTTGCATCGGGCTTGATCCCATATTTGTTTTTAATGTAAGGATACGAAAGGAACGTTTTCTCTACTAGTTCGCTATTAGCAAATGGTACTAAAACTTGAAGTGTTTAACTTAGATATCCATATTCCTAACTGATTCTTTCCCAGAAATTTCCAAGAATTTTATATTTTGAAATACAACTTTAACGAACCAAATTAATTTTCCTTTTCATGAACTGATAGTTTGGCAGTCTTGAAGCTGTCTTCATTAAACGGGTCTGCAATTCAAACGTCTCCGTCTTCACGTTTGCGGTAATCCTGTTTAAAAGAAGGCATGAGGCCTGTCAAGTGTAATACTATGTTAATTCTGACCTCTTGATACTGGTCCAGGCTATTGTAATTTAGCAAGCCGTGCTGTGTTTCAAAAACGTCAGCTTAACTATTTTCAACGCAGGTTTTCCTAAAGTCAGTTATTAGCATGGACTTGATTTCAGTTCATACTTCAAATATTGTTATTTAGCTGTTCTGTAACCTCAAGATGAGTCTACTTATCTGTCAAAAAATACGAATATTAACTAAAAAAACTGAAACCAGCCAATGCAAGATAAAATTGTGTTCTTCAAGAAACACTTGTAGTTAATGCTTCAGTTCAAATAATCGTATGGAATTTCCCTCGGGAAATCCACCTTATATCGGTGTGCAAAAACAATGTGGAGTGAATACCACCCATCTCCTCAAAAGTGGTTTAAATAGTCCGTAGTTTGTTGCATTGGCTTTGGAAAAGTTTACAAATTGTATTGCTTCATTAAGAATGTCATTCACTTTAACGGGCAATTTTTGGGCGTAAGGCTTTGCCAAGGGGTACAGCAATGGCTGGGGAGCAACTTCTCTTATACGTCCATGAAGGTCTACATATCAGAGAGTCATTGACTAACTTTCTGCTGTCAGTGCAGATTCCACAGCAAGTAGCCCATCTAATTTCCTATTACAAAAATAGTTAAAAATCACATTGAAGACGTCTTCCTCAGTAGTTCATTCAGTCAACGCCATAACACAGTAAATCGTTATTGCTATTAGGATACTTTGCAGTAACATGGCCGGCAACTGCTTTATTTTCATTGAAATGAAATGTCGTATGGCTTTTAGTACCGGGATATCCCAGGACGGGTTCGGCTCGCCAGGTGCAGGTCTTTCTATTTGACTCCCGTAGGCGACCTGCGCGTCGTGATGATGATGATGATGATGAAATGGTGATGAAGACAACACATACACCCAGCCCCCGTGCCGTTGGAATTAACCAATTAAGGTTGAAATCCCCGACCCGGCCGGGAATCGAACCCGGGACCCTCTGAACCGAAGGCCAGTACGCTGACCGTTCAGCCAACGAGTCGGACTTTATTTTCATTAACTTGAATATAAAAACTTGACTGTTCCTTAATTTTTATATTACCGTTCCTTTAATTCTCCGTGAAACTGTCTTATTTGAAAACGGGATTGTATTAATTTTGCGAATATGGTCCTGTCCAAATATAGACTGTATATTGTACCTTCGCTATCAAATCCTCAGCAATTGTGTGGTTTCTACCATGCTTAGCAATGTGATAGCTAATTGTGTAACAGGCTTAAACAGTATTGTCACTGTTTGTGTTACCATGTGCGTCTTTAAAACGTTAGTTTTTGACAGTCGCTCAGAAAACTACTTCTTTTTGTTCTGAACGTGTTTAGTGTTTAAATGGCTCATAAGTAAAGAGGGTTACATGCTGTCGTTACTTAAAGCCTACCCGCATATAAAGTAATACATAATGAATTAGGACTCTCCTGCTCCCCAGTAAATTAAAATCCATATTTTAAGTACTTACCTGAATATTCCTGTTCGTTCTGATCAGTTCCAGTACTTGAAATGTGAATTTTATTGTTATCACGTACCTGTGTATCAACCATGTCCTGGGATATGCCCTGGGAAACAGGTCTGCGAGTACCTGAACACTATACGCTGCAGGGTGATTATTTTTCAGAGTTCCAGTTTTTCTACCACTTCTCCAAAACGCATTACACTCAATAATAATGTATACTTTTTTTTTGCTATTTGTTTTAGTCGCACCGACACAGATATGTCTTATGGCGACGATGGGATAGGAAACGCCTAGGAATGCGAAGGAAGCGGCCGTGGCCTTAATTAAGGTACATTTGCCAGGGAAACCACGGAAAACTCTCTTCAGGGCTGCCGACAGTGGGGTTCGAATCCGCTATCTCCCGGATGCAAGCTCACAGCTGAGAGCTCCTAACCGCACGGCCAGCTCGCCCGGTATAATGTATGGCGGAGCTAGATTTAACTAAGCTAGGTGAAAGGGAGAGACAGTGCCCGGCCGCCCACCACCGCCGGTATCGAGCACAGGCACGACGCTTTCGACAAGTAGATGACAGGTTGCCGGCGGTTCGTTGTGAGAGACAAATGCATACTGTAATATCCACCGTTTTTATTTTTGGATAACCCTGAGTGGTCTATCGCGTACACCAGGTTGGGAACCGCTGCTTTATATAACAATTCAAACGTTATTTCTTGATGCAAGTCAGGGGAGAGCTTTATTTGTGGAAATATACATTGAAAAGGTCAATCGTACATCACGGGGACAAACTACGAGTCAGGGCGCGGGTTTCCAAAGATACTTTTTTGTGATATCTGAAGCCATCATTTTTTAGTTTCGACTCAGTTAATTTCTTCACCACATGTTTTCTTTTTCATGTAGTTTATACATTTATTTATTCAAAATTAGTTTCAGCTTACTGAAGAAGCTAAGAGTTAAAGAAAATTAATGTTTCGATCTTAGTCACATAGTGACTCCTATTGTCCTCCTATTCGCAAGATACGCCTTGGGTCCTGGTAGAAGTCAGTGGTATATGGTGATGTGTACATCTCCGTATCCTTGGCTTCCAGCACGTTAAACAACTCCCATCATGACAAAATACTGACATGCTTCATTGGAATGTGTAGCGCTTGAAGAGTCATTAAAGCAAATAAAATCATCATGGGAAACTGTTGTATGAACACCAGCTACCATATAGGATCTGGAGAATATTGATCCAATGAGGACATGATAGCTGAGTGGTATTGCTACCGAATTTTCACCAAGGTAACCGTAGTTTGAATCCCGACCAATGCATATGAGGTTGTTTGTTGAAACTCAACTCCCTGTGGTTCTGTTTCGACGTAAAATAGTCTATGATTATGTTATCAACGGCTGCTTTATTATTATTATTATTATTATTATTATTATTATTATTATTATTATTATTATTATTATTATTATTATTATTGCTTTTGTTGTTGAAATGGAATTTATATAGCTTATTTTGCAGACTTACTACATACAGTACACTTTGTTTTCTCTACACACCTCCTTAAGAATGTTTGGAGACTTGCTAATTTTTGTGTTCTCAGAACTTCCTCAGTAAAAACACGAGAAATAAATTAATATCCATCCTCAATAAGTAAATCGAAAGATTTAGAAAAAACTGTTCTCCTTTCGATCTTGTTAGTAAACTTATTACAATGTCTGTTACTGTGGGTTTAGTAACAATCCACTAAAAGATTTATATCTAAAATGTGATATCATGATTGAGTTTAATAAAAGAAAACTATTTACCTCAGTAACTTTGGCGTGATTAATTTGAAGGAAGGATTAATAAACAATAATGTAACTAACATGAGGAACACGATGGATGGCGTACAACTTACAGTATTACTGATGGTCCTTATTTTTCACAAGATTCAGCCTGTGGGTATAAATAAAAGGATGTGCTTCAGGGATGTCACGTTGTCTCATGTGGGGTTCAAGGAATATCTTGAGTTATCAAAGGTCTGTGACAATGATCATGACATCAACAGCATTGTAAAACTACAAACTAGCTTGCTTGGTCTTGGTTAACAAAGAAAAGGAATGGAGATCGCCGGCAAACCTCTGATGTCGAACGTTCCATACATAAAAGGATTTTAGCCTTTCATATTCTTAAATAAGTTTATAAGTAACGTTTGGTGTAGTGCCGGTTGTTGCCTGCCGGTGCCTTAAGGAGTCCTTTTTTGGATGACCTCGCAGATAAAACCACAGGAAAGAATAATAGTCACCAATAGTTATGTCATAGACAGTGTGCTTTCAAAACGATACAAGTGATGAGCCAAAGCTTAAAGCTTAAAAAGGATGTGATGATAAAGTCATACCGTAGACAGTCTGATTTCAAACTGATACGAGTTATGAACCAAATATTAAAATGAATCTGTTATGAGGTTACAGGTATGTAAAATGCAACAGAAAAGATTCCATTTTTTTAGCTGAACTTTTTCTTCAGTACAAAGAAGATTAGTAGGCTTAATTGTTTGGTAAACCATCAATTTTGTTTTGTTTAAATTATTGTTTGCTGAATGAGACAAGCAGGTGGTTCAGGATATCGTGTAGCATAATATTCGAGTTGCAGTGTCACAGGCTTCTCACCTAGGTGGCTATGGTTCTATTCCCTCTTAATGCATATTTGATTTTTAAAATGAAATTCCTGTTCCTGTGGTTCGGATTCGACGTTATACTGGAGGTCCCGTGGCTATAATCATGGTATTAACCATTTTGTGAAACTACAATCTTTATTAACTCAGTGTATAGAATAAATTAAAAAATGCGTCTATCTCTATCGTATGTAACAATCAAGTTTTCGCTTTGTAGGTAAATTCAAGAGCAGGGAAAGGAGAACATTTATCTGAAAGAGATGCTGAAAGGGAATAATCAATTGAGATTTTTCTACGAATATGGTAAAAATAATGAAAACTAGACAATGACGCAATTCTCCAAGAAATTGTTTTACTTCACTGTGTGTTAAGCGCATGATATAATATTACAATAATGACACCTTTCTTAAACTGCATGATATGTTACGTCCATCACACAATACAATTCCTTGAGTGGCATGCCACTCTATATTTTTGAACTATAGATTTGTAAGGAATTTACAGATATGTGTAAGACCTGCAAATATTGTATTGCAATACACATTATAACATGAAACACTATACAGTATAACAGTGGACTTTACTTTTGATATCTCACACATTCTTGACCCTTCCTGGTCTCTACAGTATTAAGTGATGACGTATAAATAAAATGATTATTACTTGCAGACAAGTATCGACTCCCTCCGTGTTCCATCAAAGTCTGCTATACCTTCTTGCTTATCTCGTACATTAACGTGATTGTCGAAAGATGTCTCTCCTTTTGGTGAAGGCTATTTCTTGTGGCCTAAGCCTCCTACACTATAGCCAGTAGCACGCTGGAGGTACGACACTTGTCGTACTGACCTATGCCATGACGCTCCACTCCCTGCCGAGCCGTCAGCCTTATCTTGCTGGTACATCGCGCTTCGAATATATTTATGAGGAATGTCGGCAGTGTAAGTAGCGCGCCACTGGTTTACGTGAACTGCGGGGGGCGCAGCGACGGCAGAGTCCCGAAACAAACGAGCGCTCATATATCGTCTGACGGTTAATTCCCTCACACGCGTGTGGCTCACCCACGATGCGGCTCTCCCATCCTGTGTTACATACACAAGTAGCCCTATAAGTTTTAGGGGAAATCATTGTCACATCAAGATGTAACTATATAAATAAAATCGTAACGACTGTGTGTCTGTACACTAACAATTTTGGCAAAATTTCCGTACAGTTATCCGTTTCAGGTGTAATAATGACCATCTGCATATTTTTTAGCTTTGGTGTCTGTTTGTCTGTTTGATTTCTTATAACTTTAAAACTGCTGTATATATGTCTACCAAACTTGATATTTGGAATCCGCCTGTCCTTGGGTAGGTTTTAGGGCCAATATTATTTCTGAATACCTAAATTTATTGGGGGTTTATCCGAAACCGAAACCATGATTTTGCACTCCCACAAAATGTGCACATCCAAAATTAATGGAAATCTACCATCCTTAATTTAAATCAATTTCTAAAACGTATTTCTCATGTGTATTTTTTCGACGAGTGGATTAATAAGGGAGATATCATGAACGGTCGGTTTTTCAGACTCAGTCGAGCGGATATAGTCCAAACGTGTTGTACGAGGAGGAGATTACTTACATTAAATAAAATCGTAACGACCGTGCGTCTGTCCTGTTTTGGGGAAATTTTCGTACAGTTATCCGTTTAAGGGGTAATAATGACCATCTGCATACTTTTAGCTTTAATTTCCTGAAAGTCCTAATTTTTACTCCCGTGCCCCGAAATCAAAATTGCGGCACAATCTATCAGACGAGCTAGAAGATTGAAATTTGGAAAAATTATACGTTTCAGTCTTTAATCGACGGAAATTCCAAGATCTTTGTATTTTTACATTTTATCCTTGAAGAATATCGAAATATGGAGGCAATTTTAATAACGGTGTAGACCTTCGTTTCGAGGTGTTTCGTGGCTATTTAACTACTGCCATTCACAATAGATGATAACTGTTCGTATAGGCATTTTTTTAGAAAATATATATTTTTAAAATCTGCTTTACGTCGCACCGACACAGGTAGGTGTTATGGCGACTATGGGACAGGATTGAACTTGGAGTGGGAAGGAAGCAGCCGTGACCTCTATTAAGGTACAGACCCGACATTTGCCTGGTGTAAAAATGGGAAACCACGGAAAACCATCGTCAGGCTGCCAACTGTGGGATTCGAGCCCAATATCTCCCCACTGAAGGCTCACAGCTGTGCGACCCTTAACCGCACGGCCAACTCGTTCGGTAATCGTGAACACTTTTACCCCCTCGACTAGGCAGATTTTACTCCTTCTCCTTATTTCCGTGCTGAAGTCCTGTTCCACTGGATATACTGTTCCGTTTTACACTTTCTCCCTTGAATTCTGACAAAGTTGTCTTCGGTATCGAGTCTGACTTTCAACATATATTCCTTGATGTTACATGACCACGTTTCATGGGCCTTTAACGTTATCGTCGTCGGCCTGGGTTGAACTGGAAACCCGATTTTGGCAGACAAATTCCCCTTATTTCCAATAACGTTGCCGAACCACCGAAGTTAAACATCTCATGCTTTCGCTACTGTCGGGGCAACGTGAAGTCTTATCCAAACATAGTCATGTGGTTATAATGAACTAGTGGACCCGTGCGCTGCTCCACAGCGTTCCTTATAAATAGGTCTGTCGTAGTTATATTTTTTTCCTACCCATTTCGATAATTTTATGAACATTTAATACCGATAATATAGTTTATGGATTTTCCAAAAATAAAAAAATGTATTTATTTTTAAAGAAGATTCCAAATACCAATTTTAACGTCTGTAACATCTTCAGTTGTATGATCCCGCCCGTATGTGTGTCTTACCTTACAAATTTCTTTCCCGAACAGTAAGTCATAATATGTTTACCATACCTATTGGGAACGGCATTCAGAGTGTCACACTCCACCTCAGCTACCCCAAAGGCTATGAATTCGTCACTAATATCGTCATTTTCGGATTTTTAAGTTTCACCCCCTTCCTTTAGGTGTGCTAGGGGTTTCTTGGCCCTACAGTTATTTTTCCAGATAAAAGCAGAAATAAGTTTTAAGGAACACCACATAATCTTCACATACTGTTGGGTAGGCAACCCGCTGATTGGACTTGTCTTGCGGTTCGCTTGTCTTCCCCTATTTTATTTTTCACCCATTAGTACCGAACTACCAATCAGATTTCGTTCAAACCACTTCATAATCCCTCTCAGATGTAATAAGAACAAAGTGTGAAAATTTCAGCGAAATCGATCCAGTAGTTTTTGAGTCTATTGGATTCAAACATACCAACATCCAATTTTATATATATATAGATAAACATGAAATGTACCTTAGCATTTTTACTTCCATCGTGTGGAGACATGTTTCCTTGTTATAGGTCGATATTCCGCACTGTGGAGTACTCCTGGACACACTGTTGCCTTATACATCATTTCCTTGACGTATTCTGGTATTCTTTTGGCTCTTAATTGGAAATAATTGCACACTGAGATTAACTTTTAACATAGACTTACGTCCCGACAACGGGTAAATGGAAAGAAACATTTTAAGATTCTTTTACTGTTCGAGTAGAACGCGTATATCGCCGAGAGTATTTAATTTACGATTATGTTTAATGTCTAAATTGACAGTTTTTTTTACAATTTGTTTTGCGTCATACCGACACACATAGATCTTATTGTGACGATGGGATGAGAAAGGCCTAGGAGTGTGAAAGAAGAGGCCACGGCCTTAATTAAGGTACAAACCAAACCAAACCCCATGGCACTACAGCCATTGAAGGGCCTTAGCCTATCAAGCGACTACTGCTCAGCGCGAAGGCCTGCAGATTACGAGGTGTTGTGTGGTCAGCACGACGAATCCTCTCGGCTGTTACTGTTGGCTTTCTAGACTGAAGCCGCTATCTCACCGTCAGATAGGTCCTCAGTTGTAATCACGTAGGCCGAGTGGACCTCGAACCAGCCCTCGGGTCCAGGTAAAAATCCCTGATCTGGCCGGGAATCGAACACGTGGCCTCCTGGTAAGAGGCAGGCACGCTACCCCTACACCACAGGGCGGGCGAATTAAGGTACAGCCTCAGCATTTGCCTGGTGTGAAAATGGCAAATCACAGAAAATATCTTCAGGACTGCCGACAGTGGGGTTCGAATCCACTATCTCCAGGATGCAAGCTCACAGCTGCGTGCCCCTAACCGCACGGCCAACTCGCCCACCTACTCTGCGCGGCATCTTCTATAGCCTATAGGATAAGCTTCAATATATTACACTCACGTCATTTAATCCACAGAATGCAACTGAACATTTCCCTCTGCATTACGCATATCATTCCACAGTAATCCGTATCTGTTCGAGGGCTGAGTGGCTCAGACGGTTGAGGCGCTGGCCTTCTAACCACAACTTGGCAGGTTCGATCCTGGCTTGAGTTCGGTGTTATTTTAAGGTGCTCAAATACTACAGCCTCCTGTCGGTAGATTTACTGGCACGTAAAATAACTCCTCCTGGACTAAATTCCGGCACCTCGGCGTCTCCGAAAAACGTAAAAGTAGTTAGTGGGACGTAAAGCCAATAACATAATGAATTTGTTTGTTGGATCAAACTAACGTTATTTTATGAAATATTTCTGGCACTTGCGGATAACCTGCAATATTTTTAGATATATAGAAATTAGGTGGATCCTTTGGTGTTTCAATGCCTAAAACGCATGGGAAAATATCCTACTCAGCCCACAGAAAGTAAAAAGACGACATTTCCAGAATATGACTGTTCTGCATTAGTGTATAACTCACTAGGGTAACTTGAACTCATAAAACGAATGACCATACCGGTGTGACACTGTGCATGCACTATGCGCACAGTAGGCTACATGTTTTACGAGTAGCGACGTTAGACCGTGTTCTTCATATAATTACTTTGGTCTTGTGTTTGTCGCATGATGGGAGGAGAGGGAGGACCGGCCAGTTTAATTGAAGGAGGCGAGGCAGGGGATAAGACTGACTCGCGAGCCGAGGGACATAAAAAAACTCTGTCCCGGGGGTCGGGGTAATCCTGATGAAACCGCAGATTGGAAACACCACCACACGGACGACAAGGAAGAGCGGAAGAAAGGGAAGAGGAAGAAGAAAAAAAGAAAATTGAAATCCCGAAATGATAAAAGTGAAGCGCAGGGGCATTAGCGTAATCCGGGAAATGAAACGGGGTTCGCTTGGGGAGCTGAAGACGGCAACACAGTGCCACAGAGCCGAAATAATCCTCCAAGCTGGAGAACATACTGCACTTACATTAAAATGAGTTCTGAGTTCTCAATTAATGTGAGCAAACTGTTCTGATGACTTGCTGTGTTTAACATATGACTGGCTGGTCTCTTGTGTAGAAAGTCGTCATCTATTTAGTTGTCGTATGACAAAAGATGGCCAAGGTCTTCTCGATCGAAGTTTCAGTTTAGAATTAGCTGAACCATGTTTCACATTTTAAAGTTAACAAAACATGTTGTTGAAATAATTTACGTGGTTTGGACATATTTCGTCACTAGCCCGATGTACTGTACTTGGGTTTCTTGAACTTATCTAATAAACCTGTTATTCTTGTGTTTCCAATGGGATGTGTAAATGAAATTATTGTAGTTAGTTTTAAGATATGTTTTCCCGGGATATTTCACTGGAGTGAAGTGAAAAGGGGAAGATGAACTCATTATAATCTATACCAGCATTGATAGATTAACTTGAGCTCTTTTAGCGGTCCTACGATGTGCGACATAGCATGTTCGGTTCGGTGGTTGGCAATGAGATACAGTATAGAAAGCTTACGAGATGACAGTAAATAAATATAAAATTAAAATACACTGTCTGAAAAAAAATTGAAGCACCCAGAAGAAATAGTCGAATGTCAATGTAACTTCGTACATGTATACAATATCGGCGGGTATGTAAATGATTAGAGTTGAAATTCTCTGTGACAGGTGACAGAATTACCACCAGAATACATTAGTGTTGTTCGTGTTTAGTGTTGTTACCAGGCCTGGTAGGTATATAAGGGGCATGAACAGCTTCAGATGTTGAGTGATCACTCTGAAAGACACGGAGATGCCGCATACTCGTGTGAGACAGCGTTATCAGCACCTGGCAGAGTTTGAAACGGGCACCATTGTGGGTCTCCATTTGGACGGGTTCTGCACTACCCCGGATGAGCATCTACTCCTAGTATTGCGGTGACCTGGCGAGTGTTCCTATTCTTCCAATATTTTGGGGAGGCACAGCGGTGTTACTCCCGGCGTCATGGTGTGGGGAGCCGTTGGGTATGACTTTAGGTCACGGCTGGTAGTGACTGAGGGAACTCTGATGGTAGAACGGTACGTCACGGACATCCTGCATCCTCATGTGTTACCTGTCATGGGACAGTATCGTTGTCCCATTTTTCAACAGGACATTGCTTGTCCATATACGGCACGTGTCTCTATGAACTGTCCGCGTGATGTTGAGATATCCTGTGGCCAGCAAGATCCCCAGATCAGTTCCCGATAGAACATCCGTGGGGCTAGCTTGGGCGACAATTCTATCCCTGTGCCATTGTCCAGGATATCAAGGCCAGTTACAACAGTTGTGGGCCAGTATACAACGGACTTATGACACCCTTCCCATCCGAATCAGTGCATGCATCGAATCCAGAATTGGTGCAACGTCATACTGTTAAGTGGGTGCGTAAAGGCAAGTTCTTTGTAAATTTTACTCAATTTTGTAATCGACATTCTGGGTGCTTCAACTTTTTTTCAGGGAGTGTAATTTAATGCAGTTGAGCAAAAGCAGCTCATGAAGAAGATGGAGAAGGGCTCTTAATGGAAGTAAATGGATATTATTATTTAGATAGTAGAGTACCAATTAAAGAAGTAAAGTGGGCATAAGATGCAGACTAAAACATGCAAGGAAAGCCCTTTTTAAGAAAAAGCGTTTACTTGTTTCACTTCAAACATATTAGAATAATTGTTTGGAGAATTTTCGGTCAAGTACGGCAATGTATTGAGGTGAAACATGGCCAATAACGTATGCGGAATTAATGGCAACAGGAGCTATGGAAAGATGGTGTTACAGAAGAAAGCTGAAGATGAGAATGGTAGTTTGGTAAGATGGTGTTACAGAAGAAAGCTGAAGATGAGAATGGCAGTTCTTATCACAAATAAAGGGACAAAGTAATTCGAGTTAGCAGGAGAAAAAGATTCGGTGAAATTTGTTGAGACGAAGAGATAGGTTAATTAAACAGATCTTGAGACACCCAGGAATTGTTAAGTTAATTTTTGTGGGAATTTGGAAATTTTAGTGGGGTGAGAGCGGTAGGGGACGGCCAAGACTTGAATACGGCAAAGAGATTGGAGTAGATTTACGCTGTACAGTTCTAGTTATGTAAAATGAAAGGGTTAGCACGAGCTAGAGTGGCATGGATGTGAGCACCAAACTGGTCGATGAGCTGATGGACCCCAGACAACAACAATGAAGAAATGAGGAGATTCTGATATTTACTTGCAAACGGAGGTAAAAACCATTAAAATTCCTTTATTTTGATAAGTTATTTTCCTGTTTACAGTGAATTTAAGGACAAGCAGTCTTCTCTATATAACAGTCCGGCAGAACGATACGTACTTACCCGTTTCATTATTTTAACTATGATACCTTTAGAGATCTGATGGTCAGTATTTCTGACGTTACTCTTATTACTATTTAAAATTTCCTTTACGCGGACACTCAACACACGTTTCTGTGACATTCTCAATGATTCTTTAGCAACTTAAGCGGAAGACCACCGGGCGAGTTGGCCGTGTGTTTAGAGGCGCGCGGCTGCGAACTTGCATCCGGGAGATAGTGGGTTCGAATCCCACTATCGGTAGCCCTGAACATGGTTTTCCGTGGTTTCCCATTTTAACTCCAGACAAATGCTGGGGTTGTACCTTAATTAAGGCCACGGTTGCTTCCTTCCAAATCCTAGGCTTCTTCTATCCTATCGTGGCCATAAGACCTATCTGTGTCGGTGCGACGTAAAGCCACTAGCAAAACTAAGCGGAGGACTCGTTTCTATTTTACATCTTATTAAAATGGACATCAGCTCTTGCACCTTTTGAGTGCTTATCAACTTATTACTGGTACATTATTATATATATTGGTATTTGCTTTACGTCGCACATTATTATATTTCGCAGGGTTTCTCACTGTTACGAATCGCTAACCTCCCATATGTCATATCGTCAACGATACAGTATTTTTCTCTCAGGCCATCGACAAAGGCTAGAGAAAATGGAACTTCACTTATTTATCAGTATGATTTGTGGTATTACGGATGTTGAGGAATGGGTGGTGATTGGTATAATAATTAAGATCCAACCACTGGATGAATACTATGAGACGTGTTACTCGAGGTTCATTACTGCTGCAGTAACACTTCCTGGTTCAGTGTCGTAAGATATGATAAATTATCTTATTTCTCACTTTGCTTACACTATTGTAATAATTAACTGGTGTTGGTTTTTACGTCTCACTAACTAGTTTTGAGAAATTCGGATACTGTGCTTATTGTAACTCCTTGTAACACAGTATTGAGGTTAGGTTTTGTCTCTATAACCACACAACATTCGGTGTAGCTTTCTCAAGACCCAACTGGTCTTGTATCTGGTGACCAAGTGTCATCATTCAATGTGGTAATAATCTGTTCCCAAATGCAAACATTTATCTTATTAATTTTGTATTGCACAAAATCATAGTTGTAAAACATGCGAAATATTCTCGGGTTTTATTCCTAGCCTGTCAAATTTCTGTTTACAATGAATTTAAGGACAGACAGTATTCTCTTACCCGTTTTAATATTTTATCTACGATGGCTGTCAACAAAGTAGTAGCAGCGTAGTCCAGACACTCGCAGGAGATCGAGCATGCGCAATTAGGATATGGGAGCGGTCAGGTGGCGCTGTTGGCAATGTGTAGTGTGCATTTGATTCGCATACAGTTGGGAATGTTGCTGTGAGAAGTGTTGTTTTCACTACTCTAAAGCATGTTTTCGAAAGGTGACCAGCGTTCGTGGATTGATATCGAGATTTCCCGTGGCAAAAATGCATCAGAATGTTATCAAGGATTATACGTAAAGCCTGTGGCGGGAATGCATTACCGTATGGGACGGTTGTACGATGGATCAAGGCGTTTCGTGCGGGTCGAAATGACTGCGGATTTTCACCGCACAGCTCGGCCGTCGATTCCTCAAGATCAGTCTGACATCGTGAGAGGTCTCGTTTCCGTAGAACATCGATGGACTGTCCGAGAATTATCCGTGATGCATCTGTACTCCGCGCAGTAGGGCAATCCGTCGCTGTCATCAACAGAGTACGCCTTGCCAACGATCCCCTACGGCTTCACGACTTTCGGCAAAAGTAATAGACTTTGCGGGTAACTAAATTGAAGAAAAGTATTTGTTAGTTCATTAAATGTTGCGCTCTATCAATATTGCCGCTATTTTATACACTGTCCTGGTATGATACCTTTAGAGATCTGTTGGCTTGTATTTCTGACGTTACTCTTTTTACTATGTATTCAAAATTTCCTCCACGCTGACGCTCATCATTCTTCCTTGCGTCATTCTCAGTGCTTGCTAAGCAACTTAAGTGGAATTTCCAAGTGGTTCATTAAATCTAAGAATGTGCGAACAGCACCGACTTCTGCACAATTTAATTTGTATCATTACATCACTGCACGAGGTCAGATAGAACAATCAACCTGTCTGACAACACCCGAGTGAACCGTACTGCCTTGAAAATAATTTACTGGCGTAGAATAAACTTCCATTAATACTTTTGTTATTTTGAAGATATAATATCTAACTCTCGTATGTTAAGAAGTAGTAATATATGCAACTTCTTCCAATATGCACGAACAAATAAATTATGGCACACACAGCCCAATAAGAACCTTGATTATCCAACACAAATACTGCCCAATGAAACGGCTTACATATATTGGAGTGTTGCGTAGTGAATACACACGACTTCCTTAGCGATTTTCTTGTCCAGGTCCACTGCCTTTCATATCAGCCAGCTCTTCAGTTGAACTCACAATGCTGAGTGAACACTGATCTAGCCCCGTGTACAGAAGTAAAATCTTTGGAGGAGTCAAGCATCCAACCCGGGTAATTCACGTCACATTGAGACACGCTACTTTCCATCATGGACCTGTCATTTACATATCTGCTTACAGAACATTCTCTAACAATGAAATTTGTTTCTATTTTTTCCATAAAATTTTATATTCTAAAAACAATTTTGCTGAATAATAATAAAATCAACCATACATAAAACATTAATTTACGAATTAAATGTATACACCAAATGTTCGTTCTGAACTATCATTTGCAATTGTTTACGGATACGTTGATTCAATTTCAGACAAATTAAATCTAAGTACAGAATTGCAGAGGTAATTTCTTAAAACATAATCTGCATTTAAGTTTTAATAAATAATGGTCTTTCATTTGAAACTCATATCCTCTCTAATTAATAACTCCAGACATTTCAAATTGCTCTCAATGCCCTTTGTTAATTAATTGGGATATACATTTCTCGTCATTGAGCCTGAAAGGTTGTTTCCTATTTTACGATCCCATAAATGAGCAGCGAAGTTCTCAGTAAGGGTAATAAGGAAAAATATCAACCGTTTCCACAATAGCAATACTTATTTGTAGATCAGTAAATTTAAATTGGAGATGAACTCAAATGAATTAAAGAGTTATTACCGAATTGTTCTCTCTACATAACTTTTATAATCAAGGAGTTGTCACTAACTGTCGTCTGTATTCCCGTTTACCAAGGTTATGTTACTGATCTTACTGGCCAGTTACTACTTAGATCTAACTGTGCCGCCGGATTAAAATCTATCTGTAGTGCTTATTTATTGCTTCCGCTTTATCTATATCTGTTGTCGCCAATAAATCCCCTCCTATACAAAGAGAAGGAACTGCCTTCTTCTTACTCTTCAATCTTCCTATATATCTATAAAAGGGGTTCCAGGAATTTCGATTTTCATTTAGGATATTGCCAAGGTATTTCTCTTCAGCCACCTTCTTTACTGCTAGCAAAAGCTTCACCAAACTTCTATACTCCGCTTTGTACGCATCGTTATTAATTCTTCAGTTGAACGCTCTCCTTGTCTTACGTTTAAGCTTCCTGATAGTCGCGGTGTATCACGGCGGATCTGAATTTTCCCTAATTATCCTTTCGGGAACTAATTTATTCAGTCCAGTATTTAAAAAGTTTTTGAAGTTCTGCCAAATGTCGTCCATCCCCTAGCCCTCCTTTAATCAGTTAGTATATCACAAGCTCAAATACACTGACTTAGCAAATGTCATGGGATAATCACCTAATAGCGTGTGGGGCCTCCTCTGGCCTTGCGAACTGCAGTGAGACGCCGTAGATGTGAGTCGACAAGTCCCTGGTAGTCCTCTGGACGCAGTTGACACCAAATCGTTTGCAGAGCGGCCGCCAATGCTGGTCTGTTCGTGGGTGCAGCATCCATGACGTTCCAGGACATCCCAGATATGCTCGATAGAGTTCATATCGGGACTCCTGGGTGGCCACGGCAGTCGTTGGATCTCCGCTGCATATTCGTGGAACCATTCCCGGGCGACGTGGGAGCGATATGCCGGCGCGTTATCATCTTGAAACACCGCAGAACCGTCTGGGCGCTAGAAGGCCACAAATGGGTGGAGGTGGTCTCCGAGCAGCTCAACATACCGCGTACCATTCAAAGTCCCTTCCAGAACAACTAGGGGGCCCATTCCATACCAGGAAAATTCACCCCAGACCATAACAGAGACACCAGCGCCCTGGACCACACCTTCGAGGCAGGCGGGATCGATCGCTTCATATGGTCTGCGCCATATACGGTGCCTCCCATCGGTATGGTGCAGTTGAAATCATGATTCATCCGACCATATCACGTTACGCCATTGTTCCAGTGTCCATCCCTGGTGACTGGCGACAAATGCGCGTCGTTGTGCCCGATGACGTTGGGTCCTACGGATTGTCCACTGGGAGACGTGAGGCGTGTCTAGCATGGCCTGTGTTGAATTGAGCCGTGATTTGTCACTATTGACAATCCGTCTCAGATGTCGCCGGTCACGGTCATCGAGGGTGGCTGGACGGCCGGTCATTCGTCTGTTGTGGACGGTGACACCCGCATTCAACCATTCACGCTACACTCTGGACACAGTTGATCGTGTGAAGCCGAATTCCCGCATCACTTCCGAAATCGCACTTCCCATCCGTCGGGCACCGACCACCATACCCCATTCGAACGGTGTCAGCTCACGACGACGTTCAATGTTACACCTGTCAATGCACAGCCACTGCTCACAAGGTCTCCTATACAACTGTCGCTGGCACAGGGGGCGTGTGGTGCGCAGACAACACACCTGCGCATCAGTGCTCCGCTATCCCATGACATTTGCTCAGTCAGTGCAGTTTTGAAAATCTACGAGTCTCACCTCGCATAGCACCAGCTAGTCTTAGAAATTCCCACATGGCTCATATTACAAGTTTCCCAAGAGAGATCGAGTACTACTGCACTGTGGTCACTAATCATCTGAATTACGTCACGAGATATAACTGTGTCATCCGGTCTGACTAGAAGAACATCTAAAGTGCTCGTTTACGTGTGTTCTTTGTAACGACTTGGGAAAAGCCATTATTCCACACTATTAATTGCTTCCTGCGATAGCCCCCCCCCCCTCCGTAGTTCACTCAGTCGAGTCACTCGCATCAACTATGTTTTCGAATTTTGCGATCTTATTACCAATACTTCCGCAGTTTATCTACAACAATCCAAGAAACTTAACCGATCCGTTATCATTGACAATGACAACATCCTGTTGGTGGCCCCGTTGTCGTTATAGCTGCAACAATCTGCTCCCGTCGTGGATCATCATTCGGCTGCCCGTTCTGCGCCATCATCCGTTTTGGTGGAAAAGGACTCGGTAACCCTCGAAAAGAGTTAACCTAGTCTCGCCACTCCCCGCTGGCTTATATGAAGTTCATCCCTACTGAAGTCCCTGCCGCCGATCCGACTGTTGCCGTCTATAAATAAATGTCCACCATTATACATTTGCCTTTTTAAATCGATAGTTCCTACGTGAAGAATTATTTCTTCTTCATTCCCGCCGCATTCGTCCTCTATTTTCCTGTTCAACTGTTCCGCTCGTTCTCCCGGCTTGCACATCACTTTCACTGACCTATATGCCGCACGATAGAATCGCCTATCAATACACAATTTACAGGTTTCATATTATCCACAGATGAATAAGTGCCTACATTCTCCTACACACTTCGTGTAACTTGTTTTGTAGCTCAGCAGTCATGAGGTTTGCTTCATTTAAGTCCCGTTGTAATTCGTCGCTTTGTCGCTAGTCACATTCCCATTCGTGAAACACTTGCTACGTGCCATCCGTTCCTTATCACTGTCCAGGGCCTGCAGCATACCACACTTGAAATGAAACAACATTCCACACGTATCACACTTAGCACCAGATCTTAAGTTCCTCTTACACCCCATACACTTCACGTTCACGTTCACTACCTCTTCTGAAGCTGGTTGAACAGGGTCCGGATTTAACTCCAAGCCTCCTATAACAAGTAATGTGGTAATGAGTAGAGTCCGGATTATTAGGTACTGATAGGTTAGAATGCAAACTTACGTAAGCCAGTAACAAGTATACCCTACACTGTATAACGGTTATGCTATGAGATTTGCATAGATATTAGGGGTACAGCCTATAGAACTCCTTGAATTTATGCTACTCATCCTACATTGTGGTACAGCGGGTTGCGTCACACTTCCTACAAACCAAATTACTTTGCATTCTAACCTATTACCACCTAAAAATCCAAGGTATAGCAATGAGTGCCAACGGCTAAGTGTCTGATGCAGGTCCACGTTTCAGCACGCACTCCGCAGGCCCCTGCCTGCTTGCCCAATACCCGATTGCTGCTCGCCAAGCTGATAAGGAAATATCCATCGCTGCACAAACACGTCTGCTCCCTTTATTTTCTACCGTACGACGATCTGTATTAAGTTGAGTTGCAGAATATTTGCAGAAGTAAGTGATTGAGACTTGGAACTAACCGACAATAAGGTAGACGTTCTGGACACAGGGTCATAGGGTCATATCACGATATTAACAGTCAAATAAACTGCTGAATTCTTCCCTTTGTGATTGAATATCTTGGTTTGAATATTGGCACAGCAAGTTAGCATTTAGGGGTGTCTAAATGTGAGAGGAGTGTTCTAGTAGACATTGGCTGGTTAAATACAACCATTTCAGGGGAAAATTCTGAGAACATTCATAACTATTACTTATATAGAATACTGTTATACCATGGATTTGTTTGTTCTTTGTGTGTTGGAATTAACCGGTTTCTTAATAGCTAAAGTAATCTTCCAAAAACAGAAATGTTTTTAATGTCAGTGTTCAAGCCCCACAAGCAATATTGTTATTTTATGTCACTGTAGCGACATTTCTATTATCAAGCAATGATCTTCAGAACCAGGAATTTTTTTTATTCAATTAGTTCGTTATGACACAACGTCATATTTGTATTTACAACTATTTGCAGTAGGCTTCTGGAGCCTGAAGTCCTTCGCATCATTAAATAGCATATATCATGTCAGGAGCATATGGAATTAATTAAAGGAGGTCAAAATAGACTGAAGCAATGAACTGCGACAACGCACAATAACGCTCCTATTCATACATTAATGTACATGACGAATGGACGTTGGTTAAATGAGCAGTATAGAGCAGTGATAGAACACAGAACCACGTCGGATAGTATTGCTGTAAATGAGACATCTGCAAACAGAAGCACGTCTGATCGTATTGCTGTAAGTGAGACAACTGTCGGTTTCTTCTATGAAGGCAATGGACTGCGACAATACACACTGAAGCTCTCATATTTCACCCTTGCTGTATCGGTCATGTGGGTGAAGGATGTGTTCATTAACGTATATTATTTCTACTAAAGTTTCTTTGACTGTGATGATGTTTGATATGGCATGCTATTTGATATTACATGAAGAGGGCCATTTCCTTGGTTACGATTAGGTTTTGTTGAGGGCATTCCTTCTCTTTCTCGGCCTTCTAAATAGAGAGAGGAACGCTTTGGTGAAATTCAAAATCATTATGGTGATAAGATAGTGAACATTTGAATCCAGAAACCACAAGTATCTCGGCAGATTAACGCTGTCTATAAGTTTAAGATATTGAAGCCTAAATAGAGTATCTTGCAAACAGCAAAAGCAGAATTTTGATGTTATTCACAATCATTATCGTGATAAAATATATGTAAATATGAATCCAGTAACCATAAGTTTATCTCGGCAGATTAGCTCTGTCTATGCGTTTTAAAATATTGAATAATAATAATGTTATTGGCTTTACGTCCCACTAACTACTTTTACGGTTTTTGGAGACGCCGAGGTGTAGGAATTTAGTCCCACAGGAGTTGTTTTACGTACCAGTAAATCTACAGACACAAGGCTGACGTATTTGAGCATCATCAAATACCACCGGCCTGAGCCAGGATCGAACCTGTCAATTTGGGGTCAGAAGGCCAGTGCCTCAACCGTCTGAGTCGTTCAGCCCGGCTTAAAATATTTAAAAGGAATCCCTTGTAGATAGGGGAACAACATTTTGGCACTATTCACAATCATTATGCTGATAAGAGTTTGGGAATGTGGATCCAAAAACAATATCTCCCAGCTATGAGTTTAAAGTATTTACACAGAATCTCTCCTTCGTCTTGCCTACTCTCACGCACGTGCCTCCTTTGAACACCAGGCCTGTATTTTACAACACTTGAGCTGACGTTGCCATGGTTACGGCCGGTCATTTCTTCAACCTAATCCTGCTGCGGTGGAGTGTGGTGCCAATATCTCGAAAACTATTTGGTTTTAGGGCCTTAAAACTTTGTACTGAGTTTGCTCGTCGCGTCGTGGGGCTTCAAGTGAGCTTTGTTTAATCCCTGTATGGTAACTTCAATATTTCGCTTGTATTAGTCTATGCTAATGTGCCAAAGGGCCCTAATCACCGTTCTCACGCGAGCCAATTGATATTCCGGGATGATACATAGACCATGTTACTCGGAATGGCACTACCTTTCAAATGGGGAAAGACATTTCCATAGCGATCCAGTATTTTCTGAGATTATCCATTACGTATACACAAACTCACAGTCTCTCTTTATATATTAGTATAGATTAGTATAGCTTAAATTATACATTATTTAGTATTATATGTCCTTCTCTTCCAAGTACTGATACATATTTTTCACGTTATTCATATATTTGTTTATTTATTTACTTAATGTATCACATCCTCTTATGAACTTCACTTCAGTTGCAGTTCCCTAAACAATCCATATGATTAGTTTTACGTTTTGTTTCAACTAAAGGGTATCTTATATGTACAATTGGATGTTGGTATATTTGAAATTAATAGACTCAAAAACTACTGGACCGATTTCGCTGAAATTTTCAGTTTGTTCTTATTATATCTGAGAGGGATTATGAAGTGGTTTGAACGAAATCTGATTGGTAGTTCGGCACTAAGGGGTGAAAAATGAAATAGGGGAAGATGAGCAAACCGCAAGACAAGTCTGATCAGCGGGTTTCCTACTCAACAGTATGTGAAGATTATGATGTGTTTCTTTAAATGTATTTCTCCTTTTATCTTCTATATAATTATATAAAAATGAAAAGTCCAAGTTCTGTCCCCATGACACAGGGGGTGAGAAGGTAAGAAAATGTCGCAAACTTAAAAATACGAAAATGACGATATTAGTGACGAATTCGTAGTCTTTGTGAAAGCTGAAATGAACTGTGACACTCTGAATGCCGTTTAAGTCAAAGTTCGTTCCCAATCGGTATGGTAAACATATTATGACTTACTGTTTGGAAAAGAAAACTGTAGGGGAAGACACACGTACGGGCGGGATCGTACAGTATATAAAATGACTGTCATGACTGACTGACTGTCAACCAAAACTACTGGACATAAAGAAATGAAATTTTGGATGTTAAACTTATATTACGATGTAGGTGCATGCCGAGAGAGGATTTTTGGGTATTCCGCCGCTAAGGGGGTGAACAGGGGAGCGAAGTTTTAGAACGAGTATCTATATCTCAAAAACTTAACAGTTTAAAGACGTGAAGATCAGTATTTGGAGTCTCCTTTAAGAATAAGGAAACACGTATATTTTCGGTTTTCGGAAATTCCTTTTAAAGGAGGTGCGGTGCAAAGAGTTTAAAAGAGGTTGAATACTTTTTACGAGGATACTTATATCTTAAAAACTGAAGATGCTACAGACGTAAAAATTGGTATTTGGAATCTTATATAAAAATAAACACATTTTATATTTTTGGAAAACCCACTTTTATAGGGGTGAACGGTATTGACAAGGGGGTGGGTTTTTGAAAGCCTATATATATCTACAGTATTTCTCAGAAAGGTAACATTTTACACACGTGAAAATTGGTATTTGGAATGTCCTGTGAAAGTAAAGAAACACAGGTAATTTGTTTTTGGAAAGTCCGCTTAAGAGGAACTGAAAAAGGGGATGGATTTTTAAAGTGAGCGTATCGACAGTACATCTCAAAAACTTAACATGTTGCAGACGTGAAAATTTGTGTTTTTAATCTTTTAAAAATAAAGAACCACATATTTTTTGTTTCGTTTTATTAGGATGCTAACTCAAACAATGAAGATTTTACAGGCGTGAAAATTGGTATTTGGAGTCTCCTTTAAAACTAAAGAAATACGTATTTTTTGTTTTCGAAAGACTCTCTTAAGGGGGTGAAAGTATTGAAAAATTAGTTGAATTCCTTGTATGAAGATACTTATATTTCAAAAATTAAAGGTGTTGCAGACATGAAATTTGGTATTTGTAATCTCCTTTAAAATAAAGAAACACGATTCTTTCGTTTTCGGAAAATCCACATAGGTGGGAATAATAGAGACATTAGTTGAATTATTTTTTACGAGGATACTTGCATCTCAAAAACTGAAGATGTTATAAACGTGAAAATTGTTATTTGGAATCTACTTTAAAAATAAAGGAAGATGTATTTTTTGTTTTCGTAAAATCTATTTAGGTGGATGGGGGGTGAAGGTAGGACTGATAAAGGGGTTGAATTATTTTTATGGGGATACTTATATCTCAAAAACTGAAGATGTTACTGACGTGGAAATAGGTATTTTGAATCTCCTTTGAAAATAAACATTTTTTACGACTTGAGAGAAGACTATTTCTCATACCGACAGTTCTAAGTCGCACCTTAGCTCCAAAACAAACGTGGTTTACAAAGACTTTCCGGGGTAAATGAAACTCAATTCTTCGGTGAGTTTTTATACTTTAGGGATTTTCAGATAATGTCATAGTACAGTACCGAGGAACGATTACGTTTATCAGATGACGAAATCCACGCGAGTGAAGCCACGGGTGACTGCTAGTTAAATACATTTTTGGAAATGATTTCCTGCCAATTAATTTTAAAAATTTTAAAAATCGTACATCATCTTCTTTCCTGGTCATATATGTACCTATAAAACGGACACTCCCGAACTCACCAGATCTAATGGCACTTCACTTTTCCTTTATGGTTTATCGTCCGTTGGGTTGGTGGGCATGTATTCCATACCAGGGCTGACGCAGCGACCAGTTTACTAAAGTTTTCTTTTTTTAGGTGGTAGGTAGGAGTAGGGGAATAGGGTAGTTTGTAATGCGGTGCTTCCTGCACGTATGCTGGCTATCCGCGTACGTATGGGAGGACACTGAGTAGATGTAGAGGTAGATAATTTAGTTAAGTAGTTTTAGGAGAGATGTAGTGCCTATTGTTTGTTTGTTCTGTGTTTCGCTCTGTCTCTGTCTTTATTACCTGTAAACCGATGGTGTACACTAGGGTGGGTAATAAAGATATGTATGTATGTATGTATGTATGTATGTATGTATGTATGTATGTATGTATGTATATATGTATGTATGTATTGAACCCTTTAGGTCCATATTGAGGGATACCTACCTTTCTTACCTATCAGCAAAGCTCATGAGATCTGTCTCTTGGGTCGTATCGGGTTCTTCGTCACTTGCTGAGGTAAAGGTAGTGTTCAGTAATTCTAATCTATCTACTGGAATGAAAGGTCTGTTTAAAAGATTCCTATTTATTCAGGAAAATTCTGAAGCAATCTGATATGTCAACGGTATCATAGAAGTCAATTGTGTCCACTGGACACCACAATCATTTTACATAAACGTCAGAACACTGGTGTGAGACTTTAACGTAACTGCCTGACGGGCATTCATACTAGAAACCATTGTCTCAATTATTAATCATTTAAGAAAGGAAAGTCTGGAAATCCTTAAATTCGGCTTCCATGTGAGACCACATGTACCATCATAGTGATTCGTTATGGTCCAGCCCTCGTAACACGAACTCTGGACTCTGGGTATAATTAAGGCCGTCCAATCGGTGTGTGCCACACAGTGGTTCTACGGCATGGACCCTTAATTGAATCGATGTGACCTGCGTCTATGTCATGGACCGACATCTAATCTTCTAAGTTACTTTAAAGCCATTGTGGATGATGACCGCAACGAATTGATGCTACAATGGCATATGGCCCTAATCTAAGTCACTGAGGTTGATGACCCTCTGACCATCCAAGCTTCTAGGCTGAAGGCTAAACACAATTAAGTTACATCGGTGGATGACCAAAGTTTCCACTTTACTATCCCAGCACATTCACTGCTCAATCAATCAAAGTTCAATAATTACAACAATAGCAATGCTCACAAACTTTGTGGCAGTAAAATCCATTTCCTTCGGATATATCCCTTTAATCGTTATTTTATTTTTTAATATTCCCCAGACAACAAACTAAAATTTCCAGAATCCATCTCCAAGTTATTCGCTTGATTAAAGTTATTTCAAAATGCGGTTTCACTGAATTTAAAAATTAAGTAAATTTAAATGATTTGACGAAATGTTAACGAACAACAAATTTTATCTCCGCGGATTCTGGTTTCTTCACAAATTCCTACACAGCTGTGATGTGAATTCAATATTGTGATGTTTGTCTGGCTGGAAAAGAATTGTTACATAATTCATGTCCAGTTATATATCTTGTCTCCTGATCTCACACTTTTAAAATCTAATCTAGTCCTAACCGTTATTAACACTTGGATATCCTAATAATCTACGTACAAACCAAACAACTCGCCATATAATTACGATGTCATATCTCGTCATTACCATTTATGAATTTTGCACACCCCTCACAGACAAACCGATCATCACCACCATCGCTCTATATTTTTGGACAACCCTGAATTTGGTTACTCTGTTCCTTATACTCGAAGTTCATGGTTTCAAATGTTCATTACGTCCCCAATTACAATATTTCACAATCCTCAGATCATTACCGGCTATGAATTTCAACTAAATCCAGCATTTTAACATTTCCCCTGGCCGAGAATACAGTACAATCTCAATTCCACGCCTGTCCCGTTATCACAGTTGAGGCCTCTCATCCCCCAAGTTCGCTTGGCAGTTACATGAAACACCCGGTTCGTTCTACCTGACTGACTTCTCAAAATGCTCCCTTTAAACTCTGCCGACATAATTAAACAAATACGATATTCTAACCAACATAATGCACAGATTATGCTTCAAGATGCCCACACTAATTATACGCGTCGCCTATTAATACCGCTATGGATTTCTATGAATTTCTTTCCATTCCCAACATTATAAAATATTCCTCGGGCTATCATGTCCCGGCTTCAATGACAGGACTCTAACCTGATTCGCACATCTCATCTCAACTCATATAAAACATTCCTCGGGCTTCCATGTCCCGGCTTCAATGACAGGTCCATCCTGATTCACAAATCACCTATCAACAAAACTAACCTCTGTTTCCCAGCTCCACAATTATCATCGACAAAGAACTGGAATAAAATCCTTACTAGAAATCTCGACGTCTAATATGGCACAATGCATTACTCATGAATAACTTCGCATAAATGAGATCGTATTTAATAACTTGATTTTCACGAACAAAATGACTGAAACATTCTACTAGATCTTTTTATTGTCAGTCAGACACAGTTTAAAATGAGCATAGAAAAACGTTTCTCTCCGTGACCAAATTCATCACCCTAGCTTCTCACCCGACAGCGCGCTTCCACTCGATTGAAAATGAGTAACCATGGATTTATTATTATTAACGTCAAATTGCAGACAGGAAAAATTTACGTCGACTGAACATCTTAATTTGGCATCACAAAATATAGGCAGTACACTCACACGGATGACGATCTACATTGGACATGATATCACTTCGGAACCCTATTCAATAAATTTTTACAACATCATACGGCACTCGCAAGACTTCAAAATTTTATCCAAGTGGAAAATAAAACAACTGACTCTTTAGTCGTATTCTCACATTTACAAAACTTAGTAGGGGTGACCATTGCGTCGTATATCCCCATTCAAATACACCTTTAGAGATCACGAGACAAGATATAAGAGGTAGTAAGATGGAAAGTCACCTACCTCATGTCGTCATAGGGCTCACCTGCGACCCTGGCATTTTATTTAGCCATTTTTACATTCATGGCTTTACAAACCATTTTTTAAATATTTCTTCAGATTTCCTGGAATAAAGCATAAAAAAAGAAAATACCCTTCACTTGTTTGTTGAGTGCACACGATGGACTATAATTATTTACGCACACGAATTACTTAATCTCATTAGAATTTATTCAGTACTTTGACCGTCCCATCTGGTACCATTATTTCACTCAAGAAAACTATCTCCTCATGGAGTCAAGACTTAGCCGCAATGGCTAAAATCTGCAGTTGAACTCAGTCTACTTTCGTTGTTTGATTTCGCAGAGCAGCTCAACAATTTTTCGCCCGCTTTGTATCAAAAATGCCGGAGAAGGAGACTTCGTCATGGCGTCCCTTCGTATTTATAGCAGTTACCCCCTCTCTTCGGATATCTCCCTTTGCCGCCAAGAAAATTTCTATAAATTTTCTGACTTAATTAAACTGTAATTTCAAGAGTTTTGAAAGTGACTACATGCTTGCTACATTTCTGGCGGTAGTGTTCATGGACATTTAAAATTTTTCCGGGTTCGATTTGTGACATGATTGACCTCCTTTGATAGGCACTATATTTTTTTGACTTGGCTTGGGTCGCCATGTACACGCGCTTTGAAATAGTTCACAAAAATGACTTGAGATTCTTCCGCCGTTGACACGTGTGGCTGACGTCACGTACCCCAGAGCGTGGGACCGAAGGTAATCACCCCCTCGTCACGTGTCAAATCCATGCTATCAAGAATCCAACTTTAAAATGATTGTCGATTTATGCATAATGTTCTTAGGGCACAAAGGTCATGGGTTCAGTATGTATGTATGTATGTATGTACAGTATGTATGTATGTTTGTTTGTCGTCCGTTGACCGACTAAAAATTTAAGTGAATCATTTTAACGCGAAGTGGTAGTACTGAGAGTTATAAATTCTAAGAAAATCAAAGTTAGAAAGAATGCAAGCTTGAAGTTTGGCGTGACTGTTGATATCGGAATCGTTGCCATCGGAGTTTGAATTTTACGTGGAAACCAAACGATAGGGAAATTAACATTTCAGAATTTCAAAACTACCACGTGCATTGACCTGGGCTAAAGTTAGATATGTCTCTGAATTGGAATCTTGGTGGTGGAGATAGTGGTGGTGTTTTAAGGGTCAAAACAAAATTACTTTCAACTTTACTTTATAAGTTCATTGATATTGTTAATTATTTTCAGGTCTTAGAAATTAAAGAATGTGATAATTTAAAGCAGATACTACAGATACTAGCTTACTAGAACTGATTGGAAAGCTGACTGTCACGCAAAACATCGTGTTAACACGTAATGTTCCTGTATGCCGCAGCACTGTGATGATTGTACAAAATGTTTTGCGGGACTGTCTGTTCTCCCCTTGCCGCCATCCCGGAACGCTTGCTTTAAATGCCAATTTATCTGTAAACCAACTATCGTGCTTTATTGGTGTATGTTCTAACAGTTTCATTAAAAGGCTATAATTAAGCATTTCTTAACCCAATGCATGAAATCTTCACTCCTATGTTTAATGAAAATGTTATTTGCTTTGCGTCCTACAAACTGCGTTTACGGATTTCGGAGACGCCTAGGTTCCGGGATTTAGACCCGCAGGAGTTCTTTTACATGCCAGTAAATCTACCGACACGAGGCTGATGTATTTGAACACCTTCAAATACCTCCGGACTGAGCCAGGTTTGAACCTGCCAAGTTGGAATCAGAAGACCAGTGCCTCAACCGTCTACGCCACTCAGCCCGGCAAATATAATAATAATAATAATAATAATAATAATAATAATAATAATAATAATAATAATAATAATGGTATTATGTTTCACTAAATAGTTTTACGGTTTTGTCTCACAGGAATTCTTTTACGTACATGTAAATCTACCGACCCTGGCCTGACGTATTTAAAAACATTCAAATACTGTTAGAATGGGCCGTTGTAGGTCGAGACCGAACACATCATCTGGAGCTCAGAAAGCCAGCTTATACTACCTGACCTACTCAGTCCGGCTTCTGTGTTAGAAACGTGCTCAGAATGTGGATAACGTAAACTAAAAGGGATATAAATGAAAACTAAGAATGAAATTTGAAGGAGAATCAATTGATAAGTACAATTTAGAGTAGAATAACAATTGTTTTAGGCCGTTCAGTAAGGACCAAAATTTTACAAGTAACACACTTCGTAAGTTGGTAAGAGGTACAGTATGAACATATACTTGGCAGATTTGTTTAATATTATGCAGATTTGAAACTGTAAGTTTATAAAGCGAAAGTAGCTGATAGGGAGACCTTGATGTAGTGACACCTTGAGAAATAGGAGAACTTAAGGAATTAAAAATCTGGATGACAGAAGCTTGCTGTGTCTCCTAAACGTTGGATATCTGATAATAACTCATCAATGCAGTCGACAGGCATCCAAATACCGAGGTAAGCATGGGGTGAATTATCATTTAAGAGGAAACAATAGGTTTTTGAAATAACTCTGTGCTAGTGCAGCACTTCATTACGTGCGTGGCTATTTGACACAGGAGAGGGGAACTCGGGAGTAGTAGTGCGTTATCAGTTCTGTATACGGACATCAACACGATGCAAGATTGAAATTTCCCAATTTCCCAGCATGCATAGCGGCATGAAGGTGTATATCACGCGGCTCGCTGGTTTGTTTCTGTTATGGCTTCTCTCTCTCTCTCACACACTGTGATATGCTGTGAATGGTTTACATACATATCTGGAGCCTGTCGGAAATTACACGAGCCCACGTGAATAATGCCACGCGAGCCCAGCACTGTGGACATGTCAGGATATCCTATGCTGTCACTCCCAGCTCCGAGGATGGGCCATGGAAATTGCATTAGCATCCGCTCTAGCTCTGATTGAGCGACGGAGGTCAAGCCGATGCCCCGGAACACTCTCGTCATACATGCCGCTACTCTCCTTACCTCACAAATGCAAATTCTCAATCAGATGACACAGTCGTTGGAAAGATAATGGAGCACTCTCCATCACAGTACAACAGATATACAGCGGAGAAACGGCACTCTAGTTCAAACCTAGTCTGCCACACCTGTGATTACCATTCCCTTTCCTCGTGGTAGAATAACTAAATATAATAAGAAGCATTTATCGAAGTACACTTTTCATATTAATAATAAATAGAAGTGTGATTTATCTGATATCGATATGCTGTACTTCTGTCTCTCAAGTGTTCTTTAACACGCGGAAGGTAATGAGTTGACATATTTCAACACTCTGAAATACGTGGCACGTCCCAGGTGGCGGATAGGGGGTCGTAACCGGCTTGCCGGCGGACTTGTGGGAAATAAAATACCTCACACAACCCCCTGCGGGTAGGAGACGCACATGTAGAATACACCCGCGGTATCCCCTGCCTGTCGTAAGAGGCGACTACAAGGGGCCCAAGGGGCTCTCAACTTGGGAGTGTGGATTGGCGACCATGGGGCCCTTAGCTGAGTCTTGGCATTGCTTCCACTTACTTGTGGCAGGCTCCTCACTTTCGTCTATCCTGTCCGACCTCTCTTGGTCAACTCTTGTTCCTTTCCGACCCCGACGGTATTAGAGCATTCGAGGCCTAGGGAGTCTTTCATTTTCATGCCCTTCGTGGCCCTTGTCTTTCATCGTCCGTTACTTTATTTTTCGAAGTGGCGGATCTCTTCTTTCTTCTTCTTTTTTCCCTCTCTCTACCCTCTGAGGGTGGGGGACGCAGACGAAAAATACACCCACGGTATCCCCTGCCTGTCGTGATAGGCGACTAAAAGGGGCGGCCAAGGGATGATTGAATTAGAACCATGAAACTACTTTTGAGTCATACCATCACGCAGGGAACACCATGGGTTGCCTGTACTTGCGAGTAATACCACGATATTAGGTACGAAACAGGTTTGTGATTAGTAGCAGCAGTGAGTTGGTTCGCCTGTGGGTTTCCAGTACCCGTGAGTCGTACCCATGTGAGCAACACCGCGGGTCGGGGCGTTGTCTGTGAGTTGTACCACTATACGAGCGACACCGTGGGTCTGGGTTGCCTGTGATTAGTACCCACTATGTGAGGAACACCACGGGGATACCGGCACCCGTGACTAGTACAGCTAGGTGAGGAACCTCATCGGTTTGCGTTGGCTATGAGTGGCGCCATTGTGTGAGAAACACCATAGGTCTGCGTTACCCGTACGACGTACAATACTTGTGAGTAGTACCATCATGTGTGGAACACCGTGAGTCTTCGCTACTTTTGATTAGTACCCCAACATGTCAAATACCATGGTTCTGCTTTACTAGCGACATGTACCATTATGAGGGGCCGCTGTCGTGGATTTTGGATCCCTTTAGAAAATAACGTCATCGTCATCATCAGGATTGTACTTTAGAATGGTCCCTTGGTCGGTAACGCTGTTTCTTTCTGGTAGTTTTTAGGTAGGATCCACTGATTGTTTTGGGTATATGTCCATCCATTCATTCTTCATGTCATCTTTATTTTTGGTCATTGGATGATTTAAAACTTTTGTTTTGTCAGTTCATTTCGTACCATCAGGGGCCGATGACCTAGATGTTAGGCCCCTTAAAACGACAAGCATCATCATCACTCCCTCAAATTTTATTGAGCTCAAGTGGGATAGAACTCGCTCTCGTGAGCACAGAAGATCCTGCTCGTCGTAAGACGCCTCTAAAAGGGAATCTCCCAGGCACACTCAACTTCGTCGAGTGGATTGGTGACCACGTAGCTCCTAACTGGGCTGAAAATTGCTTTTACTTACTTGCGTCAGAATCCTCAATTTTATCCTTCCTCTTCGATCACACTTTTTCTCTTCCCACCTCGAGGTTGTTAGCTTTGATAGGCCTAAGAAGTCTATCATTTCCATGCTCTTCGTGACACTTGACTTGACTTGACACTCATTCTTCAAAGCGTCTGAACTCTTCCGGTCTTCTTTCTAATTAGTTTTAAGAGGGGATGATTGCCCAACTTACTTCAAAACAAAATTCTACCGAGCTCAATAGCCGCAGTCGCTTAAATGCGGTCAGTATCCAGTTATCGGGAGATAGTGTGTTCGAGCCCCACTGTCGGCAGCCCTGAAAATGGTTTTGCTTGGTTTCCCATTTCCACACCAGGCAAATGCCGGGGCTGTACCTTAATTAAGGCCACGGCCGCTTCCTTCCACTTCCTAGGCCTTTCCTATCCCATCGTCGCCATAAGACATATCTGTGTCGGTGCGACGTAAAGCTAATAGCAAAAAAAACAATAAAAAACAATAATCAATAACTCGACTACCACCTAATAACCGATAGCACCACCGAGGTCATCCTTTATCATGTGGAACACTCTCTGTGCAGATATGAGATTATATATGTTCCTAATTGCATATTTTGAATGACCGAACAAGCGTCACCAATGTTTTTGAAACTACTTTGACATTAATTTCCTTTCCTACTTTTTGAGGACGGGAATAATTATATATATGCTACAATATTTTATGCCGTCACTTTGATGTGGTGGCGCGGTTGACTGAAGGGACGAAAAAACTGGATTATCCGTCAATCAAAAAATGTAGAAGAACGATAATTCAAAATCCGAAAAGAAATGCTTTGAAAAGTGGGAAAATGAAAGATGCCTTAATCTTCACAAAGCTATATGCTGTCATTGTCAGAAGTATTGAACCAAGAGAGCTCGGAATGAAAAGGCTAAAGTGGAGATGTATAATTGAAAATAATGATATAGACTCAGCTGGAATAATGTGGTCACCACTACATTCTCACAAGTGCGATCTGCAAACTTTCCGGTGGGTCTGGCGTGGGTTGATTCTAGCTTTAACCTTGAGTTGAAAGTGGCACTGAGTACGTGGAACGGGCTACATTCAGTCTTGTGAACATAACCGAGATGAGTGAAAATTATACACGCGACATCCGGCTCCATGGCTATATGGTTAGCGTTCTGGCCTTTGGTCAGAGGGGTCCCGGGTTCGATTCCCGGTAGGGTCGGGAATTTTAACCATCATTGGTTAATTTCTCCGGCTCGAGGGCTGGGTGTATGTGTCGTCTTCATCATCATTTCATCCTCATCATGACGCGCAGGTCGCATACGGGTGTCAAATCAAAAGACCTGCACCTGGCGAGCCGAACATGTCCTCGGACACTCCCGGCACTAAAAGCCATACGCCATTTCATTTCATTTCATTTCATTTCATTTCATATACTCGCGACCACTTTATATGTATGTGATTTTCCCAATGTTTTTACTTCAACTCCAGGTGGTAGCCAGGTAGTTTCCAAATCCCAGCTTGAGTAAATTACAAACAGACATTTTATTCTTTACGAATAGCTTCAATAAAATATGACAAACGCATGTTTTCGTCAATATAATACGCTAACACATGGATCATTGTAAGTCTGTCTATCTTTCTATCTACAGGGTGATTCACCAGCACCTTATTTTTTCGGAGACAGGCAACCCAAATAACGTCTATAACTTAATGATCCTTATCATTTAGTTTTAAGAACACCAAATAACTTGAAATTTCTCCTTATGGTCGATAAGGCTCTCCCCTACTAGTGTTGATGTAAATTGATCCATGGACCTAGCAAAGGAAAAACTACTGTGCACAATTCCGCGCCAAGTACTAAAGACCCTTCTGTAAACATGTGATTTATTGCGCCTAGAAATAATACAGGTACCCGTAATACGATCGAATTGATAGGTTATGCCATGTGCTCTGTAAAGTGGAAAAGTTAAATGAGCACTGTAAACCATCATTGAAGACTTTGACACGGACATTAACTTTCGAGGTGGAACGGCCATACATAAGTACTAAACCTCTAGCAAGCATCATGTATGTTGACTTCATGGCTGAATCGGTTAAGGGTTGGAGGACAACGTATGTGAGTATCGGCAGCGCAGTGATTCGAATCCAGCATGAGAGATATCTTTCTAACGACAGAGGTGCTGCATTTTAGCGGGAATACAATAATAATAATAATAATAATAATAATAATAATAATAATAATAATAATAATAATTGTAAATCTGTCTATCTATCTACCGGGTGATTCACCAGCACCTTATTTTTTGGGAGACAGGCAGCCCAAATAACGTTTATAACCCAAAGATCCTTATCATTTAGTCTTAAGAACATCAAATAACTTGAAATTTATTATTATTATTATTATTATTATTATTATTATTATTATTATTATTATTATTATTATTATTATTATTATTGTACCGGGAGGTACACCTCAACGCCGCACATTAAAAAAAACACCTTAAGGAACGCTCTCTAAGAAAACGTGAAACACCTACGGCAGGAAGGTGTCACCATGAATGTATTGAGTAAGTGTGTTATTGTGAAGTTGAATAAACTGACTGGATTTATTTCCTTTGTGTTTGTTTACTTCAAGAATGAAATTTTCTCCATAAATGTCTTAACAAAAACTGTGCCCATGCGCTCTGGTGTAAGAAGAAATCATTTATGGTTTAAAGAAGTTTTATGTTATTATGTTTTTATCAACTAAATTAACTTTCATTTATTTTGTTTTTTCAAGGTTTGCAACACTTTCTTCTCATTCCGCCAGTTTTGAATCTGACCAAGCAGGAATGTTCTATACTTAATTTTCGACCAATCACAAATTTCTCGTTCATTGTGAATTTGCCAGTAAAATTGAGAGGGTATGTCCGGATTAGTCCGGAATCCTCTCGAACAATCCCCTCGGGTATATAAACTGAGGCTTTTCTGGCTATCCTGTCTCATTGATCGTCGTCTTTCTGAGTGTGTGTATTAAGACAGGAGGCGGGGCGCCTCATTCTTCGGCAGGCAGAACAACAGCTCAGGTAATGGACACCAATATTCTATCTTTCTAGCTGTCTCCACCAACTCATCCGAGGGGAAGGTTCGAATTTATATCTATGTAACCAACCTTTTCTAAAATGTAAATTTTCTTTCGGCTAATTTCATAAAGTCTTTAACTGTAAATCGGGGATAGAGAGTGCGTTACCCCTCGAGTTCCCCTTCAACTTGGTATGAGGTGACTACTATTTTGTAACCGTTTTTCTTTCCTGTAACACATTAAATTAACCTTCATTCGAGACACCTCAGTAGTTTGGAATTAGCCCCTGTATCTTCGGGCCGAGAGCACAATTAGGGTTTTAATTTTCTAGGAGTGCAAGTGTACGCCTCCATTCATTTTGTGTTCGGGCCAGTAACTTAACCTGTTCTTCTTTCCACAAAGGCCCAGTAGTTTGGGTAATTGAGACCCCTGTGTAAACAAAACAATTTCTAAATTGTAAGTTGTGCCTAGAGAGGCCAGAGATTGTAAGGTTTTGTGCAATGTCGCCTTAAGCGGGCTATAAGAAATTCGTTAATGTTGCAGAGCATGTAACCTCTTTTCTATGTTTACTGTTATATTGTGGCGTGCCTTTGGAAGGCCGTAAATTGTTATTGTTGGAGCCAAGTGCTCGTGAACACTGTGTATTGGGAGATATCTCTCCTTATCTGACTAACGCAACATTTGCGAAACTTGTGCATTTGGAGCCTGAAGCTCAAAACTTGTAAATCTGGAGCCTGAAGCTCAAAATATTTAAGTTACCTGTTGTTGGGTTTTCCAATATTTGTATCTCTATTGCAATTTTTACCTGATTACCAGTACCTGTCTGGCTCGTTGGTTTAATGGTCAGCGAACTGGCCTTCGGTTCAGAGGGTCCCGGGTTCGATTCCCGGCCGGGTCGGGGATTTTAACCTTCATTTGTTAATTCCAGTGGCCCGGGCCTGGGTGTTTGTGCTGTCCTCAACATCCCTGCAACTCACACACCACACATAACACTACCCTCCACAACAATAACACGCAGTTACCTACACAAGGCAGATGCCGCCCACCCTCATCGGAGGGTCTGCCCTCAAAAGGCTGCATTCGGCTAGAAATAGCCACACGAAATAATACCAGTACCTGAAAATATTGTTTGTTAAGTTTGAGATTCTAAAAGAAATATAACCTTTATTTAATGTTTAAATTAATTTTTGATAACGTAGTTAGACCCATTCAACACGAACACCTTCTTTCACCTCTTTCTGCTCCACAGAATCCCCGGAACAAGTGGTAGCAGAGCGTGGTTGAATGGGTCTAGTTTAAGCCCTTTTGACGGCTAAAAGTAGGATCGGTTTCGAACTCTAAGAATTTTCTCTGGCACTCGCGAAGTCCTCGCTCCCGGGTACTTGCGCAAGGAGGAATTGATCAATGAACTCCTCATTAGAAAGGTCCAATCTGGAGGCACGGTTGTGGCATTAATAGAAAAAATGTATTAGCCTGTGAATCGAACCTACAACCTGACAATTTGGTTGATACAACAGCTGAAATGCGTGATTCAGCCCTCTTAGCTACCGCGAGCCGTGTTCGAAAGCTAGCACGGTGTAGCCCTTATAGACATTTCCTGTCCAAACATAAGATAGTGTTATTCGCAGTTGTGATCGTTTTACACATTCATTTTAGTTAAAGTAATAGAAATAACACTGCCGCTAATGATTTCTATCATATTCACGAGCATTATATAAACGGTACAGTTCTACTTTATACTAATGCCATAAAGAAGCAGGTACTAATGTTTTAGGATGACTATGATATATGCATTCGTTGGGTTACCTACCTCCAAAAAAAGCACTACGACTCGTGGTAGCTAGATGGCTAAATCACGCATCAATGCTGTTGCATCAGCCAAGCTTTCTAGTAGTAGGTTCGATTCAAATTGTGGTACACTATTATTTTTTGTCTGTTAACGCCGTTTACAGTGACTGTAATATGGCCGCATATCATTCAGTTCGAAAGAATAGTTGATAATTTTTAGTAAGAAATTTTGGTCAGTTACAATAGTGAATTTTTTATTTGATACTGAAAAGGACCAATTTAATCCTAACCGAGCTCGATAGCTGCAGTCGCTTAAGTACGGCCAGTATCCAGTATTCGGGAGATAGTAGGTTCGAACCCCACTGTCGGCAGCCCTGAAAATGGTTTTCCGTGCTCTCCCATTTTCACACCAGGCAAATGCTGGGGCTGTACCTTAATCAAGGCCACGGCCGCTTCCTTCCCACTCCTAGCCCTTCCTTGTCCCATCCTCGCCATAAGACCTATCTGTCTCGGTGCGACGTAAAACAACTAGCAAAAAAACATTAATCCTATGTTACGTAGCCAGGTTGGACTACGACATGATGGTCTGAAGGTAGGAAGTATGGTACCCTGCATATTCAGTGTAACAAGGGTTCGAAATTTTGACCTCCTTGGTTTATGCATTTTACGGCATGACGTACTAAAGACATTCTTGCACGTTGTAACATGTCAGGTGTAACAGCTTGCGATGCCTCGGTGATCAGTTACCGAAGGTGACCAGGATTCCGGCTCATGTGCATGCACTACCTTTTTTTTATTAACCCCACGGGAAGAAGTCAAGTGGCGTAAGATCGCGTGATCTGGCAGGCCAGTGAATGGGTCCTCTCCCTTCCTATACATTTATTTGGATATGAAGCATGAAGATGGTTTTGGGGTGTGGCCCCGTCCTGTTGAAACCACATTCGTAGTCGCTCGCTCAGTGCCACGTTCTCCAGCAACTATGGGAGTTCATTTTGAAGAAAATGAAACTAGCGTGCTCCCATTAGGCGCCCTTCGAGAAATATGGTCCGATGAGGTAGTTAACCCAAATCACACACCAGACATTTACTCCCACTGTACTTGAAGTGGGCCCTGTCTTACCCAACGGGGATTCTCCGCTCTCAAATAGTGCATAATGCACATTCTCGGCGCCATTGTTGTGAAATTGTGATTCGTCTGAAAACAGGACTCTTGACAAAAAGGCTGCATTAATGGTCACACTGCGCGAAGCCCATTGAAATTTTTTTTTAAAAATGTTATTCTAGCATCCAAATAACATCAGTGGAACTGCTGGTGTAACGGCAAATGGTATGGGTGAAATTTAGTGTTATGCAGTATACGCATAAATGACGACCGGCTGATGTTTGTCGTTTGTGCTTTTTCTTTGTTGCTAATTGCTTAACGTCGCACCGACACATATAAGTCTTATGGCGACGATGGGACAGGAAAGACCTAGGAATGGGAATGAAGCGGCCGTGGCCTTAATTAAGGTACAATCCCAGCATTTGCCTGATGTGAAAATGGGAAACCATGAAAAACCATATTCAGGGCTGCCGACAGTGGGGTTCGAACCCACTGTCTCCTGGATGCGAGCTCACAGCTGCGCGACTCTAACCGCACGGCCAACTCGCCCGGTTGTCGTTTGCGCAAGTGTCCGTGTACTAATATGAGGCTTGTTCTGGACAGCGTACACATCAGCCTCTTCATTTGGACCAGATGTTATAGGAACATCTCTAACTGAAGGTACCCTTCCAAGTGTCCCTGTCGTACTGACACAGATAGGTCTTACGGCGACGATGGGACAGGAAAGACCTAGGAATGGGAAGGAAGCGGCCGAGGCATTAATTAAGGTACCGTAGAGTCCCAGCATTTTCCTGGTGTGAAAATGGGAAACCACGGAAAACCATATTCAGGACTGCCGACAGTGGGATTCGAACCCACTATCTCCCGGATGCGAGATCACAGCTGCGCGCCCCTAACCACACGGCACTCGCCCGGTAATATAAATGTATTATGGTAGAAGAGTGTAGCGCAATTTTGTGGCAGGCGTTCAACGCATGCGAAAAGCACCCATTCAAAGTGATGAGTGGCCGAACATATAGTACTTAAGTAAGCTCGCTCACTGACTTTCCATTTTACTGTACCTTCAATTTTGTGTGTGTGTGTAATTTTTATTTAACACTGAAATATGGACAAACCGATGTGATGAAACGTGGGGTCTTTCTACAGCCACAGAGAAGCAGATCAAGCTATTGGAATGTGGGTGTAGTGGTGGACCTTGAGTATCTATAGACCTCGTAAAAATGAGGAGGTTCTTCATACAGTGATTTGTAAACCTCAGTTGGTGGTTTATGTTAAAAAAGAAGAAACAGATTGAATATTTTTGGCACGTTATGAGAAACAATAAAAAATATAGACTTCTACAAGTCATAATACAAGGGAAATGACAAGGTAGGAGAAGATCCCATAGTAAAAGAATTTCCTGGTTGGCGAACTTGAGAGAATGGTATAATTTGAACTCTGCTCAGCTCTTGAAATTTACGCTTGACAAATAGAATTAACCACGATGACAGCCAACATCCGAGGTGGATGAAGAAATCAGTGAAGGAGATGCATTTAAATTATTACATTTCCAAATACCAAGGAACTACTCATGATTTATTGTTTGTTATCTGAAAAATGACAACCCGGCAGCTTTATACTGGTGCGTTACTTGTTTCTGGCAGGCGAGTTTCAGCATCAATAGATACTTTCTTTTTTTTGCTAGTTGCTTTACCTCGCACCGACACAGATAGGTCTTATGACGACGATGGGACAGAAAAGGGCGAGGAGTGGGAAGGAAGCGGCTGTGGCCTTAATTAAGGTACAGCCCCAGCATTTGCCTGGTGTGAAAATGGGAAACCACGGAAAACCATTTTCAGGGCTGCCGACAGTGGGGTTCGAACCTACTATCTCCCGAATACTGGATACTGGCCGCACTTAAGCTACTGCAGCTATCGAGCTCGGTAACAATAGATACTGTCGTGTAAGTAATCGCCTTTCTTTCATTCGATACGATCTACGCACTTTGTACATTATATTCGATGTACAACTTATAAATGAACTCTTCATTAGTCCGTGTGGAAATTTGGAACTTGTGATGTTAATGCTATCGTTAGTGTTTCGGAGAGGTGACGATCACTTCGTATCGAGTTAATAATTGCAGAGGAGTGAATTCATAACGAATGATTAAAGCTATCCTTAAACTACTCAATAAATTGCCACAGAAATTTTAAATAGCAACTACCTACAGCTGAAAGTACTGAATAGTTTGATAAGCAGTTCTGGTCCTAATAGCCGGGCTGAGTGGCTCAGACGGTTGAGGCGCTGGCCTTCTGAAACCGATTTGGCAGGTTCGATCCCGGCTGAGTCCGTTGATATTTGAAGGTGCACAAATACACTGACTGACAGTGACAATGCAACACCAAGGAGGAGTGGTTCGAAAGGGATGAAAGTTGGGGTAAAAAACAGAGACGGCACGGACGAATAATTAATGTTTATTTCAAACCGATATGCAGGTTACACAATGCGCACGGCATCGACTCAGTAGGATGTAGGACCACCGCGAGCGGCGATGCACGCAGAAACACGTCGAGGTACAGAGTCAATAAGAGTGCGGATGGTGTCCTGAGGGATGGTTCTCCATTCTCTGTCAACCATTTGCCACAGATGGTCGTCCGTACGAGGCTGGGGCAGAGTTTGCAAACGGCGTCCAATGAGATCCCACACGTGTTCGATTGGTGAGAGATCCGGAGAGTACGCTGGCCACGGAAGCATCTGTACACCTCGTAGAGACTGTTGGGAGATGCGAGCAGTGTGTGGGCGGGCATTATCCGGCTAAAACAAAGCATTGGGCAGCCCCTGAAGGTACGGGAGTGCCACCGGCCGCAGCACATGCTGCACGTAGCGGTGGGCATTTAACGTGCCTTGAATACGCACTAGAGGTGACGTGGAATCATACGCAATAGCGCCCCAAACCATGATGCCGCGTTGTCTAGCGGTAGGGCGCTGCACAGTTACTGCCGGATTTGACCTTTCTCCACGCCGACGCCACACTCGTCTGCGGTGACTATCACTGACAGAACAGAAGCGTGACTCATCGGAGAACACGACGTTCCGCCATTCCCTCATCCAAGTCGCTCTAGCCCGGCACCATGCCAGGCGTGCACGTCTATGCTGTGGAGTCAATGGTAGTCTTCTGAGCGGTCGCCGGGAGTGCAGGCCTCCTTCAACCAATCGACGGGAAATTGTTCTGGTCGATATTGGAACAGCCAGGGTGTCTTGCACATGCTGAAGAATGGCGGTTGACGCGGCGTGCGGGGCTGCCACGGCTTGGCGGCGGATGCGCCGATCCTCACGTGCTGATGTCACTCGGGCTGCGCCTGGACCCCTCGCACGTGCCACATGTCCCTGTACCAACCATCTTCGCCACAGGCGCTGCACCGTGGACACATCCCTATGGGTATCGGCTGCGATTTGACGAAGCGACCAAACTGCCCTTCTCAGCCCGATCACCATACCCCTCGTAAAGTCGTCTGTCTGCTGGAAATGCCTCCGTTGACGGCAGCCTGGCATTCTTAGCTATACACGTGTCCTGTGGCACACGACAACACGTTCTACAATGACTGTCGGCTGAGAAATCACGGTACGAAGTGGGCCATTCGCCAACGCCGTGTCCCATTTATCGTTCGCTACGTGCGCAGCACAGCGGCGCATTTCACATCATGAGCATACCTCAGTGACGTCAGTCTACCCTGCAATTGGCATAAAGTTCTGACCACTCCTTCTTGGTGTTGCATTTGCTCTGTCAGTCAGTGTACTTCAGTCTTGTGTCAGTAGATTTACTGACACGTTAAAGAACTCCTACAAGACAAAATTCTGGCATCTCGGTGTTTCCTCAAACCGTAAAATTAGTTAGTGGGATCTATCGGTGACGGTGCGACGTAAAGCAACTTGTAAAAAAAAAAGTATTGAATGGGACATTGATTATCCCTGTATTACAGCTATGAATATTCATATGGAAAAGGTATACTCATTGTTTCATTTTCTCGGAATAGTATACATTTTGTAAACTCCCAAATGTGTTTAGTTGAGAAGTTTCACTGTAACGGGAAAGTTGATGCAATCCTACTCGCACTCTAACATTGACTTTACACATATAATCGACTCTTATATGTACTCAGCGGAATGATTCTCTGTTGTAGTGTGAACCCGGCACAATCCTTTCTCTGGGTAGTGGTGGAGCTGTTCTAGTTAGCAGCTCATGACGCTTGTCCACAACCTGTCACTCCTCCACCGTTATTATCCTCGCCTCCAATTATATTCGCATCACCTGGCAATTCAATTATTCTTTCCCTATACTGTAATTTACAACCTGCTGACATCTGCTTCCTACAACCTCCGGGCGAAGATTTGATCATTTCTTTCTCTGTACACACGTGTATCATTGCAGAACTAATGTTTCTTTCATTTCTATGACATATGTTAGCTTACGTCCTTGCGACAGGAAATCGCACATTCGACAGCTTACGTCCAGGTGACACTCTGTAACAGATATCATCAACTGACCATCACAGAAGTTCAGTTCACAATATTGTAGACAGAATGATAGAGTGGACAGTAGACTCATTAGTCGTAGGTGCAAAGTAGTATCAACGGACGGCGACTAACGACTTTGTGCTTTGATTCAGTTTGTTCTTACCAACAGAATCACTATTATATTATAATAATAATAATAATAATAATAATAATAATAATAATAATAATAATAATAATAATAATAATAATAATATGCAGTGTTTCAAGACAAACACAAACACCTAGTCCCCGAACCAGAGAAACTGTTAAAATCCTCAACCCGGCCAGGAATCGAACCTAGATATCCGAACCGAAGGTTAGGACGCTGATCATTCAGTCAAGGATTTACTGGCTTGTAAATGAACTCCTGTGGTACAAAATTCTGGCTGGCTGCTCGGCGTTTACGAAAACCGGACAAAAATTAATAGGATGTAAAACCATTATTATTATTATTATTATTATTATTATTATTATTATTATTATTATTATTATTATTATTATTATCTGACGGGCTGACTGTATCAGAGCTTTCCAAGCCCAAGTTGATAGTTTCGATACCAGCCTAGTTCCGTGGTATTGAAGGTGCAAACATAGCTTACATTAGGCTCTTGTCTGTGGATTTCCCAGTACGTAAATTAAATCCTGCGAAACAAAATTCCGGACGAGAAGCAATTTAAAATTTTACTCGGCTATGGCTCGTCTTGTAATACTCATCTTCAAATGTCAACTAACACATCTGTACCGTTCGCAGATGGAAAGGTCAAATCTCGAAATTCACTGCTTCTAACTTTGGTGATTTGCTCAGAGTCCATCTCTGATGAGGTACAGTGTTTACAGTGCACTGCGTCCAGCTAGCTCAAGTAACACTTTCATTTTTCTGTATCAGCCTCATCCTTGGTTTTGAGTCTACGAAAGTGACTGTAGTATGAGCATTATTATTAACACCATTCCTCATGCAACCAGTCTCTGTGATGTATGGTTTGAAATTGTCGCTCGCCGGGCTGGCTGGTGTGTGAATTTCAGTTGGCTTGGCAGACTGAATACGTAACAGCTGGTTTGGTGAGGAAAACAACGGGAAAATGCCTCAGTCCTTATTTTTCCCTACCGCCTGGTCTATCTTTGACATCTGATGGTCAATCTCTTGAGGATCCAACCAGCATTCGAACTGAGGACTCAACAGGCAATCTTAGTGAGGATTGTTCATTTTTATCTCGTTCACTCCAGCAGAATTCAAGTAAAAGGATATTCAGATCTTAGACAATTTTTCCGTCCTTGACGAAAATAATTGAAGTCCAATTCATACATATTACCGCAGATTTCATACTCGTATCACCTGGTTTTCCCTAACGATAGCAGTATTAATGAACTGATGATAAAAGGTGGAAATAATTATCGCAATGATTCATCAGTCTAATATGGAAATTATTTGACTCTTTGACTGAATGGTCTACACTCAGGTCTTCGAATCGAGAGGTTTTGGGTTCGGTTCTTCACTAAGTCATGCTATGCTATTTTTTTTTGCTAGTTGCTTTACGTCGCACCGACACAGATAGGTCTTATGGTGACGATGGGACAGGAAAGGGCTAGGAGTGGGAAGGAAGCGGCCGTGACCTTAATTAAGGTACAGCCCCAGCATTTGCCTGGTGTGAAAATGGGAAACCACGGAAAACCATCTTCAGGGCTGCCGACAGTGGGGTTCGAACCTACTATCTCCCGAATACTGGATACTGGCCGCACTTAAGCGACTGCAGCTATCGAGCTCGGTATGCTATTTCAATCTTGTAAGTTATGACACATAATTTACTTTTTTATCAGACGTCACTCACCACTTTCGGATGTTCTACGGATGCACTGGACTCTGATGGTCACATAGAAATAATAATAATAATAATAATAATAATAATAATAATAATAATAACAATAATAATAATAATAATAATATAATAATGTTAATGGTTCTACATCCTATTAATTTTCTGTCCGGGTTTCGAAAACGCCGAGCAGCCAGCCAGAATTTTGTACCACAGGAGTTCATTTACAAGCCAGTAAATCCTTGACTGAATGATCAGCGTCCTAACCTTCGGTTCGGATATCTAGGTTCGATTCCTGGCCGGGTTGAGGATTTTAACAGTTTCTCTGGTTCGGGGGCTAGGTGTTTGTGTTTGTCTTGAAACACTGCATATAGCACACCACACTACGAACCATCACAGAAAAGTACAATACAGTAGAGAATATTTCTTTTCACACCGGGTTGGCGTCACGAAGGCCATCCGGCCATAAAACTTGTCCAAAGCCATATCAAGTACTGATCGCAATACATTGGGGTAAAGACCAAGAAGATGATGAAGAATACGAAGGAAATTTCCGGTCACGAGGCTGTGGAATTGAGCACTTTCAAATACCACTAATATGAGACGAAATCGAACCCGTCTACTCGAGTTCAGAAAGCCAGTGTTCTACAGTTTGATCCCGGCAAAATGATATTACCAGCAATCGGGATTTAGAAGGAAGAAATACACAATTAACATCGTAAGTCTCTTCTTACTCTCACTAAAATAGTTGCCTGCAAAGCGGCACACTGAGTACATAAAATGCGATCGTTTCATATATAAATGTAAATGAGAATTATTTTTACAACTGAACGAGAAAGATCAAACGTGAAGTGAGGCCGCGTTGCATGCTCGATACTCATCCAATCTGCCACTCAAAGAGCGCACTGGTTAATTTGAACATGAAACTGCCCGAAGGTTTAATCAGTACTATTGATAATACAGTCAGGTACAGTCCCTGCAAGGAGATGATACACACATAACAGAAAACACAGTGGGGCGCTTTTTATTTCAACTCATTACAGGTGATGATGTTCAACAATCTTCATATCCATAACTTCCCAGGTGTGCCAGCTGAATAACCTGAAAGAAAGAATAAAGTACTTCAGTGAAGAGATAATAATAATAATAATAATAATAATAATAATAATAATAATAATAATAATAATAATAATAATAATAATTGTACCGGGCGGTACACCTCTACTCTGTTTATTTAAAAGTTGCGCCAGTTGAAACTCCTCTTCTGGAGGAAGGTTGAACTTTATCTATTCTATTAATTCTCTACTTTCTCAGAAGATGTCACCACGTGGAAAATTTTGAGTTTTTGAACTGTGTCACTTTTGATGTGTTTTTGTCTCGCTTGAAGTAAGAAGTGTGAACTTTCTCTTCTAGAGGACACTACTGAAGATCAACAATAGTGCGACCTAGTGCGGAGTTAAAGAACTATTTTGTTGGAGAAATTTTTATTTCAAGAGTTTGTTCTTTGTTAAATTTCCTTCTGTCATTGTTTAAGTTGGCTGTATACCCCTCTTTTTCCCCTTAGTTTGGATCTAGCCAATCCCGAATTTCTTTAATTAATTTTCCACCAATAATGTGTTTCTTTTTCCTCTATGTAGGGGTTTCTTTTCCCGAACCAATAAAGATTTTGTGGGAGGGTGTTTTCTTTCCCCTAACGCCTAGAATCTTCCGCGAGAGGATATAAACTGCTGATTTTGGGGTCTCCGGGCCACTTCTGTTCCATCTTTCAGTGTATTAAGTACATAGCAGGAGGCGGGAAGCGCCTCTTTCCTCGGCAGCGATCTACTACCAGGTAATGGCCTATTAATAACTTCTTTTCTTGCTAGGTCGGCAGTTTAACTCTCGCGGCGGGTTCGAAGCGTTTTCCATCATGTAACCTTTTCCTAAAATTTAACTACTCTTTTCTTCTATTCTCGTGTAAAGCTACATAATGGGATAGAGAGTGCTAACCCTCTCGAGCTCCCACTCACATTTGTTTTGAGGTGAACTTATTTTCTCAAACTATTCTTCGTTTATGTAATGTAAAGTGTTCTTCTCTAAGTCACCTCTGTAGTATGGGATTAGCCCTTGCGTTAGTGGCCCAGAGCCAGATTAGGTTTTAAAAACAAAGTGTATTAGGAGTGCAAGTTCGCCTCCTCTCAAATTGTTATTTTAGAGGTCATGTAATCAACCTTCTTTTCATGTAATAGACCTCCGTAGTTTGGGTATTTTACCCCTGTAAATACGTCCTTAGAGGACAGCTTGAAGGTAGAGTTTGGTGTGGCCTTGTGATAGGCTTACAATTTTGAGAGCGGATCGCTCTTTGAAATTTGTTTCTGTATGCCTCGTGCAGGCTTTATGTGTAATGTTTGGAGCCAGTGCTCCTGGGCAGGAATGGGGTTTTCTGCCCCTTGGCTAAAATTTTCTTTGGGAGTAAGGCGGGGCTGATTGCCCAAGAGTTATGAAGTAAGGGCACTGAGCCCGAACCCAGTAATATTGTACCTACATTTTTGCTACTCTGTACCTGTTATGATTGTTATCTCTTGTCTTTGAAAAGAAAATATAACCTAGTTAAATTTTAAATTAATTTTACATTGCACGTTAATTTCGTAGCTTGAAACCCATTCACACCCGCACCTTCTTTCACCTCTACCTACCACGGATATCTCCGTAACAAGTGGTAGCAGAGCGTGGTTGAATGGGTCTCAATTTAGCCCCTTTTGACGGCTAAACATTGCTTTGATTCGAACTCTAACAATTGTCTCAGTTGCTGGAATTTTTTGAGTTTTTCAAAATTGTTCTGTCATCATGCCCGGCCCTCGCGATGTTCTCCTCCTTAACTATTTGCGCAAAGAGGAGTTGATATACGAGTTAACTATCAGAAATGTGCAATCTGGAGGCACGGTTGCAATCGACACCAACAAGCTTAGAGAGTCCCTTGATTTGCCCATTTCCATCCCCAATTTGGGAGAGAAAGAAATTGATGATTCTCTTTCCACGATCGTTGAGAATATTACTGGGCTAGCATCTGTAGTCAGCTTTTTTGATGAAAACGATCCGTCTCCTAATCAAATTAAGCGTGTGCAAGGCAGGCTGTATCACTTTGCAAATAGAGTTAATGATCTGTTGTCTCTAAAGGTGAATGACGTTCAGAGGAAGGACGCTAATACGCTCCTTGAAACTATTTCTGAATTGTCTAATAAGGTCACTCAATTGCTAACCGGCGAAGTTCCTCCCAAAACCGATCAACCCGCCACAGTGAACGTAGGTAGTGATGAAGAGCCTCCTCAGGGAGAAGTCAATAGGATAACCGTTGCTGCTCAAACTATCTCTGCCCCATCGAACAACGAATCTGAACGCCGTGCGTCTTTGGGTAACATCCGCTCTGAATTAACTTCTTTGCCATTGAAACCTTTAACGACTATGTCACCTGGGTTCAGTAGCTTGCCTCATCCATTGGCAATGTTGCTTAGAGGTGTCTCTAAGTTTTCCGTCAACACCACCAACGATGTAATTTCATTTTTAAGATTTCTAGTGGAATTTCAGGATCATGCTCTGGTTTTTTCTCTTTCGCCATGTCAAATTTTGCAAATTATCTATCCGTATGCTATTGGTATTCTCTCTGATAAAATCGTAAGAGCCATTGCCGAGCAATCATCTATTGAGGATTTCCATGCCCATTTGCTAGCTAACTTCATCCCGGCTAGGGCCAGGTCCTCCCTGATTCAGAAGTACTATTACCGTGTACAGCGCTTGGATGAAAACTTGGCTGATTTCATTCAAGATATCAAATTCTACACTAGGGTGTTTGCTCTGCACTTTCCTGAAGATCAGATTGTGCAGGCTATTGTAGAAGGTATTTCGCCATCCTACAGGTCATATTTGTGTTTCGCGGCGTGTCCGCAAACCTTCTCTGAACTTGAAGCATTGGCCGTCTCAGCGGAAGGAGTTAGATACGCCGATTCTTTGCGTGTCGCGAAAGAACCCCCGCCTTCCTTTAGTAACACTCGGCCTCCACCTCGCCGACCAGTCAATCCCCGTAAATGTTATGCTTGCGGGTCGCCTGAACATCTGCGAAATAAGTGTCCTCTGATCAAGTCAAGTGGGACAAGGAATGGAGCTGGTTCATCACAAGGCTGCTTTAAATGTGGGGCTTTCTCACATATCGCCAAGAATTGCCCAAACTCAAATAGCACCCCCTCCTGCTCAACTTCTGGGGCAAATTCCACCTATGCCAATAATAAAAAGTGACTAGCGGCTTCGGCTGAGTCGACTAATCCTGTTTTCCAAGGCTCAGCCCCGGGCAAAAAGGTCGAGAATTCAGGGAATGAGCAATCTTCAAATTCTTTTTTTGAATGCCCCAGAGAGTGTCTTAGGATTGCGGCGGATACCCCCGCACCTGTTCCTTTTCTTAAGATTGAGTTAAATAACGAGCCTATAACAGCTCTCTTAGATTCAGGCAGTGTTTGTTCCATTATTTCGGCTGATTGGTATTCTAAATTGAAATCTGTTTGTAAACTCCCTGACTATGACTCATCTCCTGTTAAATATGTTTCGGCTAATTCATCTCCATTAGAAATTCTAGGTTCCTTACATGTCAAAATTCGGGTTTTTAAATTTACATGGAAGATCAAATTGTCTGTGGCCAAGCGTTTGTCTTGCCCCATCATATTGGGAGCGGACTTCATTTCTCACACTGGTCTTGTGCTCGATCTCCAGAGTAGGTCGTGCACATTCAAATTTGCGTCCAATTGTAGAATTCCCTTGTTAAAGTGTAATTCTGTATCATGTTCATCTATTTCGCCTACCCAGGATGAGATGTTGTTAGACCTTAGACATCTACCTGAGGAGCAGGCTGATAGTATTCGGAAATTGTGTCAGTCGTTTCCCGAGGTGTTCTCTGATACTCTTGGTGTTACTGACCTTATTGAATACAAAATTGAGGTCACGGATTCTATTCCTGTCCGTTTTCCACCGTATAGGCTATCTCCACCTAAAATGAAGGCTCTGAAAGAAATCATCGATCAGATGTTGAAAGATGGTATTATTAGGCCCTCTAAGTCAGCGTATTCTTCGCCTATTTTTCTAGTCCCGAAACCCCAAGGAGGCTTCAGGCCTGTCATTGATTACAGGGCTCTCAATCGGAAGGTGGTGTTGCAATCTGTGCCCCTTCCCGACCTTCATTCTTGCTTTTCATGGTTTCGTAAGGCCAAGTTCTTCACCATCTTGGACTTGAATCAGGCCTATAATCAAATTCCCCTTGCCGAAGAGTCTAAACATCTTACAGCGTTTGCCACGGACTGGAATTTATATGAATACAACCGCGTGCCTTTCGGGCTCCCCACGGGGGCAGCTGTGCTCACTAGGCTACTAGATAGGGTCTTTTCCGACATCAAATTTGAGTACTTATATCACTACTTGGATGATGTCGTCGTATTTTCCGAAACCTTTGAAGAACATCTAGATCATTTGCGAGAAGTTCTCAATCGCCTTCGTAAGGCTGGGTTAACTGTTAAGTTGTCCAAGGTTGCCTTTGCTAAGCCCTCTATGTCATTCCTAGGGCATATTGTGTCACCTGATGGTGTAGCAGTCGATCATTCTAGAACACAGGCCATCCGTGATTTTAAACCTCCCAAGGACATTAAAGGTATCGCCAGGTTCATTGGCATGGTGAATTTCTTCAGGAAGTTCATTCCTAATTTTGCTAATAGAGCGGCGCCCTTAAACCTTCTTCGTAGGAAAGGCATCAAATTCGAGTGGGGACCTTCTCAACAAGCCGCTTTTGAAGATCTGAAATTAGCTCTCTGTAATGCCCCTGTACTTGCTATGCCTGATTTCTCGAAGAAATTCATCGTCCAAACCGACGCATCGTCGTCAGCAGTAGCTGCAGTTCTTCTTCAAGAGACTGAACTAGGGAGGCGACCCATCGCCTATGCGTCTAGGACATTGTCAGCTCAAGAAGCAAAGTACTCCATATATGAGCTTGAAGGTTTGGCAGTCTTATTCGCCTTAGAAAAGTTCCGTCTCTATCTGGAACACGTCAAATTCGATCTGGAGACAGATAATCAAGCCTTAAGCTGGGTCTTAGGTAGGCCGCGTCGTACAGGTCGTATAGCCCGTTGGGCTATCCGTATTTCTGCCTTCCAATTCGATGTACGGCATATCAGAGGTACTGACAATGTTGTGGCTGATGGACTCAGCCGTATGTTTTCTAACGACGTCGAGACCCAGGAACCGGCCGACAGTTCATCACCTCCCGAGTCCATACTATCTGAGGTTAATGCCATCTTAACAGATGCTCCCATGCTCTTTAGGGATATTGAGAAATACCAACGTGAAGATCCGACGCTGGGTCCGATAATGGAAACCCTTTCTTCTGGGGAACAGGTCGTCCCTTATGTTCTGAGGAATGGTGTTTTATGTTGCCCATCGAGGCATGATAAGATGATGAAGGTTGTCGTTCCAGCGGTTCTTGTGCCTATGATCTTCAAATACTATCATGAGACCCCATTGGGGGGGCACCTGGGTATCTTTAAAACTCGTGAAAAGATTCGTGAAATGTTCATCTGGAAAGGTATGGACGGTGAAATCCGTGAACTTGTAAAAGCTTGTAAATCTTGTTTGCTCAGTAAACCCACCATGTCCACCAAGGTAGGCCTTTTGTCTTCGCATCAAGCGTCGCGCCCCATGGAACGTCTGTATATCGATTATGTAGGACCCTTCCCCCAGTCAAAGGGTAACGCTAACAAGTTCATCTTTGTGTGCGTAGATGGTTTTACCAGATTTTCTTGGTTATTTCCGACTAAGCTGGCTACCGCTCAGTCTACCATTACCTGCTTAAATTCTATTTTTGCTTCTTTTGGTCCGTGTCAATATATTGTATCCGATAATGCTAAGGCTTTTACATCTAATTTATTTCGTAAATTCTGTTTTGACTTATCAATCTCTCATGTAACTACTTCTGCTTATTACCCTCAACCATCTCTGGCTGAACGGGTTAACCGTAATCTCAGGTCCGCACTTATTGCCTATCATCATGAAGATCATTCTAGGTGGGACACGTCCCTGCATTGGTTAGCTTTTGCTTTGAATTCGGCGGTTCATGAATCTCACAAATTTACTCCAGCTTCTTTGATGTTTAAGTTCGTTCCCAACACGCCGCTCTCTAACCTCTGGTCTTTGAATGACATTCTACCCGAGACAATAGATCCGGATAACATTAAAGATCTTTGGAAGAAGGCTAAAGCCAATCTTAAAGTGTCTCATGAAAAGGTTAGGGAAAGGTATGATCGTGGACGGAGACCCACCACTTTGAAGGTAGGTGACCAGGTCATGGTCAAAAATTTTGTTCCCGCGGGCAAGCTTGCCCCCAGATTTCATGGGCCTTGTATCATTCTCGATTTTCTTACGCCGGTTACCTTATTGCTAAGTAATCCAGCCACCGAGAGGATATTTAGAGTTCACCTGTCCCAGGTGAAACCGGTGTAATTTCTGTGTTAACTTGCTTCATATTATTTTGAAAGGATATGAAGGTTATATTTTTTTTTTTGAGTTTCACTTTAAGGCATTCTGCCCCTTCTGTAATATTTTGGTTTTAGATGTAAGCCTTGTGTAAAACCTGCCCCGACCCGTTAAACTGCCATCCTGTTCTTGCCACGGCCATTACCACGCTCCCGTCTCCTGCTCCACCTTACACTGTGGCTTCATAATAGTAAATGCCATGGATATCTACACGCCGCTGGCCCCTCAACCTCTCCACAAGCCTGTACCCTCAAAGGAAATGATTGTCCAACACAATTCTGCCGCCTAGCTTTAATGTTTCAGCGCCCCCGCAGCCGCGCAGCGCCGTGCAGCGACTGGGGAGGGGGATGGGCCCCCTCCTCTCCAGCGAGGACGACATGTGCACGGCGAGCCGGAGCTCCCCCCCCGGCCAAGGCTGATGTGCGGCGCACGTCCTGCTACATGCCCGCAGCCTGTATCTGTTCACCGCGGGCGCGGCGTACTTCAACACCTCTGCTCCCCTCATAGTGCGGGCGAGCGGTATCTCAGGGTACTTAAGGGGTCCGAGCGGCCTCCTTTTGGACGCAAGCTGCAACGGCCGGTCCGGCCATCCAACTTCATCAACATCAACTACATGGACAGTTACTATAAGAGATAACTACATTTGGGAATTTAACAACAATATTTGGTGGACATTGCAAAACTTTTCTTCACTTTTAAGCATTAAAGGTTTATCTTCAGAAATTCAACTACTACAACAGAAAAACTTTACTGCACCTGCAACAACAAAATTTTGAAATTGCAACCAACCAAATTACTAAAATCTTATAAATGCTTCCGCAATTAATCTTAATATCAACATCAAAACTTGGACCTTATTTTGGAAACAAGTATATGTTCTTCTGTGTTACCCCTTGGAGGAACTTTTGGGGGGGGGGAGGTCTGTACCGGGCGGTACACCTCTACTCTGTTTATTTAAAAGTTGCGCCAGTTGAAACTCCTCTTCTGGAGGAAGGTTGAACTTTATCTATTCTATTAATTCTCTACTTTCTCAGAAGATGTCACCACGTGGAAAATTTTGAGTTTTTGAACTGTGTCACTTTTGATGTGTTTTTGTCTCGCTTGAAGTAAGAAGTGTGAACTTTCTCTTCTAGAGGACACTACTGAAGATCAACAATAGTGCGACCTAGTGCGGAGTTAAAGAACTATTTTGTTGGAGAAATTTTTATTTCAAGAGTTTGTTCTTTGTTAAATTTCCTTCTGTCATTGTTTAAGTTGGCTGTATACCCCTCTTTTTCCCCTTAGTTTGGATCTAGCCAATCCCGAATTTCTTTAATTAATTTTCCACCAATAATGTGTTTCTTTTTCCTCTATGTAGGGGTTTCTTTTCCCGAACCAATAAAGATTTTGTGGGAGGGTGTTTTCTTTCCCCTAACGCCTAGAATCTTCCGCGAGAGGATATAAACTGCTGATTTTGGGGTCTCCGGGCCACTTCTGTTCCATCTTTCAGTGTATTAAGTACATAGCAGGAGGCGGGAAGCGCCTCTTTCCTCGGCAGCGATCTACTACCAGGTAATGGCCTATTAATAACTTCTTTTCTTGCTAGGTCGGCAGTTTAACTCTCGCGGCGGGTTCGAAGCGTTTTCCATCATGTAACCTTTTCCTAAAATGTAACTACTCTTTTCTTCTATTCTCGTGTAAAGCTACATAATGGGATAGAGAGTGCTAACCCTCTCGAGCTCCCACTCACATTTGTTTTGAGGTGAACTTATTTTCTCAAACTATTCTTCGTTTATGTAATGTAAAGTGTTCTTCTCTAAGTCACCTCTGTAGTATGGGATTAGCCCTTGCGTTAGTGGCCCAGAGCCAGATTAGGTTTTAAAAACAAAGTGTATTAGGAGTGCAAGTTCGCCTCCTCTCAAATTGTTATTTTAGAGGTCATGTAATCAACCTTCTTTTCATGTAATAGACCTCCGTAGTTTGGGTATTTTACCCCTGTAAATACGTCCTTAGAGGACAGCTTGAAGGTAGAGTTTGGTGTGGCCTTGTGATAGGCTTACAATTTTGAGAGCGGATCGCTCTTTGAAATTTGTTTCTGTATGCCTCGTGCAGGCTTTATGTGTAATGTTTGGAGCCAGTGCTCCTGGGCAGGAATGGGGTTTTCTGCCCCTTGGCTAAAATTTTCTTTGGGAGTAAGGCGGGGCTGATTGCCCAAGAGTTATGAAGTAAGGGCACTGAGCCCGAACCCAGTAATATTGTACCTACATTTTTGCTACTCTGTACCTGTTATGATTGTTATCTCTTGTCTTTGAAAAGAAAATATAACCTAGTTAAATTTTAAATTAATTTTACATTGCACGTTAATTTCGTAGCTTGAAACCCATTCACACCCGCACCTTCTTTCACCTCTACCTACCACGGATATCTCCGTAACAATAATAATAATATATGAAAATGAAAACCTACAACCTGTTTTCCAGTCATTGACCGGGTCAGGGATGGAATGAATGAAGCAGATATAGGCTGTTAGTACGATGGGGCCGCCACTCCCAAAGTGTATTAATGACTGATAGATGCTATGAAATGAGAATGGAGAGTGTTGTTGGAATGAAAGATGACAGGGAAAACCGGAGTACCCGGAGAAAACCTGTCTCGCCTCCGCTTTGTCCAGCACAAATCTCACATGTAGCGACCGGGATTTGAACTGCGGTATCCAGCGGTGAGAGGCCAACGCGCTGCCGTCTGAGCCACGAAGGCTCATTAATAATAATATATACTGTATATTTATAATTTATAATTTATTATTTATTTATAATTATATATCAATACTTATATTATATATATATATATTATTATTATTATTATTATTATTATTATTATTATTATAACATACATCTTCATTACACATTTGGGGCCGATGACCTTGGATGTTAGGCCCCTTTAAACAATCATCATCATCATCATCATCATCATTATAGATTGTTATACGAAGTGAGTAAGAAATAGCAGAGATGAATCGCAATTAGAAATTAGAAAGTATTACCTTGAAATACATGTAACAAAATGCCAAATGCGTAGCCATTTTGGAACACCACAAGCATTTAGATCGCCGAAGTTAAGCGAAATTTGACGTGGCCACTACTTGGTTTGTTAGAGCACAAGCTATTGACTAGAGGAGGAGCTGGGGTCAATTTCGTGTGACCATTATTAACTATTATTAACTATTATTAACTATTATTAACTAGGATCGGCCGATGGGGTGGGGGGTACAGTTACAAAATGGTGGTAAAACGCAAGGAGGGTGCGTGTGTGGTACGTGCATGCATGGCTTGTCATTATAAAAACGCTGACAAATGAATTATAATGATATTGAAATTGCAGTACTCTACAACATCTTACATTAAAATACAGAACAAGAACAAAACGATCAAAGTCAACAGTTTTATAGCGAATTATATGTTCAGTTTACGATTTAAAAATCTAACTTTCGAGGCTTCTTCGAAAATGGATTCAACAGATCTGTTGGGTAGACAAGTATGCCTTTGAATATTTATTTAGTTTAATGTCAGTTTTTTGTAAAATTTCCGTGGGGGAGGGGGTCTAACCCCCCAGTAAACCCCCTCACCGTGATTACGACCCTGGGTAGACGTCTGCCATGTAAGGGAAAATCAGTGGTATTTTTGTGAAGGAAACTGTTGTGTATGAGTTGCAAGAATGTTGGGGAAGGCACAAAATCCTTGTTCCCGAGCCAAATCAATTAATCTTTTAAGAGTAAAAATCCCACGACCAAGCCAGGAATTTAAGCCAGTGCCATGAGGCCCGAATGATCCAGACACTGATCTGTGCAGTCAGACAGTTCATGTCCTCGTATTCCTCGAAGTGGTGTAGCTCATTTCAAGCACACTCCAATATTGCTGGGCTGCATTGTACCTTTTTAACCGCCTACCAGCCCCTGGCAATGTTACATCTCTTCTAGTACCGGGAATCGAACCCGGGTCTTCTTCCACATAGTTTGACAAACTTATTACATATGACTGAAAATTGTGAACAGGTATAAGGGAACAAGGAACAACAGAGCTGGATTGTAACTTAAAATGGCTACATGTACATATGCCGACAAGTCAATTACATAGCCATATTGAAACATCACATCCCTTAAAATATCTGAAACTAAGCAACATTGAGCGTAGTCACCACTTGATTGGTGATCGCACGAGCTGTTGCCTACGGGAGCTGGGAAAAGGAACCTACCACCTAATTGTAAGTAAACTTTGGCTCAGGATGCCTGGTCAGAGACCTCTGGCATAACTTGGGAACACTGATTAGGTCGTAATCATTTAGGTTTCGACAGGTAATTGGGTCTTTTTCTTATCATTCTTCTTCTTTTTCTTCTTTTTATTGTTACTATTACATGCGACAACTGTGATTGTAACATGAAATGTCTGTAGATTTTATCGGTGACTTTTTGGAACCGACTAATGTACGCACATTTTATTCGAACCAAGGACAAAAATTTTGGCCTTCAGAGACGAAGGTACGAGTCTGATAAAAGTGATCGCTTAAAAGGGGAAATAGAAGACATTCTCTCCTCCGTAGAGAGTTTTGGTGAGTTTGTAGAAAATGAATGAGCATACGTTGCATGGAAGGATGAAATTTTAGTAAATGAGAAATGTGACAGAAGCTACCCCTCAATCTCGCAACCTGTCGCAATGTATGGAATCACGTTGTTCGAGTATTAAATGACGTTTTTTCCATTTCTGCCAGAATTATCATGTCATCTTTCTTGTCCCGACCTTCTTTCTCAATCTTGTTTGGAGCCCTAAACCGGCGATCAGATCCTCCCTTCCCTTCCTCTCACCAATATCCTCACTCTTGGTGGGGTCATAACTCGGTATTTCCTCTCCATGATTAATGTTTCGAAAGACTGAAAACTCCGATCACCACCTTTACCAAGTTTAGAGTTTGCATTTGATATGGAGATGTTCATCTGTATTACAAAGGTATGAGGTAGAGATATTCACATTCGATGGACTGATTTCAAATTTCATTCAGAAGTACACATTTAAATCATAAAAGAGAGGAGTGCTCACATCTGATGGACTGATTTCCAATTATCCATGTGAATCACAAACAACAGTCCAGGGGTATTCATATCGAAAGGACATATTCCCAATCTGACTCAAGAAATATCAATCTGCAACATAAGAAATAAGCAAAGTGTATTCGCATCCGATGGAGTGATCTCTAATTTAGTAATATCCATCTGTATAATAACAAATCAGCTAGATGTATTCTCAGGCAATACGTGAAACTGATTCTGAATTATCCTTCTGAATCATAAACATTTATTTATTTATATTTTTATTTGCAAAACTTCAGTAAGTTTAAGCTTGCCACAATGGAAACAACAGTGATTACGAAACAAATGTGTAATTTCGGTTTACAATTATTTTCTTGATTACATTTTCCTTATAATGTCCGTACATATCAAAAATTATTGCATGTAGCATTGATTTCTGATCAATGAAATGGAACCTCGTAAAGCTAACAGAATTTTAGAATTGGAATTTTAGTTCATGTATTGTTACACATACTTTAACGGAATCTTACATTTATCATTACAACATACATTTTGAATGAATGAATGAATGCCTACATGATTTGGTGGATGAATAATTTCATGAATGTGTTCGTGCATGAATGTATGAATGAATGAATGAATGCATGAATGAATAAACACTCTTTTCACCCAGTCACGTAGAGCAACCAACTGGGGAAGAGTTTTCGTTAATGATTGAGTGATTAAATGAATGAGTGAATGAATGAAATGAATTGAATGAATGTTCTCCGCCTACCGCCTTACCGCTGTGGAACCCGGCAGTTAAGGAGAGAACATTCCATTTCGTATGAATGAATGAATGAATGAATGAACGAATGTATGCATGATTGGATGGATGGATGATGAAATGGGCTGAGTTCCTGTAGAAAAAAATAAAATAAAGAAATAAGAAAAATCGTCTCACCCAGTCACGGATAGTCACCAACTGGGGAGAGAGCATTAATTAATGAATGAGTGAATCATAAAAATTGAGCTAGGGATATTCTCATCCGATGACTGATTTATAAAATGGTAAAGAAATATCCATCTAAGTTCCTTAAAACATGTTAGAGTTGCTCATATCCAATGGACTAACTGAGTGCGCCTACTACCTAATTTTGAAATATCCATTTCTGTTACAAATATATGACCCTTTCTAATTTTTTTTTGCTAGTGGCTTTACGTCGCACCGACACAGATAGGTCTTGTGGCTACGATGGGATAGGAAAGGCCTACGAGTTGGAAGGAAGCGGCCGTGGCCTTAATTAAGGTACAGCCCCGGCATTTGCCTGATGTTAAAATGGGAAACTACGGAAAACCATCTTCAGGGCTGCCGACAGTGGGATTTGAACCCACTATCTCCCGGCTGCAAGATCGCAGCCGCGCGTTCCTGACCGCATGGCCAACTCTCCCGGCAAGGTGTGACCTAGGTGTATTCATATCCGATGGGTGGATTTCTGCTAAGACTTATAAATTTACGACTGAATAAAAAATGAGTTAGAGGTAATCACATCTGATGTAGGCCTACATATTTCATTCCGAAATATGCATCTGAATCATAAGAGAAGTGTCGTAGAGGAATGTACGTCCGATGGACATTTCCGATTTGTTTTAGAAATGTGCATCTGTATCACAAACAAATATATGTTAGTGTCAGATGGACTGATTCCCTCATTAAATTATTTATGCATTTATGAAATGAGCTAGAGGTTTAACATCCAACGGCTTTACCCTATGAAGCTGAAATTTGCTGATGAAAGAATAGAAGAAAGATGAAGAAGATGGCCTGACTTCGTTAAAATCTCTGAAAACCAATATTAGTTCTGTTTGAGACACGATATCCTCTGGGATTAACGATAGTCTACTGTTTGTTCGAACGACCTTGTTTCTGTTAACTCACGCGTTGCGTCACCAAAGCAAATGACATATCATATTTCGCTGACGTAATTTCACTATGAGTAGGAAGAGCACTTCTTATGATTCTCGATCTGTTCTTCAGACGAAGGCTCCGTACAACCTCGAAGAAATAGTAAGTGAACACAGAATGAAAAGTATTACGGAGCAATGATCAACGAGAGAGGCCGAAGGATACAAGAATGTTCTGCCCTGATTTCTCTATATTGCGGGCAATCTAGGTCCGTGCATCACCGCTAGGTTTCTTTTTTCGCTAGTGGTTTAACGTCGTATTAATACTTGGAAGGTTTTCGGCAATGCCGGCATTGAAAAGGGTTTGGACGGGGAGGTATCGGCTTAGCCTTAATTAAGGTAGAGGCCTAACATTTTCCTCCTGTAAAAATGAGAAATCATAGAAAACAATCATCATGTCTGCCCATGGTGGGATTCGAACATGCCACCTTCCGAATGTAAGCTTACAGCTACGTGACCCGAGCCGCGTACCCAACTCGCTCGACCGTCTCTAGTTTCTCACCCAGATAATTAGGGTTTTTTTTTTTTTTTTTTTTTTTTTGCTAGTTGCTTTTACGTCGCACCGACACAGATAGGTCTTATTGCGACGATGGGACGGGAAGGGGCTAGGAGTGGGAAGGAAGCGGCCGTGGCCTTAATTAAGGTACAGCCCCAGCATTTGCCTGGTGTGAAAATGGGAAACCACGGAAAACCATCTTCAGGGCTGCCGACAGTGGGGTTCGAACCTACTATCTCCCGAATACTGGATACTGGCCGCAATTAAGCGACTGCAGCTATCGAGCTCGGTTATTAGGGTTCGATACCCAATGAATTTATATAAGAACTTTAAAGAGAAAGTCGTCTCTTCCATGTGATGCACTTTCGCCTCTACAATTCTAGGTCCTGCGAGTAAACATCAGTAGATTAAGAGTAATACAAAATAGCTTGGTCGATATGTTGTTAATGTAAGAGCAATAGGACAACATGATGAACAGACCTGTATAGTCAGTATATCTCAAGGTCATATGACGACTGTGAAGACTATTTTAAAATGTTGGGACAAGGATATTAAAGAGAGTGGCCGTAGCTGATATGCTGGGTATTATCCACCACTTCATTTGACTTCGAAGTGGAAGAAGCCACAAAAAACCATTTCTAGAATAGGCAAGATGGAATCTTATACCAGTTCTCTCTTAATTGTGTTACGTGAGGGCATCGACGTCGATAACACTAAGGAAAAGTGTTAGGTGAAACTTCCTGGACAGTAATAGTAGCCGTTCTTGAATGTAGTTCACAGAAAGGCTAATAAAGGCTTACACTGTAATCGTTCAAATGGGATATAAGGATGACACAGTTGTATATTCATTTTATTAGGTCGTAAGTATAGTGTATTGCAAAAAGCGTGTTATCAAAAATATATCTAAGTTTATTACATCAGAATTCTCAGAATGTTGCCAGGAATCGAATGGTGAAAAGGGCGTTGACATACTTCCCGCAGAACTCAAGTCCACCTCGGTAGCATAACGGTAAGTATTATTGGCTGCCGTACTCGGGGGTCCGGGTTCGACTCCTGGTACTGCCAGACATTTAAGAATGGCAGGAGGACTGGTATGTGGTTGAAGTCGTACATGCAGCTCACCTCCATTGGGGCTGTGCCTGAAAAGAGCTGCACCTCCTCGGGATGAGGACGCGAGTTAACTTTATAGAACTCAAGATGTTTTAAAACGGTGCGTTATCAATGGGTGAACAAAATTCCTGAAATGTAAGAGGGTGTTATTCTCATAATCAAGGCCCCATACCACGCTGGCTGCGCAGAAGCATGTGACTGAAGAAGATATGTCCATGCGCGAACCGCCATGTTGTGAGCGCTCCTCAGCTTGACGAGGAGATCGTATGGAATTCATGCATTAACTTACATTTCGCACATACAAAAACACCCGCCCTAGTAAATTAATGACAGCCTACACCGACTACCGTGTACACACGCAATACATATACATAATATAGAGACTGTGGTAATATTAAACATGTATAAAAACTGAACAAATGTTGCATTGTACTAAACAATCTAAACAAATTCTCTGGATAGCCTATAGGTGGCGCACAGAAAAAAACCTTTAGCAGACTGAATGAGAAGACTGAAAAATACACTACTAACAGCAATAAATACAGTTTGTAAATAAACACATATTTGAAATTCAGTCCGCGAAAACAGAAAAAAACAGGCCTTTTAAGGGTCGTGTTTATAACTGGTATGTTCGGAACAGATACATGTAATTGATACCTAGGCTTTACACTTAAGCTTTCTTGAAAATACGAAGTCATGTTAAAATGACAGCAGTCTACAACTTATGTATGATTACAGATCGTGAGATAAAAATTGCCTGTGTCTTAGCAGACTGGAGAACACATTAATTAAATATTTACAAATTTCTGTACCGATAACAATAATCTTCAATATCAACAAAAAGGAAACCTGTGAAATAAAATCATTCTATGAAAGGTAGATAGATTCTTCTTCTTCTCTGATAAGTCATTACAGCAAATTTTACTCATTTCTCTCAAGAGATTGTTAAAAATGTAGGCTACATGACTGCATCAATTTTTCTAAAAAGTCGAATATTTTTTTATCATTTTCTGAATATGAAATGCCGGCTCCATGGTGTAGGGGTAGCGTACCTACTTCTTGCCCGGAGGCCCTGGGTTCAATCCCCTGCCAGGTCAGGTATTTTACCTGGATCTGAGGGCTGGTTCGAGGTGATTACAATTGCGGAGCTATCTAACGGTGAGATAACGGACCCGGTCTAGAAATCCAAGACTAACGGCCGAGAGGATTTTCAGAACAGCTGTTCAGTTCTGAACAATTATCTCCGATATGTTGTAAAAAAGTCAAGAATAAAAAGAAGAAAAAACCTAAACACTCTAAATTTCATGTCCATAGTTTCTCTGAATCAACCACCCTATAACTTGTTTAGTTATCGATTATGGTTGTACCGGGATGTACACCTCAACTCCGCTCATTCAAAATAAGCGCCTTAATGAACTCCTCTGTCGACCAAAATGTGAAATTTCTACTACATGAAGTTGAGACTTTTTTTTTTGCTAGTTGTTTTACGTCGCACTGACACAGATAGGTCTTACGGCGACGATGGGACAGGAAAGGGCTAGGAGTGGGAAGGAAGCGGCCATGGCCTTAATTAAGTTACAGCCCCAGCATTTGCCTGGTGTGAAAATGGGAAACCATGGAAAACCATTTTCTGGGCTGCCGACAGTGGGGTTCGAACCACTATCTCCCGAATACTGGATACTGGCCGCACTTAAGCGACTGAGCTATCGAGCTCGGTAGTTGAGACTTTAATCAGAAGATGTCAGTACTAAAATATTAAGTAACTGTGTTATTGTGAAGTTTCCTAAACTGATGGGATTTCTCTTAGATTTGTTTCGCTATACATCAAGAAGTTTGGACATTTTTCCACAGATGACACTACCAAAAACTATGGTCATGCACTCTGGTGCAAGGTTATGGAAGTTGTTATTGAAAGAAATTTTGTGTTTATAGGTTTTCTCAACTTTCATTTGTTTTTTTATGTAATTCTAGGTTTGCAACACTTCTGTTCCATTCCGCCAGTTTTGAATGTGGCCAATGAAGAATTTATGTAAATAATTTTCAGCCTATCACAGGCTTCTTGTTCGATTTTGAGCGTAACTTTTGGTTTCAACCAATAAAAATGAGAGGGTGTATCCGGATCAGTCCAGAATCCTCTTGAACCTTCCCTGAGGGTATATAAACTGCGGCTTTTCAAGTTTCCTTGTCTCTTGATCGTCCTCTTTCTGAGTGTGGGTGTTAAGGCAGGAGGTGGAACGCTTCATTCTCTGGCCGGTAGTACATCAGCCAGGTATGGCCACCTAAATACTATTTTCTGTAGCTACATCTGCAGACTTATCCGAGGGGAAGGTCCGAATTTTTAAATATGTAACAAAACTTTTCTAAAATGTAAATTTTCTTTCGACTAATGTAAAAATTTCATAAAGTGTTTAACTGTAAATCGTGGATAGAGAGTGAGTTACCCTCTCGAGCTCCCCTTCATCTTGGTTTGAGGTGAATACGATTTCGCAACTGTTTTCTTCCATGTAATATATTAAAGTTATTTCCATGCGAGCCACTTCAGTAGTGAGACTAGCCCCAGTTTCATCTGCCGAGAGCCCTGTAGGTTTTTAATATTTCATTATCTGGGAGCGCAGTGTACGCCTCCATTCAGTCTGTGCTCCGGCCAGTCATTTATCCTGTTGTTTTTCCGCAAAGGCCCAGTAAGTTGGGTACTAGATACCCCTGTATAAAACTATTTCTTTTTGTAAATCGTGCCTTGTGAGGCCAAAAAGTGTTAGATTTTGATGTAATATTGCCTTGAGTGGGCTGTAAGAAATCAAAAGCACGTGACTCTTTTCTTGTTTACTGTAATATTGAGGAGTGCTTCTGGAAGGCTGTAAATTTGTTGGAGCAAGGTGCTCTTGTAGTAGGGTATTTCTGCCCTTGCCTATATTATTCCTCATTTGTGAATGTCGTAAACTTGAGCTTTTAGCTCAGAAATTGTAAATCGAGGGCTTGAAGCCCAAAATTGTTAAATTCCCTATTCTGGGGTGTTCCACCCTTCTTTGGCATTGTACCTGAGATATCATTGTTATTGTCACCCAGTGAAAATTTGTTAAGTTTGTTGTTTTGAAGGAATACAACCTTCAGTTCAAGTTTTAAATTAATGTTTATATTGTAGATAGACCCATTCGCCCCAGCACCTTCTTCCACGTCTCTGCGATCCACCCAGCCACGGTAACAATGGTAATCGAAAGTCATTGTATAACAGTTCAATTTCTACTCACACGTGAAAAAAAAATACCAGATCCCTTCTGAAAGTGATCTGTACAAATGAAGGCTGCACACGAATTCACCCTTGTGAATATCTTTCCATTCAACACGTAAGGTCTAACTTACTTACCTTAAATATTGTCAATCAATTTATCTACCGTAATGTATAAGCTCCCGCATTCTTTGAAAATATTTGAAAAATACATACTACAACAGATCCATTAACAGACATTATTCAAATCGAAAACATGCAAGGAAATGTAAACATTAACACGTGCAAGCCATGCATTCAAAGCTGAAGCGCCCACAACATGGCGATGCACGATAGTGATCAATATTCCCCATAGCATCAGAGAGCTCTGTGAGTCCAGATAGGTAATATTAAAGTCTTGGCTCATAGTAACAATTATGATGGAGTACAGTAGCTCCTCATATGCCTTATTATTGTACTAAATTTCGTGTTCTTTGCTAGTTTTGTTGTTACTGGGGAGAAAATTTATCCTTGTTGTCACTATAAAACGAAGCAATAAGGTTTTTATTTAATTCTTACAATAACAAATAACGTATTAGTGAATGCTGCAGGTTTTTGGAGTGCTTCCTGTACCTCATTGCTATATTAGATTATTGTGCTACCGGTATTCATTTAAACGTACTAGTTCTTAGAAATACAGTTTTACCACTATAATCATGTCTAGATGTAAGAGAATTATGGAAATGTGTGCGAAGATGAAGGTGGATGAAAGTGAAGACTTTCGCCCGTCAACTTCAGATGTTGAAGTTCATTGTGCAGAAGATGAGAAACATTACTTGAATTGTTTCAGAACTGGACATGGAAAAAGATTTGACAGTATGTTCATTGTCATGTTAGGAAGTTATGCCACTGTTTATGATAAACATAGTGAGGCTTTCAACAACTCTGTAAATAGCGGAAGTACTTCAAATACAGATAGCAATGGTGTATTTTGAGGAAGAAGCAGACACTCTTCATCCTAATATTTATGGTTTTACCAGTGCAGTCAGTGTCAGTAATATTCCAGTTATTGGGAAATGTTCAATGGATGGTGTTCTGCAGCTGACTGGAGTGGAAACACCCGGCAAAGTTCTTTATGTTGCCAAGCGTCTTGTTGGATATTCTAGTGGCAATGATCCAGACTATGAGCTGAATGATGATGGTTCTGACAGAAGTTATAAAGTTGATAAAGATGAAGAAATTGATGACGTGGAAGGAAAAGTGGGAGCAAGTTGAAGGAAGAGGAATACAGCAGATATTAGCAGATCAGAGAGGAAGAAACTAAAGAATTGTAGAGAAAGTTACGTAGGTCACAAATTAAAAGTAAGAAATGAAAAACGTTTACAACCAAACCGCCGTGTAGCTAAACATTGTCCAAACAGATGTAATAAACTATCGGAAGATGAGAGGTTATTACTGTTTAATGAATATTGATCTTTGTGAGATCCTTCAAGGCAGAGAGAATGGTTGCTGTGTTGCGTAACAAGTGTACCAAGTAAAAGAAGATGGACAGATGGTGTAAAAAGAAAAGAAAATGATTTGTAAGGAGTAATTCATGGCGGTTAATGGAAATAAAATTCAAATTTTTCTAAACGTTTTACTGAAAATTTTGGATTTATCTGAAAAAAAATTGATGTGAGGGTGAAGCAGACTGATGCTAATAAAACACCTGAAAACTTGAAACATGGAATGGAAATGTTCATTGAATGCTTGTCAGCCGTTCCGTCACATTATTGCAGAAATTCATACACAAAGAAGTACGTCCCAGCTGAATTGAAATCTCTCGAGAATATTTAGAAAATTTATAGACTTAAATGACAAAATAATTACGCCAATTTTGTTTCGAGAAATGTCTTAAAAACAGTCTGGAGGAATAGTTACAAAATAAGTAACCATGTACCAAAAAAGAAAAATACAATTGCACTTTGTGTTTATGACAGAAACCTATGATGGAAAGACTTGAAAAAGAAATCTGTTAATTAGTGTCATAATACAGAAAAATAATATATTTTGGACAAATGTTTTAGCGATGAGAGTTTCGAACCCCAATGTTGGCAGCCCTGAGGATGGTTTTCCGTGGTTTCCTCATTTTCACCCAAGGCAAATGCTGGGACTGTACATTAATTAAGGCCACGGCCGCTTCCTTCCCACTTCTAGCACTTTCCTATCCCATCGTCACCGTAAACGATATCTGTGTCGGTGCGACGTAAAGCCAGATGTAAAAGAAATCTCGTGGGAAAGATTGATTTCTGTGTTGCTCGTTTAAACAGAAAGTTTTGAACACTCCTTATGGAGACCATCAGTAGTTACACAAAAGTTCGTTCGGGATCTTTGAGGACGAGTTTGAAGGCCGCTAGCGGCGCTGTTATCAACATCACGTCAAAACGGGGCGTGGTTATTCATATCAGTAGTCCGGCCCCGCGATGTAGGGGGCAACGCGTCCGCCTGTCTCACGGCGGCCCCGGGTTCGATTCTCGGCTGGGTCAGTGGTTTCTAATTGTAAATGAGAAATATTCCTGGCCTGGGGGACTGGGTGTTTGTGTCGTCCTTAACGGTCATTTCCTCACATTCAACACTCTACACTTCCTCCATTCCAATTACACGCAGGTTCATATCACATGGTGCAAGTAGGGGAAAAATATATCTACAGGTAAACGCCCTGAACAAATGGCATTTTATTTATATATATATTGAAGTCAGTATGGAGAACGTGTGTGTAGAGTTTTGTGACGTTAGCTGCAACGATGCCGAAGCGTATTGACCTTCACTGGGAGGGCTGCATAACAGCCCTTTCCGATGCTAAATATAGCCATTCTGTTATCCAACGAAAGTGAAAGAAGCGTAATTTCCTGATATATAAAAGAACGGAATCAGTACTGTATTTAATAAAAAAGGCAAAGCCCGACTGGGCTTAATTCCAGAGGGGAGAAACAGGCAAATACACGACCAGCCACTAGCCGTACACCAGAAGTGGTGGAGGCCTTTGTCTCAGGTGGTAGCCCTGCCCCAAGAAAGGACTATCGCATGTAAGTTGAAGATGTCTAACACCATAATCAACAAGGACTTGCAATTAGAAAAGCGGCATAAGCGCCGAGTTCACAAGCTGTTGCCTCGTCACATTTTGGAACATCGTACTAACGCAAGAAAGCTGTGTGAGGGCTATCTGGCGGAGGACAGATGGAAAAAAGTGGTGATATTAGACGAAGCATATGTTTACGTTAATGACTGTAAAAACCCCGCATGATTTACTATCACCCTAGGGACAAAAAATAAACAAACATTGAATAAAGAATGTCAGAAAAGATTTTCAAGTGATTTCCTGATCATCGGTGGATACTGCTACAATGGCAAGTTAACCATTCGTCGTGTCGCTAATAATGTGAATGTGAACTCTAGATACTATCAGCAAGAGTTTTAACACCTATTTACAAAGATATCCCAGCACTGTATGGGAGTGCGAAGAATCAGGTTTGGATACTGTTCTGGGGTATCTGTGGAATGCAGAGAGGTGAAAGAAGGTGCGGGCTTGAATTGGTCTAACTAAAATGTCAAGAATTGAATTAAAATTTTTACAAATGTTATATTTCTTTCAATATAAAAACACTTAACGAATTTCCACTAGGTGAAAGAACAAAGAAATATCATGTACAATGCAATCTTGAAACAAGACTTGGAAAAATCCAAGATTCAGAACTTTAACAATTTTTGGTTTCAAGCCCCTAGTTTTACAATTTCTGAGCTGCCAGCTCAAGTTTACAAAATGAGGAATAATTCAGTCAAGGGCAGAAATCCCCTAATTGAAGAGCACTTGCTCCCTAAATTACAATGTCTAGCCTTTCAGAGGCACCCTTCATTGTTACAAAACTTTGAAGAGAGCTAACAGGCTCTCAGTTTCTTCCAGCCCACTCAAGGCAACATCAAAATCTTACAATCTCTGGCCTCTCAAGGCACAACTTACAAATTGAAATAGTTTTATAAAGAGGTATCTAGTACCCAACCTACAGGGCCTTTGCGAAAAAGAATAGGTTAAATAAACGGCCCGAACACAAACTGAATGGAGGCGTACACTGCGCTCCCAGATAACGAAAAATTAAAACCTACAGGGCTCTCGGCCGATGAAACAGGGGCTATGTCCAAACTGCTGAGGTGGTTCGTATGGAAATAACTTTAATACATTACAGGAAGACAACCGTTACGAAAACGTGGTCATCTCAAACCAAGATGAAGGGGAGCTCGAGAGGGCAACTCACTCTCTATCCCCGATTCACAGTTAAAGACTTTATGAAATGTTTACATTAGTCGAAAGATGATTTACATTTTAGAAAGTTTGCTAGATAGTTAAAGATTCGGACCTTCCCCTCGGATAAATTTGCGGAGACAGCAAGAAAGATAGAATTTACGTGGCCATTACTTTGTAGATGTTCTGTCGGCCAAAGAAAGAGGCGCCCCACCTCCTGCCTTAACACACACACAGTTAGTATGTCGGCGATCAATTGACAAGGTAGTCAGAAAGCCGCAGTTTATATACCCTCAGGGAAAGTTCGAGAGGATACTGGACTAATCCGGCCACACCCTCTCAATTTTTATTGGCAAATTCAAAGTGAACAAGAAATGTGGGATTGGTTGAAAATTAATTACAAAAATTTATGGTTGGCCAGATTCAAAACTGGTGGAAAGAAAAAGAAGTGTTGCCAACCCAAAAATAAATGAACATAGATTCAGTTACGGAAAACCCTGGAATACGAAACTTCTCGACGTTATAAGTTCTTCCACCTTGCACCAGAGTGCATGACCATAGTTTTTTGGTAGTGACATTTGTGGAAAAATGTCCAAACTTCCTGATGTAGAGCAAAACAAAACAAGCAGAAATTCAATCAGTTTAGGAAACTTCACAATAACACAATTACTTAATATTTCAGTAGTGACATCTTCTGATTAAAGTTCCAAGTTCATGTAGTATCAGTTCATCTTTTGGTCGATAGAGGAAGTTATTAAGGCGCTTATTTTGAATGGGCGGGGTTGAGATGTACCTCCCGGTACATGTACATTAAGATAAAGCATCCAGCCACACCACTCGTTCGACTCGTCTGTACTTCGAATGCAGGTGGAACCTGAAATCCGTGCAATTCCTTTTACTGACATTCCGGTGAAGGCACCCTATGGACTTCTATGCATTCGGACACCTGAAAAGGGCCTTAGGAAATAGATGACCATGCACTGTCCATGGCCTCTGAAAAGTCAATCAGCAGGAGTGGAATAAGGTAGATATGCTAGCTCTACGAAAAAGTCTGCCGCAATGGAAATTACGTTGTCGGGATATAGCTATAAATGCTGGCTTTGCAATGGAGCATCATCGTTGGTTTGACATAGCTTTGTTCGGAAGGGCGGAGGGAGGGGGGGGGGGTAATGACATAGCCACCCACCTCTACGATTGAAGAAAGAGGGGGTGCAGTTTCATTAGCTTTGTACTGTGACAACTACCCAGGCCAGAATGACAATCACCTTGTTCTCTATGATCAAGCGTTTTCTAAGCACTGCTGTTTTTATGGAAAACATCAACTGTCTGCTACCAGGAAACTCATATATATATATATCCCTGAGTACTCAAAATAATCCACTACTGAAAATAATGCAAAAAAATAAAGTCTTCTGGGCTCCTTCTGAATGGCTTTCTTGAACAGAAAATTCAGTAGTGGTACCTGATCATATAAAGAACTCACAAGGACTTTATTGCATGAGACCGTGTTAAAGAAATAACTTTTTCTAAAACAGCTGTACTTCATAAAGATGACTCACAATTTTATATCACTAGCAAATGTACCGTTCTTCGCTACGGTATTCTACCTTGTATACGGATTTCTACGTAAATAACTGTATACACAGTCAGTAAGATTATATTAAATTGCATGTCTCTTAGTGCTATCGGAGAAGCACCACGGGGAAAGATAGTCCACGTTTCAGGATTAGCACTCTGTATGTACAGAGAAATTAAGGAAGAAAATAATACAGTTAAGGAAAGCGCCATAAATTGAAAATAGGATAATAACTGAGGACAACCGGATAGGACAAATATGTAAATACCAAGTGGATGTATTGGAAGAATGTCCGACACTAAATTCCTATGACATGACTTACGGATTTAAGAAAGCGGTAACAGAGGAAACATTTAGGTGAAGGGATTGCTTAGATAAGAAGATGACTTACGGTGTTACTACTTTAGCCTAAAGAGGCAAGGAAGAGGTAAGAAATTAGAGCAGTATAGAGAAGTAGAAGAGTAATACAGTAAAAATTATACCATATGAAAGAAAACACCTTATGGTGTGAAATAATGGGCTACATTCCGCGGTAATGTTGAAATATTAATATCCACCCTTAGTGCTATTTGAAGACAGTTGTAACCTCCAAAGGTATGCCGCAAATATCCCGCAGAATGGCAGCTTGACCATTCTCTCACCTTCTACTCAACGAACAACCACGGGCTTACAGGAAAAATGACGAAAATGGCATTATGTTACTTCTCTGCCGGCAAACAGGCAGAGACGTTGCCATGGTAACCAATAAGTTCGTTGTTGGTCACTCAATACAGAGCATGAAACCCGTAGAAAATAGTAATTATCTCCGTCATTTGAAGAGTAAGCGAAATTAAGGAATAACAAAAGTTGTTAAAAATGAAGATATGTTTCACATATCATCTACGGATTTAACAGAAAATCAATGGTATAAGAGAAAAATGAAGTAATATGTTCTGGTTTTCCTATAAACCCCTAATCCATTCAGGGATTTTTGAATCATATGCATATCTAAACCTGCTTCTGGAGAAGTGTACTCTAAATATGAAGTTTGGTCAAGATCTATCCAGCTTTTTCGCCGTGATGGTGGAACAGACGGACAGACGGACAAAGAGACAAGAAAGCTAAAAACCACTGATACGGTCTTGATTTGACCTAAAAATGATATCTGAAAAATTACAGACAGTGGATCCGCTAAGGTACCATTTATATAAGTTATATTACACTCTAAGTATGGATGTAGGCCAGTACTGGTTACAGAAGAAGATGACTTAACCAGAGCCGCAGTCCAGAATCCGGACTGGGTTTTTCACAGCAGAACTAATCTAGGATCACTTCGTTTACAGATATAAGGTAATTCCAGCACCAAAAATGCTATTCATGCATAGAATGAAGAAGAGAGTAATCAGCGGCGAGAAATTATAATTCCCGACAACGCTAATAGCTTCTTAAAATGTATAATATTTTATTCAATGTAACAATCAATCTCACAGGATATAATTTTTAAAAAATTAAAGATTTAATTTAATTAAAAATTTAATTTAATTTTAAAGTACATACGCATGAGTTCAATTTTTCATATAAAATATTAGTAATTAATACCGTTTCCAATTACGAGTACAATCCTCAAATGTGGGAATGCAACCACGATCTGTCTTTCCTGATTCATATTCCAGTATGTTGCTAAGTGTGTGAGCTTATACTCCCATACCATGAGAGTCTACGACTTCGTAACTAAAAGTAATGGCTAGCGCTCAACATACTTAAAGAGTTAATTAAGCGAATGCGTGATATGTACATGATAAAATGGTCAAGAAGTATTCATTAATATGCCAAAACCAGGCTAATTTTGTATATAACAGTATGTGTAGTTACAACTTAACTTGCCAGATTAAAATGATTATGTGTTATAGTGGTGGCAAAACCACAATATTATATATATACTGGAAAATGTACCCGTGCTTCGCTACGGTATTCTACATTGCATTCGAATATCGAAGTAAATACTGTACATGTAGTAAATATTATTGTTTCAAAATTGCATGACATTTAGCGTTATCCGAGCAACATCATGCGGAGGTCCCCATACGTTGTTTAAAATGCAAAGTATTTTTTACGGAGTTGTGATGATAACGACAGGCTCACTTGCCGACTGCCATTCACAATCGAGTTGGGAAGTTTATATTATAATTGCAGGCCCCATTGCCTACGGCGCGGTCATAATCGATTTGGGGAGTTTTCGTTTCAATGGCAGACCCCTATCCTACTTCCAGACAGATTACAGTTGAGGAGCTTTTATTATAATTGTAGGCAACTTCCCTAATACCAGTCGAAATTGAGTTGTGTATCATTATAATGACAGTCCTCTTTCCCTACTGCCAGCCAGCTTACTGCCAGTCACACCAATTTGGTGAGTTTCCATGAAAATAGCAGCCCACTATGCCTAATGCCAGTCACATTTTAGGTGGGTACATTTGTTTATAATGGCGGGCACCCATGCCTACAGCCAAACACAATCGGGTAGCAGAGTTTTAAACAAAACTGCATGCTGCCTTGCCTGCTGCAAGTCAAATCGAGAAGTGAATTATTCATTACAATGGTAGGCCTTCCTTACTAATGCCAGTTACACAGGAGTTGGAGAAGGACCCCATTCCTACTGCCAGTCAAAGTCGGTGTGGGGAGTACTGATTACAATAGCAGACACACCCTCGATCGCTACAAATCGATATCAGTGAATATATATAGATCGACATACGAAAGTATATGCTTGTTTACAATATTGAAGACCTTAATTTACAGATTAACTGCTGCTAAACTGTACGTCATATCGACAAAGGATTGTACCATAAGACGCCGGATTTAGCAGCCTAAATGGCTGGTCCTATGATATCTCATTTATTCATGGGTCAGATTAAGTTATACTGTAAATGTTGAATAGGGTAAAATTTGTGTAAGATTATCTCACATTGCATTACTTTTCGGAATTTTATGTGGCAACTACATACATAGCATTTGGCTCATATATGGGTAGTGCTTGGGCAAGTTTTCGTGTAGAGTTTGATGATTCTCTCTTTCCTATAAGTGCTTGGAAGTATGAATTATGCATGTGAAAAGCCCAAATTTACTTAGCATCGAGAAATAGAGAAAAATCAGACGTAAAGGGGATACAGGTACGACAAAAAGTCATAAGACCAAGGTTGTAGATCACTCCAAATTGAACGGAGATTGTGCCATTCGTTATGTGATAAGACTTCCCGAAGGTCCACACCATTAATAAAATTGCCTCCATATTTCGATATTCTTCGGCGATAAAAAGTGAAAAATTTAAAGAAGTTTTCCGTCCGTTACAGGCTAAAACGTATAATTTTGCCAAATTTCAGTTTTCTTGTTCGTCTGGCAGATTATGCCGCAATCTGGATTTTGGGCGAGGAGGGTAAAAATGAGGACTTTCAGGAAACTAACCCAAAAAATATGCAGATGGTCATTATTATCCCTTAAACGTGTAGCTGTACGAAAAGTTCGGCAAAATAATCAGTGTACAGGTACACAGTCGTTACGATTTTATTTATATAGATAGATAAGGAATCTGCTCCAAGTAAAACACTTTTGGGCTATGTCCGCTGGACTTAACCTGCAAAACCGACCGTTCATGATATCTCCCTAATAATCCTCCTGTCGAAAAAGTGCACATGAAAAAAAATTTTAGAAATGGATTTCCATCAAGTTTGGTCGATTTCCGGTCAGGTTGGTCTTGTAGGCCTACTATATATATTTTGGAAGAGTAAAAACACCATTTGGGTTCCCTATATACCGCCAGTCCATTCATGGAACATGAAATGTTATTGACCTTTAAATCCTACCTTTGGACAAGTGGATGCTGAATATAAAGTTTGGTTCAAATATCTTCGGTAGTTTTCAATTTTTAAGAAATGCGCTTTACACGCACCCGCTCTCGAGGTAAATCGGGTGGGACTTGTACCGAAAAATAGTCCGTTAATGATATCTCCCTTATTAATTCTCGTATCGAAATGATGCACATGAGAAAAAAGGTATAGAAATTAATTTCCAATAAGGCAGGTACATTTCCATTAAGTTTGATTCTGTATATTTTGTGGGAGTGCGAAATCACGGTTTCTGTTTCGTATAAATCCCCCGTCATTTCAGGGATTTAGAAACAATACTTGCCCAAAAAACTACCCAAGGACAGGTGGATTCTAAATATCAAGTTTGGTGGAAATATAGCCAGTAGTTTCCAAGTTATAGACAAACAAACAGACAGACAGACACCAAAGCTAAAAATATGCAGATGGTCATTATTAAACCTAAACGGACAACGGTACGGAAATTTCGCCAAAACAGTCAATATCCAGAGACACTCTAGAAGTGCAGACCTTTATTTCGGGAGTTACTGCTTTGAAACTGTACGACATATCTAGAAACGGACTTCACCATCAGACGCCTCTTTCAGTGTTCTACATGGTTAGACCTATGCCATCTTCTCGTATCTCTTATATTTATGGGTTAGATTGAGTTACGGTCATTGAGTGGGGTGAAATTTTGTACAGTTTTCACATACTATTTTTAATTTTTGATACTCATGTGACATACAATTTGTCTATCACATGGCCACTGGCTATGTCAATGTGCGAGCCGAATGTCATGATTCTATCTTTCCTATAAGTGTGCAAAGTGATAATTTATACGTGTAAAAGTACAAAATTGACTTGAAATCGAGAAATACAGCTCTATTTAACGTATAAGAGATAGAAATTCGACAAAAAAGTCATAGGACCAAAATTGTAGATCTCTCCAAAATGAAACGCGATGGTGCTTTCTGACTTGTGATACGACTTACCGATTAGCCATTAATTATCTCGGAACGAATGTCTGCACCGTCGTTAAAATTGCATCCACATTTCGATATTTTCCGGGACCAAAATTTATACATTTGCATAGCTTACCGGGCGGTACACCTCCGCGCCGCTAATTCAAACATTGCGCCAGTTGAAACTCCTCTACTGGAGGAAGACTGAACTTTAACAACCATGTTAATTCTAAAGTTTCTCAGAAGATGTCACTATTGTAAATTTTGAAGAGTTCTGAACTGTGTCTTTTTCAATTTATATTTGTTTTCTCTGTAGTGAGAAGTGTGAACATTCTCTTCTAGATGGCACTACTGAAGAACTACAATTGTGCACCCTGGTGCGAAGTGAAGGAACTGTTTTTTGAGAAATTTTGTGTTCATTAAGTTTGTTCTTTGTTAAATTGCTTTCAGTCATTTTTTGGGTTGGCAGTATAACCCTCCTCTTTCCGCTTGTTTTGAATTTAGCCAATCCAGAATTTCTCTAATTAATTTTTGAAGAATAATTCCTCAAAGAAAAGAATGTCCAGCTTTCGGGATTAGCACTCGCATACATACGAATTAATTAAGGAAGAAAATAATACAGTTAAGTAAGTTGAAATTAATAGAAAATGGATTATAACTGAGGACAGCCGGATGAAGACAAATATGTAAATACCAAGTGAATGTACTGGAAAATCAAATTCCCCTCAATAAATTATGCTGGTATGTGTTATGGATATAAGAAAGTGGTATCAGAGGAGAAGTTTAGGCGCAGGGATTCTTAGGTAAACAGACAAGAAGATGACTAATGGTGTTATTACTTAAGCTATTCGAGGACGGATAGAACATCCAATGATATTCCGCCAATAGCCCTCAGAATGACCGATTGACGCCTCTCTTACTTTCTACCCAAGGAACAACCACGAATTTAAAGGAATGATGAGGAAAATAGCAAAATGTTACTTCCCTGCTGGCAAGCTCTCAGAGACGTTGCCATGGTAACCTGGTAGGTTCGTTGTCGGTCTGTCGGTCACTCAATGCAGAGCATGATATCCGGAGAAAATAGTAAATTTCTCCGTCATTTGAAGAGGAAGGTAAATTTTGAACATAACGTAATTTGTTTTTATAATGAAGATACGTTTTACATACGGTCCACGGAGTTTACAGAAAATCAATAGTATAAGAGTATGGAGGAAAAAGGTTCTGGTTTTCCTATAAACCCCCCGTATATCCAAAGATTTTAAAATTATATGAACATAGAAACCTTCCTCGGGATGAGTATACTACAAATATGAAGTTTGGTTGAGATCTATCCAGCCGTTTCACCGTGATGGTGGAACAAACAGGCACGACAAATAAACACCACTGATTCGGGTTTGAGTTTACCTAAAACGGACCCCCCTACAACTTTATTTATTTAGATTACAGAACAGTCTATGATATTAGAGATTTTTACAATTTTAAATTGTTAGTGCGCTGAACATCACTGACGCCATCAAGGAAGGTTGAAATTGAAGATTCCTTTTACCTCGGATGTCCTTATATCACCGAGTAGGAAGAAAAATTAAACCTCCTAACTCGATAAAATTGATCGATGTTATGATTGTTAACTGATATGTGCTTTTTGTGTTGAGCTGGTTACTCGCCTCCTCAAGATGACACTAACACTATAATTGTATAAAACTAAGCCATGAACGATGGGTTAAGTATCTAGTTTGGAATTATATCTGGTATCAATTCAATATAATAACTTTAATATTTGCGTCACCTGTAAAAACAAATATATCTCCATACAGATCATGAAGGGTCTTGAAGGTGTGGGAGCTACAGGATTCCTCTATCCATTACCTCGGCACATGGCTCTGGTGTTGGCGATGTATCCCTCCGGAAGTTCAGATCTCGAAATGTTAAGACTTCCGGATGGGCAATCGAATCACATTATTCTCGGAGAACAATAAATGCTTTTAGTGACTCGGCCAGAAATCATCTATGCGTCACGTGCCGACATCGCTAATACTTATTCATTATCATGTACGTTTCTAGGGTTAAAGTACAATTTAACTGTTGATAACCGTCTGAAGCAATATCACAGAATTATGAACGTTGCATTTTACATGGGTTAGAAGTAATAATTGGTACTATGATGCAGTTAAGCAATAGTGAACCATTAGCATTACAAAACTCCCATAACTGTAACTTATTACACGTTATGTAGCATAATAAAACACAATAGAGAGATATTACTTCTCACAGCAATGATTGCTTCACAAGCGAAATAAAGGAACGTACTGAGTTCTTCTTTCTGTCAGTTGGAGTTTATTCGTGGAGAGATGTTTCCGCTACCAAGACAAAGTGAATAAATCTAACAAAGCAAGTAAGTGGATAAGGGAAGTAAAACAGAAAACTTAGTTGTAATGGAGATCTCAGCAAAACTAAAGATAGTTATGAGACTTGTCTTGATATTCCTGTTCATAAGAACAAATGATTGCGACAAAATCGTGATTAAGGGTGAGCTGTTATCCAGATTTATGAACGACGACGCAGGAAGGGAGGTGAACATGCTTCTACCAGCGCCTATAAAGCAATGGCTTACAAAGGATACTTCCGAATTACTAGTAATTTTCTCTTCATTCAGTGGATCTTCAGTATTTGACGAACGTGTCAAGAAGTTTTTGAGCACTCTTCACAAACAGACGCTCTCAACAATTACACTAAAATGCTATTCTAAAGACAAATATGATGGAGATATTATTAAAGAGTTAGGGGGAAAACCGGTAATACTGGTTTCAATACAAGAGATATTCTGCTTGAAATTCATTGATTATTGGAATTACTTTAGGAACCAAGAGTACCCAAACGGGAAATTTTATGTGCTAATATTCAGTGAATACGCGGACTCCCCCAAGCTGAGGAAGATAATTCATGAGAGATATGATATTTTATTCAGAGAATTATGGAGTGCACATAAGATACACAAGGTAATCGTGACACACGTTTTTGGACGAGAAGGTGACAAAGGCGTAGTTATGTTACATTATGAGCACAATCCATTCCTACCGTCTAGGACAAAAGTAAGGGGAGAAACTCAGACATTGAATCTTAATGCACCAACAGACATAGATAAGGTGATCAGTGGCAGGTTGAGAGATATGAAAGGATATCCCTTTATAGCAGGAGGCCTTGAGAATAGCTACCAAATGAAGCTTGCTGGAGACGGAATCTGGACAGGGCCAAACTACGAGATACTTCTTAGCATTCAACATGTCCTCGGCTGTGGATTACGCCTTGTTAAGTTGAAGAAGCCTTCGACATCTTACATGGATTTTCATGAAATAAAGAATATAGATTTTATGTGGAACAGGTTAACGATCGTAGGACATTTTCGTCGTCAAACCTCACATATGAATTATATTCTTGACACTTATCAGACTTGTTTTTTTGTCCCAAAGGGTGATTATATTCCTCTTTGGATGGTAATATTCGTTTGTTTCGATGTAAACATGTGGGTCTTGTTCTTGGTAACCTATATACTAACCTCAGTATACTGGTTTATATTTCGTTCTTATTTTAATCAAACTCTAGAATTTGGAAGTTTTATTGACATACTTTATGTATTTCTATCAGCGTCTTGGCCTAATATGAAAAATATGAGGCGATCATTTGAAAGGCTGTCTTTGACGTTTTTTATTTATTTTAGTCTCGTTGTAGTTACAAGTTATCAGGCAGCTTTCGTTAACCTCATCACAAATCGTGTTAGATTCAAGGAGATCACCAGCGTTGAAGAGTTAGCGGCGAGTGATTTGGAAATTGGGCTCTATCATAAAGTTTACTTGACGTCCATGAAAGAATCTGGGTCAGATCTGCACAGAAAACTGTTGGATAAGATTGTCCTAATAAACCATCCAATGGAATTTACGGTTATGAAAAAATCATTCTTATTTCCTTGCCAGGAATCATGGCTTCAATTCAACTTTCAGGAAGTTATAGCACCCAATCACAGTGTGGTCGTAGACAGGTCAGTAGTAATGTTACAGTCAATGACAATAAAGAGTGGTTCACCTTATCGCGATTCCGTTAATAATGTGATAGGTACGGTTATAGAAACAGGCTTATTAAAGAGATGGGATAACGTAGCCTTCTACGAGAACATTAGAGAATACTTAGATAGATCTACGGTTAATTACTTGTTTAGTTATAAAATCGAACATCTGCAGTCTGCTTTTTTCATACTGGGCTGTGGATTGCTGTTTTCATTACTTGTGTTTGTTGTTGAGTTATTACGTCCAGTTGCACAAAAAATAATATTAAGATCGTCATTCTTACGCGGATTTAAGATCCTTTTCACGACGCAGGAATAGGGCACGGGCTACTGTGTATGTATCGACGCAAGTTTTGAACTGAAATAAACGATGGATTAAAGTTAATCAAACATTGCGATATGGTTATGGACGCAGCGGACAGGTACCGTGGATACTGGATAATGCTGGGGCTGAGTAGCCTGTCCTTTCTAAGAACTGGAAGTGTCGAATGACTGTCAGCCCTGCTATGCCAATTCGAGTGACATTTCCTTGCGCAGTTGTACCTCGGGAGCATAATTCAGTCGACCTTGCAAACAGCGTAAGTAAATAATGTTTTGTTGCCGCCTTGCAGATTTGAGATACGTTTTTCGTTGAGTCTAGTAGAATGTCATTCTTTCTCCACTCTCTTCCGAGAATCAATGACCTGGCACAGCGGTAGAATTATGTGGGCTCTGTACGGTAAGAATGTTTAACTCTTGAGATCGATCGGGAAACATTTCTTTCAAGAATCGTTGAAATGTATTTTTATGTATTATCTCCAAAGAGAAAAGTAATGTAGAGTACCATTATAATAATAGTGATTCAGCGACACATAATTTTGACGAATACGATCGTACAAAAATGGTTGAGGATCTGAAAGAAACCATTCGGCTGCATTAAAATAGATCGACATATCCAGATATTTCACGCCTCGTAACACACAAATGGTAGACATACCGGTGTAGTGAATCCTTAGAAGAAGAATGCCACCATTTTCTTCTGTTGTAATCCAAAATTAGAATTACGCTATTTAAGATATTCTTTGTGGTATTATAGGCTTATGTTGTGTTACAAGCAAGAAGTTTTGTCATATTCGAATGTTCTTGTACATTTATCCTTCTAATTTTAACAAACTTGTAAGCAAAATCAAAAGCGGAGAAGTTATAAATCCATACAACTCCTGTTTCAAATGTTGCAGTCTAATATGGAACCCTTCCCAATCCACACTCCAGATACGGAGGTGATCCTCGGTAAGCAGACAGTACAGTTTATCCAGTGTTCCATTCAAAACTTCAGCTGAGTATGACGAATGCCTTCGGAGTACCAAGATGAAAAGCATGTTGACTACAATAAGTTTAAGACGTAAAAGTACAGCACAATATATTGTTTTATAACGTTTTCGCGTATCGAGTGAGCACGAACTAGCAAAACATTTTATTCATAATATTTAGATATCATTACTCTATGTATTCTCTTAATGTATTTTTATTCATAATATTTACATATCATTACTCTATGTATTCTATTAATGCATTTTTATAGTTTTTGTCACACTAAGCAAAATCTGATAAAATTTGTAATTGGTGAATTACATATATACACCGTTGGAATGTAATAAAGGGTAACAATACTTACTTTGGAATATTGAATTCTGTAGACAATATTGTTACTGAGGTAAACAGTAAGATTCCTGTTAATCATTCGGTTGTTAAGGTGGAAAATGGTTCTACTGTTTTTTCATGCTTGTATGAAACCCCTGTTGTCGGAAAATAACACTACTACATTCTTAAGATATACAAATTGTCTGGTTGTTCATATCAGAGTACTCAGAATATACCTGTGACAACCTCTATATATCTTAGCAACCCACACTTTTACAACAGTTCAGTAGGGTTTTTCTTTGCTATGATACGGCTAACTGAAACCAAACAACGATTTTTTCATTGGATATAAACCACCTTTACCTCCTCTTCAGGTGAAGTGCATTTGTTTAAATAGGGGCAGAACAATGTAGTTTTCATTTCTGATAGTAGTAGTACGGAAATTACTAAGGTAATTCATGACATTTACTGCAGAGCAAGTTCTTGTGAATGTATGCCATTTACTACTCATAATTCCAGTGATGCTGGTCTGGTGCTTTCCGGCTCAGTGAGGAAAGCAATGGTAAACTACTCCGCTCCGCACAGTACCTAGAACGTCTCAGTACAGTACATCCTATGGAGCCTATTGTAATGTTTATGGTGAAATAAAGTAATCACCGGGCTAATGGTCAAGCAAGCAGACAAAGACAAAACAAAGTGATGAAGACTGACAGACATAACTAACCTGAAAGAGATAACAATCATATAAAAAAAGGAAAGATAGCACAAGAATAAAATCACACAAAATTAATCGAAACATAGAAAAACAAAATAAATGAACAAAAATTAACTAAAGAAAGTTCAAACATAAAACAAGAATATAATCAAAAGAAAACAAACAAACAAATAAATAAAATAAAACCAGAAAACGAAGACGAGCAAATAAAAAAGGGACAAAGGAAAATAAACTAGTCAAAAATAGACATCAAGTAGAAAATAAGCATATAACCAGAAGTACAAACAAACAAATAAACGAACGAAGCACGAGTAGAATGTCATTTCCTAATATATTTTAGAAAAATCCTTTTTCAAGATATGGCATGTTTTCAAACAAAATATAGAGATCGCATGGTTTATTATTTTATGCGGACCATGAACCAAAGCGGGACTAAACGCTAGGAAAGAAGAATAATGTATCATTATTCTCAATACGCAGTAGAGAGAAACGACTTATTTATATTCCAAATGATGTATTCACCTGAGTAAAATAGGAAATTAAAGGAAAGTAAAAATTAAAAAAAATACATGGAGATGAGTGGTTTTCAATATAATCGATTCTTTTCATGTACATATTAAAGAATAGAAGTGAATTGTAGTGACCGACAGATTTGAAAGTAATTCATCATAAGTTATCAAACAAATGTAAATTAGCCTTTTACTTTTGTTTCCTTGTCTCTAAAACATAATGTAGAAGTGAGTTCCATACATTTGTTATTATCAAAGCAATTGATTTACTAAAGCATAATGTACTTCGATTCATAATACTGAATATGTAATTATTTCTGATATATACGGTTCATTATGTATTGTGTAGAGGATCAGTTTTCAGTCGTTGGCTAAAATTCGGTGGTCTTTCATCTGAGTAGATAGCAAGCAAGTTGTAATATGGTAGCAGGTTGGATTGCAAACTTGTGTAACCAATTCTACATGGTCAATTGCATTTCAATTACAAGGTTTGAATAAACTGTACCAAAATATTCTTTCTAAGGTCCTTCCATTATTAAAATATTCCTTCCTGGCCATTCTGAGGGATACGGGGCCTGGCACACTCTTTAAAAATATCTGCAATCGGATAGTAAACTGAACGGTATTCTGATTCTTGTGGATGAGATAACATGATCAAACTGATTATAATAAGTCATACACTGTGTAAATATGATTGTGGAAGTGTCATTAATTTGAAAATAAGACGTACACACTAAGAGCATACAATATATTGCACTCAACCATTTTACGAACGTTTTCTGAGGTAAGTTCCCTATAAGTTGTGATTAATATTCTCTTTGATGTTACTTTCCCAGAAGTTTCTGTTCCATGGTGGAGAATGCAGACAATCTATGTCAAAATAGTCAGGTATACAGGAAGCAGAAAAGAAATCCAAATTGCATACTATAGTATGAGAGCTAAAAATACAGCACAATCTTGTATGACGCAGTATTGGGAGAAAAAGTGCCAAGAGATGTTTGTGCAACGGATTAAGGGAGAAACTGAATATGAGGACATAATATGCAAAACCCGCCAAGTCCAACTTCTGACATTTTGAAGCTGTATATGCCATTATGTGCGCAAGAGAAAATTCATTGGTAATATTTTATTACTCATAAGCAAAACCCGCCATTTTATGTTATAAATGCACGTGGAAATTTGCAGTTTCAAGCAATTACCGCCAAGTCCTTTGGGTCATGGCAAGCAAGAACCGCCAAGTCCACAGGAGCCAATGAAACTGCTCATCCATCTCACGTGACATAGTTCATAGGTTTCATTTCACAGAGGTTTATAAGATCACATACATTTGTTTAAATTACCAAGAAAAATATATTAATAATATGGAAGATTGTTCCTTGCCAGATCAGGAGAATAATACTGAGAAAACCTAGCAGTGGCGTTACAGTTCAGGGTGAAGCACATTACCGTACTGGTCTATATATCTCTAAAAGTATTCTCAAAAAGGGAAAGAGATTAGGAAACAGTATTGTTCCAAATGGTATCCAAGTGAAGAAAGAGAAGCTCATAGACATAGATAACTTATAGAAAAAGCAATACAATGGAGTAGCAAAAATGGAGAGCCTCAAATTCTACAAGGACCTCATTGATGCTTCCAATGAAAATCTACCTGAATTATTGAAAGATGAGCCTGCCTGTGAATTGAGCGGGAGTGAATGTGTGCCTGATCTGAGAGTTTAAAACAATGTGAATGTTTTCCGATTGCCAAGATCTATTTGGTGAACCATAACTAATTCAATTAAAACATTATTCTTGAATTTACACTTGTAAAAAAGCTTTTTATTATTGAAATATTTCATTGTTAACGCAAAATACTTGATTGCAATGACTTAGCGTCTCATTCATCTACATAACAGAATTTTGAATTGATGATTACTAACATGTTCCAACCAAAACCCTCCAAGTCCAGAATAAAATCCACATTTACAGGAAAAATAATCGGTATGTGTTTATTTTTTCTTTGCTCATGGTATTCCCAAAACCCTTACATATCTCTTGTCCAATACACACACAATAAGAACAAATTGTAAAGCAGAGGCACGCTTTTCTCAATTTCTGAAAATTTGGTCGATGTGGACTTGGCGGCTTTTGTATCTTATGTCCTCATATGTACATGCCTTACTCTAAAAATATCGAAACTTGGCATCTTAGGTTCGTATATTGTACCAGCGATACACAACAATGAAACCACTCGTAAAGATTGTAATAACCGCGATAAATATTTTCAAATTCAGGTGAAAGAAGTGAGAAGAATAGCAACAGCGGTTCTAAAACAATGGTTGATGAGTCTGCTCTGAATCATTTTCCCACGAGGTCATTGACCCCTGGCAAAGTCATTGACCCCTAGTTTACATACATAATATCCCCGCTGGATTTTGCATAAGAGAGCAAGCCTAACCTCACAGTCACCATCTTAGAGGGACTAACATAACTTTTACAGCTAGATGCCATTCCTGACCCGGATATTGCATAAGAGAGCAAGCCTAAACTCACAGTTGCAATCTTGGAGGGGCCATCTTGAGTAGTAGGACAATGGGGATTCACGGATTTTGCCGGCGCCATCTTGAGTAGTAGGGTAATTAGGATTCGCAGAAGAGAGCATGCCTAACCTCATGGAGGGGCCTAACTACACAGAGAATAGTTTTTACGGTCAGACGCCCTTCCCGGTACAATTTTGGAGGGGCCTAACTACACTGTTGCTATCTTGGGTCCAGTTTTCCGGTCAGATGCTATTCCCGTCGCCATTATGATGCACCCACCAGAGAGGTTACATATGACCTAACCTAGTTTTATGGCCAGATGCCTTTCCCGACGCCATCCTGGGGGCGCCTAACTACACAGGGCCACGTTCTAAGGTCAGATGCCCTCCTCGTCACCATTTTGGATGGGCCTAACTACACTGTCACCATCTTGGCCCAGTTAACGGACAGATGGCTTTCTCGTCGTCATTATGGAGGGGCTAACTACACAGGACACAGTTTTACGGACAGATGCCCTTCTCGTCGCCATTTTGTCGTTATCTTGATCCCAGTTTTAGGGATAGATGCCGTTCCCGTCACCATTTGTGTAGGGGACTAACTACACAGTCGCCATATTTGGCCCAGTTTTACGAATAGATGCCATTCCCTCCTTACAGACGCTATTTTGGAGGGGCCTAACAGCACAGTCGCCATCTTGGGCCAAGTTTTACGGCCAAATGTCCTTCCTTCCTCTTCCTCATATGGCCTAGTCCTCCCTTGAAGTATTAACAGAGCTGTGACGTAGTAAGCGCGGGCGATTTTGCAATTCCCTCCTCATTATCATAGACGGGACTAACCTCACTACCCCTACAGTCAGATATCCTTCCCTCCTTCTCATTTGGCTTCAATTTTAGGTGATTTTATTATATCATTCAGCGATTATGTCTACACGGTTATGCATTTTAGACTTGTTCGTTATCAAGGTTACTCGCTAGTAAACTCAAGCTTTTATAGATGGTATAAGTGTGAATATTTTCGATATGTGTAAGGAGGCAAAGGGAATGTAATAAGTAGAACGTTTTGAATTTAATAAAATATTGATTGTGTAATTATTTACAAAATTACACAATCTAGTACCAGTTATACAACAGTCTTTGGTACGCTGCCGATAAGTTTGCTGTACTCCTTAACAGCTTACTTCGAAGAGGTAGCATGCTTCCAGAATTGTAATACTGCAGCATTCACATTACGAAAAATATTTATTGTTTATGAAATTAAGTTTATAAAATATATTATACTATGTATGTTATGCTTTACAAAGAAGTTAATGCAATTTTTACCTTGTAGTTATTCATGTGTTTTGTTCCACTGTGAATTATTATCAAGTACTCTAAAGAAGGAAAAGAGTTCATCCATACACTGTGTACAGTTTCCAATCTTCGGATTAGGTCCATCCCAGTCATCCGAACCATTTTTACCTCGATGCTTGTAATGACGTCGACAGGGTCTGCATAAAGCTACATTGATCGACATCTGTGCCAAAAAGCATCTACGAAAGGAGCAGTGTACGTAGATAAAAATTCTAGTGGTAAACATTGAATCAGATGTTTTGCATCTGATATAAACTTCTATGTATAAAGAACATCTTATTAGCCTCACTTACTTGTTTAAGATAAATAAGATGTTGTGTATTAGTTACACTGGTACTTGAACAGCATGCACATTCACAGTTTTGTTTGTTATCAAGACGATTGTCTGTAACCGTGTAGTCTTCTTCTTCTTTCTTTTCCATAGGTTACAGTGAACAAGCACACACAATTGATCATGAAAAAGGGCTGTCCATATTTATAGTCTTGTAACAATATTCGCAAGGAGATGGTAAGTAATATTACTCATATGAATAATACAATGGGCTGTTGTGTTAGCAGGAATGTTTCCAGATGTTTCAAATTCTAAACGAATGTCGACAGGAGATTCTTTTATAGATTCATGATAAGAGTAGTCTATAACTACAATCGTTGCTTTAGTATTAGATTTTCAGGCGAAAGTAGCGGACGACCTTCTTTTTGATAATAGGATGATTGAAATTTACGAAACATGTCTTAGAACAACCCAAATTAATTTTTTTCGAAATTAAAATCCATGTTTTCGTACGAATACGTAATTCCGTTGAGATATAATCCAATATTTCTTAAATTACAGTGATAAAACTGTGAGCTTTCTTGTTCATGGTTTAATTTACGATGGGTTTGAAATACACAAATAATATACAGAGGCTTTTCAGTAAAACATGACGTTTTAACAGCCCAGCTATGCTTGTTTGTACGTGGTAACACAGGATATTCATGCCGCACCCAACTTCGAAAAGGTGTAGGTAATGGTGCATCATTTTCTACAACCTTGAACAATCGAAGTTTTTCTCGATTAGATAATGTTACATGTGGAATCCTCTACAATATACGATGAAATGTAATTTTCGAGTCTGTTGGTCTTTCTTCTGCTTTAAGAGAATTGTAATCACTTCGATCACGGACCAGAATTAGCTCTTGTTTTGCATTGATTATAATACGTCCATAATCATCTGCAATTTAATGATAACATACCAAAAAGAGTAGCGTCCTGATTAATCATCCAGTAGTTATTACCTTTCGGACACTATCCTGACATCCGTAAAAAATTATTTTTGTCGTCACTATAAGAATGGTAGAGTTTTATTGCACTTGTAGTACCAACATCCTTCGATCCATCTATTTCCATATTATTTACTTCATAACGCGCTTCAGAAAAGAGGAAATCTAGACCATGGTTGTTTAGTTGAGATCTGCTTGGTCCATTTCCGTCTGCCTTATCTAGGCGTCAATATATAGGTAGGTTTCGTGTGGTAGGCTGTATACATCTTGCTGATTAATGATAAACCGAATTTCATCATTGTTATTGAATCCAAATATAAAAGGTTGATAAGAAAGAAGCTCACTTCGCACTACACCTTCATGAGTTTCTACTGTGTTCATAATGTCTATTACTTCTTCCATTTTGTTGTTGTAGCGTATAACCTAAATCTAGGAGAATCTGGTTATGGTCATCTGTTAACTCGTTGGCCCTTCGCAAACATGTAGTATGTCTCCGGAATGTACACCGTGTTATATAGAATTTTTCATTCTGGTTAAAATGAAGTTTGTAAGCCACGTACGTTTGTCGACCTAAATTAATAAGCTAATTATGTTTATTCACAAGCCTAAGAGTGATGTTACTAAAGTGTTTTACAGATAAAGGATAAATAATAATAATCGTATGGCCTCAGCTACCATGTGCAGACATTTCAAGTTGACGCCATCTGGCTGTCTGCTCGTCAATTTTGACGTTCCGTTATACTCTAGGCCCACTAGATGGCAGACCGAGTAAACCGAAACTCTCTTGGGCGTCTGTGGCTGAGATTTAATGAATTTTGTCGGGTAAACACCAAATGTGTCACCAGAGATCTTTTACATGCCGACATCGTACGACATGAAGTGTCGAATGGACTTTTCTCTGCCCTTCAAAAATCCGACTACCTTTGCCGGGTTTGAACCCGCTATATTGGGATTCGGAGGCCGTCACTCTACCACTGATCCACAGAGGCAGCTGTCTTTACCATGAAATACACCGTCGTCGTACATGACTGAATTACTATCAATATATCTTAGAGAAACTGTAATGTACATGAAACCGAAATTGAGTTTAATTTCCACGATACATTCTTCCTATATAAAGGAGACCATGTAGCTTATCCACCTTCATTTCAGCCACATAAATATTCAGCAAAAATTGCAAAATCACATTAAAGGACAAATACAATTTTTTAAGTAGAAATAGTCTGGAACATAGATTAGTGAGGTTGGACATCCTGCCCGTCATCATTCAGGAGTCGCTGTTGAACATACTGTACTTGTCAAAACTAGTAAGTTCCTATTTTACACAATAATAGTGAAATGTTGATGAAGACGGCATACACCCAGCCCCCGTGCCAGAGAAATTAACCAACGGTGGTTCAAATTCCCCACCCTGTCGAGAATCAAACCCACACCCTGTGACCAAAGGCCAGCACGCTAACCATTTAGCCATGGGGCCAGACAGTAATAGTGAAAAAGCATGTTCACTGCAGCTATTGTTGACAGGATATTTCTTCTCTTTAAAGAACAGCGAGTATCACGAATTAATATCCTGTTTTGTTGATTCCTGTAAACTTTGTATGTACGGTTTTGGTTCGCCAGTTCCTAGCGTATCTACTGAATGAAAACTTTGTAGACCAATGGATTCAGTTTTATGTTTATTGCCTTCAGTCGTCACGACAGTTTTTTCAATGACAACAGTCGCTCAATTACAAATCCTGCCGAACCTAACCTAACCCTGCGACAATCAGTGGTTTTCGATGGATCACTACCTAACCGGTCATTATAATTTGTTTTCGGTGGATCACAACCAAACCTGTCCCTATCAGTGGTTTTCGGAAGAATACAGTGGTTTTGTCACAAGTCAATACATACTCTTGAATCAATGTGTGAAAATGGGAAAGTGTAGAAAACCCTCTTCAGGAATGCCAATCTCTAAGTCCATAGTCTTTTCAGCGTTGTCACACAGCTGAAATTCACTTTAGAAGTAATTGTAAAAAGTCGTATATAGGCTCTACAGATACATAGTACATTACCAATTCCATCTCGATTGCTATGATACGCACACTGCATAGCGGTTTTGCTCTATAGATAAATCATATTATAGTGAAAAAAATTTGTTTAAAAAAATATATCTGTCTGGCATGAAGGTCCAGAAGGAAAATACTTTCATTGGAATTCTTATTTATGTGCTCACCACCCTAGTAGGTTTAAATAAACCTTATAAATACGTTGTAAGACCCATTCTCGAATATGGATCTGCATGTTGGTTTAATAAATTCCCTAGCGAAAGTTCAAAGAAGAGCGATGCGTTTCGTAACTGGGAATAGAAGGAATACCATTAATTGGGAAAGTCTTGAATCTAGAAGAACTAGAGCTCGCCTGTGTGGTCTTTATAAGAGCTATACGGGAAGGGCTGCTTGGAGTTGTATTAGGAATAGGTTATAACCTCCCTCATACTTATCGAGAAATTATCATAAGCATAAAATTAGGTCCAGAAACCAGCATACGGATGTGGGCAAGTTTTCCTTCGTCAACAGGACCATAAGGGATTGGAATAAATTACCTGCGGCAGTCTTTGATAGATTCCCTTCTGGTGTCAAGTCATTTAAGAAGACCATTTGTGTAAAATGAAAAGTAAAAGTTGTAAATTACGGGCACTGAATTTGTGATTTTCTGCTTGGTTTCGATTGTGAAACTGGGAGGCTTTTTCTTGTGGTATTCTCTTTCCAGGGAAGTGCTTGCTGTACTCATGTTTTTGTAATTGTTGTTGTTCTTGGTTAATTAACAATGATAAGGAAGTACTGACGGTTTCTCACGAATAGTATATCCAATTTCCTGTGTAATAACAAAGTCACGCAGGACGTGTGAAGGTTGTTGATTACTATTCAAGTCTGTAATAATATTACAAGCGGTGTTTACATCACCGAAGAGAGTTATAGGTTGATCAGACTCGTGACGTACGTTCGGTATGAGTTCTCTTGGTGAAAATCCAAACAATGGTCCAATAGAATTAAGTTGTGATTTTAAGTCAATCTTGAATGACGTCACTACTCTACATACAGCAATCTTAAGGCAAGTGTTGTAGAACGCTTTAGTCGTACACTCAAAACAATGGGGTGGCCAGAATTTACAGCTCAGTATTCTTATCGTTGGGTTGAACTGCTACCTAGACTCGTGTCTACGTACAACGATACACCTCATCGCACTATAGGCACCAAGCCACGTCTGGTTACAATGAATACACCACGCTTAAATTCTATTGATATTGTAATCAAAACGACTGATCCGCCCACCATCACTTTAAAGAAGGTGATTTCTTTCGCATCAGCAAACACAAGTCTATCTTTGCAAAAGGATACACCCCTAACTGGAGAACATAAATTTTTCAAATCGGGAGTGTTAAGCTTACTAATCCAGTTACGTATTTACTTCGCGATCTCACAGGGCAGCCTACTGAAGGAGGATTTTACATTGAAGAACTGTAGAAAACAAAAATTCCTGATCACTATTTAATCGAACGTGTTATCTGACATTATGGAAATAAATTGTTTGTCAAATGGGTTGGTATTAATAACAACTTCAATTCATGGATTAATAAAAAGTAAGGTTGTATTCTACCCGAAGGCAGATCCGAACCTCCGCAGAGGTGTGCCTGAGCCGGAGTTTACGTACGGTAGGGTGGCCAGTTCCTTTTCGCTCCTCCATTCCCTTACTCCCACCAACAGCGCGTGGCAACCAATCCAAATCTTGACCACGCCCAATGTTGCTTAACTTTGGTGAGATTAATAAAGGGGATATAGTTTAAATATTGAGTTTTTATTCTCGAACCTCTACCTCTCCTTTCGCCTACGGCCTAAGACAAGATTAACTCGCAAGTCCACATTATTACTACTAGATAATTTTGGATGTGCTGTAGGTGTAGGATTAATATTAAAACATCAAACAACACAAGCATTGTGTTTTACAAATCGTATTTATTTTAGTATATATACGTTTTTTCCTTCTTTAAGTAAATCTGGTCGGTCCTTTCTTACATAGATTTTTTCTACTGTCTTCGCTGTTTAATGCTACCACCCAGTAACAGTTTTCCTTTCATTGCGCCGCCAATGACAAGTGCTGCTATCTTCTCAGCAACTGTAGCATTAGGTGACGACACACGCTGCATAGCGTTACGATACAGATTTTCATCAGCTACACGTCTTAGTTCAGGATTGTATTGACGATAATAAATGTCATGCTCTTGGCAGGCAGCATCTAACATATTAATGCCAGGATCACCACGTGCCAAGCGGACGTCAAGTCGAGTTCCGCGGCCGCAGTACTGGTAACTAGGGAGATGCAGCTCAAAAGGAAGAGCATCAATCACCTCATTGATGAGTTCATGCCCAGCATGCTTCCTCACCTTTCTCCCAGCGCGTTCTTTCACTTTTTCTGCGACAACTTCCTTACTCCTTTCGCAGCCATGATAAGTGTTTACAAGCAAAGACAACTCGTTTCAGGAGCGTGACTCACTTTAACGACTTGACATGTACGACACTCTCACTGCAGGTCTCCTAGCTAAACTCACTTGTTCATGATGTAAACTACACGGTTGAAGCTCTGAAAAAACAGGATCTTGAGTACACTCACGAGGCACCTTATCCCAGATCATCTTTGCACTATTCGCAGCTACATTGACCAAAATTGCCTTTGGTAATGCATTCAACTCGTCTTCAGTAAAATAGTTTACTTCCTTTTTGCAGGCATAAAACTTTATGATTGCCTTTTCAACCGCGTTACATTTAGTATCAGATAGAAATGACATGATGTCTTTACAAATGTTTCTTTCATACTGACGTCATTTCGACACAGCAATTTACATATGTTATTCACCTCCAGGCATGCATTGCAACACAACCAGTCAGAGAGCATGCACTCATGGCGTAAAGACTGTATATTTGTTTCTCCACTATGCTCCTTGTGAAGAGCTTGATATGATGGATATCCTAATTCATGCATATCGATAATTTCACATGTTGATGGTAGATACACACGCAACCATTCATTCTTTTCACACCCCTTTAAAAATATCTGCTCTTGACAAATGAGCGTTCATGATCATAGATAGAAGGTGAAAAGGTATTCCTTTTTCTTCCCACTACAGACCTAATTATTTTTCTATCCATTGTGTCTGCTTTTTGTCTTCATCTGTTTGCAAACAGTAAGGAAAAGTCGCTATAAATACTAAACTGACGAGTTTTGGTGCTCACAACACATTGCAATCCGGCACAGCCACCTCCTTGAACACAAATTTGTTGCCGTTCACGTTAAAGCCTTGTACATCGACTATTAATGTTCTTGTCATGACGGAATAAAGCGCTCTGCTCTCTGTCACTCTATCACAGAGACTAAAAAAACTCACACCATCTATAAAAGGCTTGAGTTTACTACTGAGTAACCCTGATAACGAACACGTCTAAATATGCATAACCATGTCGACATAATCGCTTCATATTAAAACAGAAATTTTAAACCGCGTATGCTTATTACGTTACAGCTCTGTCACTACTCCAAGGGGTGACTAGACCAGATGAGGAGGAGGAGGGTAGGACATCTCCCTGTCTGTAGGGAGGGAAGGGCATATGTCCGTAAAACTGGGCTAAAGATGGTGACTGTGTAGTTAGGCCTCTCCAAAAATGGCGACGGGGAGGGCATCTATCCGTAAAGCTGGGAACAGTGGTATGGTGACAGTGTAGTTAGGCCCCTCCAAAATGTCGTCTGTGAGAAGGGCATCTGACTGTAAAACTGAGCCCAACATGGTGACGGCGTAGTTAGGCCCCTCCAAAATATCGTCTGTGAGGAGAAAAGGGTATCTGTGCGTTAAACTGGGCCGTGTGTACTTAGGCTCCTCCAAAATTGTGACAAGAAGGGTAACTGACCATAAAACTGGGCCAAAATGGCGACCATGTATTTAGGCACCTCCAAAATTGTGAGGGGTAGAGCACCTGACCGTAAAATTGGGCCTAAGATGGCGACAGATTACTTAGGCCCCTCCAAAATGGCGACGGGAAGGGCATCTGACCGTAAAATTGGGCCCTGTGTAGTTATGCCCCTCCAAGGTGGCGTCGGGAAGGGCATCTGGTCATAAAACTAGGTTAGGTCATACGTGCCCCCTCTGGTGGTTGGATGAAAATGTTGACGGGGATTGGCATCTGATAGTAAAACTGGACCCAAGGTGGCGTAGGTGTAGTTAGGTCCCTCCAAAATGACACCGGGAAGGACATTTGACCGTAAAAACTATGCTATGTGTAGTTAGGCCCCTCCATTAGGTTAGGCGTACTGTCTTATGCAAATCCTCATTGCCCTACTACTCAAGATGGCGTCGGCAAAATCCCCGAGTCTCCATTGTTCAACTACTCAAGATGGCGTCGGGAAGGGCATCTGGTCTTAAAAGTGAAGTTAGGCCCCTCCATGAGGCTACGCTTGCTCTCTTACGCGAATCCCCATTGCCCTACTACTCAAGATAGCGTCGGGAAGGACATCTGGCCTTAAAAGTGAGGTTAGGCCCCTCCAGGACGGCAACTGTTGGCGTTGGGAAAGGCATCTGACCGCAAAAGTGAGGTTATGCCCTCCAAGATGGCGTCTGTGAGGTTAGGCTTGTTCTCTTATGCAAAATCCGGGTCCAGAAGGGCATCTTGTCAGGGTTCAATGACCTCGTGGGACAATGCTGACTCATCGCTCACTCAGCACCCATTGTTTTAGAACCGCCATTGCTATCCTACTGAAATGTTAATAGACCATGCACTTTCATGGTTTAGTGGCAATAACATTAATGTGGAAAATACTGAAAATATAATATCTGAATGAAAAGGTGTGCGAGTTTCATGTTATATTGTTAAAATGAATGGCGTTGAAGCTTGGAACGTACGATTTAAAATGCATTAGATATTAGCAAATGTACTCGAACAATGCTACGGTATTCCACATTGTATTCGAATTTCCACGCAAATTACTGTAGACGGAGTGAGAATGATTATATTAAATTTCATGTCTCTCAGTGTTATCCGAAGAAAACCATGGAGAGTTTCGCACACGTTGCTTCCGATGAACTATGCGCGTTGGGAAGTTTTAATGATAATGACACGCCACGTTTTCTACTGCTGTTCACAATCGAGTTCGGGAACTTCTGCTATAAGGGCAGGCTCACTTGCCTAATGCAATTCACAAAGGAGATGGGGAGTTTTCATTATATAGAGAGAAATACACCGCAGAATTGCAGCTTGCGTCACTCTTGCATTCTACCCAACGGACAACAACGAGTTTACAGGAATTATGACGAAAACGACTTTTCATGAATTTCTTGCTGGCAAGCTACCAGAGACCTTGCTTGGGTAACCGGTAGGTTCATTGTCGGTCACTCAGTGCAGAGCATGCAACCCACAGAATATAGTAATTTTCTCCGCCATATTTGAAGAGTAATCGGAATTATGTATATAACAAAAGTAGTTTAAATGAAGGGAATTTCCACTGATTTTACAGAAAATCAATAATATAAAAATAATTGAAAAACCCTGGTGTGTTTTTCGTATAAGCCCGCAGTCTATTCAGTGATTTTTAAGTCATATGCATATCTAAACCAGCTCCCGGATGAAGGTACTCTACATATGAAGCTTAGTCGATATCTAGCCAGCCGTTTCACCGTGGTGGTGAAACAGATGGACAAACAGGTACGAAAGCTAGAAACCTCTGATACGGTCTTGAATTGACCTAAAACGGATAAATACCTGAAAAAACTGGCAGTGGATACCCTACATCTGTATGAACGTAGACAAGCAAATATACCCGTGCTTCACTAAGTTATCCTACCTTGTACACAGATTTCTACTACTCAAGATACCGTCGGAAAGGGCATATGCCCGTAAAAGTGAGGTTAGGCCCCTCCAAGATGGTGACTGTGAGGTTAAGCTTGCTCTCTTATGCATATTTCGGGTCGGGAAGGGCATCTGGCCGTAAAAGTAAGGTTAGGCCCTCCATGATGGCGGTAGGGAGTAAGATTGTATTAAACTGCATGTCTCTTAGCGCCATCCGAGAAACACCACGGGGAGGCCCTTAGACGTTGTTTCCGACGTAAGATGCGCCTGATACTGGCAGCTCACGTTTCTTGCCATTCACAATCGCGTACGGGAGTTTCTACTTTACGGCAGACTCACTTGCTCTATCTAACGTACAGGGAATAGAGATACGACAATAAGTCATAGGACCAAAGTTGTAGATATCTCCAAATTGAGCAACGATTGAAGTACCTGTTTTGTGATGCGACTTACCGTTGAGCCACCAATTAATCCGAAACGAAGGTCTGCACCGTCATTAAAATTGGCTCCATATTTCGATATTTTTTGTGGTCATAAAGTCACATTCTTGAACATCTTGGAATTTTTCCTCAAAGGAAAGAGAGTATAGATCGTGGGATTAGCACTCGCATACGTACGGAGAAATTAAGGAAGAAAGTAATGCAGTTTAGATATTCAACATTAATTAAAGATAGGATGTAACTGAGGACGTCAGATAGGACAAATGTGTAAATACCAATTTTATGTAGGCCTATTGGAAAAATAAAATGTCCCTCACTAAATTCTAATAATATTTGTAACGGATTTAAGAAAGCGGTAGGAGGGGAAAAATTCGGGCGCAGGGATTATTAGATAAGATGATGTACGGTGTTTCTACTTAAGCCTAAAAATGCAAGGCAGGACCATGACATTAAAGCAGGAAAACGAAGTAGAAATTATAGCATATTGCAAGAAAACACCTTACGGCGTGAAATAAAGGGCTACACTCCGCGGTACTGTTGAAATATTAACAGCCACTCTTAGTGTTATCCCAAGGCTATTTTAACCTCCAACGATGTTCCAAAGATATCCCGCATAATGACAGCTTGACGTCTCTCTCGCCTTGTACCCAACGAACAACCCCGGGTTTAGAGGAATAATGACGAAAATGGCATTATGCTACTTCCCTGCTGGCAAGCAGCCAGAGACGTTGCTATGGAAACCGGCAAGTTCGTTGTCGGTCACTCATTGCAGAGCATTTGACCCAAAGAAAATAGCAATTTTCTCCGTCATTTGAAGACTAAGCGAAATTATGTACATAACAATAGTAGTTTAAAATGAAGAGAAGTTTCATACACGGTCCGTGAAATTTACAGAAAATCAATAGTGTAAGAGAAAATTGAAGTAACCTGTTCAGGTTTTCACTTAAACCCACAGGTTCACTGATTTTTAAATGGAATGCATATATAAACCTTATACTGGATGAGTAGGATATACTCTAAATATGAAGTCTGTTCGAGATTCTTTCCGGCCATTTCGCCGTGATGGTGGAACAGATGGACAGGTAAATTGTTAGACAAGAAAACAGACACTAAAGCTAAAAACGACTGATACGGACTTGAGTTAACCTGAAATGGATAGAAATCTAAAAAATTGGCAAAGAAACGAAATTACAGACAGTGGACCCCCCTATAACTTTATTTATAGAGAAGATAAGCATGGGCTCGTATATAAGTGCAGAACTTCATGTTGAGATTTACTGCTTTGCAGCGGTATGTGATATCGACAAATCGATTTCACCACCAGATACCACGTTTAGTGTTTTACATGGTTGGTTCTATGACATGTTCTCGTATTTTCTATACTCATGATTTTGATTGAGTTATAAACTTTGAATACTGTGAAATTTGCGTATAGTTTTTTCACATGGCTTTGTTTTTCGGATATTTACGTGGCAGATTGGAAACATAAAATTTAGCTAGGATGCCCACTGGTGGTGTGAGTGTGCATGCTGAATTTTATGATTTTATCTTTCGTATAAGTGTGTCAAACTATAAAATATACGTGTGAAACGTAAAAAATTAACCTGAAATCGAGAAATGCAGCCTTATCCTATGTATAAGGGATAGAGATAGGACAAAAAGTCATAGGACCAAAGTTGTAGATCTCTCCAAATTGAGCTGCGATTGTGCTATTTTATTTTGTGATACTACGAGTACATAACGTTGAGCCACAATTTATCCCGAAACGAAGGTCTGCACCGTCATTAATTGCCGCCATATTTCGATATTTTTCGGGGCCAAAAAATTACACAATTGAACATCTTGGAATTTCATCTCAAAGGAAAGAGAGTCCAGTTTTCGGGATTAGCAGTCGCACTCACACGAAGAAATTAAGGAAGAAAATAATACAGTAAGAATGTCGATATTAATTGAAGATAGGATAATAACTAAGGACTGCCGGATAGGACATTTATGTATATAAATGCCTGGTGAATTTATAGGAAAAATCTAATGTCTCTCGCTAAATAGTAAGGCTATGAGTCACGGATTTGAGAAAACGGTAAGAGAGGAAATATTTAGGTGCAGAGATTATTATATAAGAAGATGACTTATGGTGTTACCTCTTAAGCCTAAAGAGACAAAGCAGAGGTAAGAAATACAAATAGAATGTACGTAGAATAGAAATACAGTAAAAAGTATAGCAAATGCCATAAAGCACCTTACCGTGCGAATTAATGGCCTACAGTACTTAGTACTATTGACATATGAACAGCCTCCCTCAGTGCTATTCGAAGACGATTGATTCCACAAATATCCCACAGAATGGCAGCTTGACATCTCTGTCGCCTTCGACCCAGCGAATAACCATGAGTTTACGGGAATAATGACGAAAATTTCATGATGTTACTTCCCTGCTTGCAAGCAGCCAGAGACCTTGACATGGTAACCGGTAGGTTCGTTGTCGGTCACTCAATGCAAAGTATGAAACCCGCAGAGAATAGTAATTTTCTACGTCATTTGAAGAGTAAGCGGAATTATGCACATAACCAAAGTAGTTAAAAATGAAGAGAAGTTCTACGGATTTTACAGAAAATGAATAGTGTAAGAGATAATTGGAAAAGAGAACCTGTTGTGGTTTTCGTATAAACCATAGGTCTATTAAGTGATTTTGAGGTTATATGCATATCTAAACCTGCTCATGATTTATTTTACCTTAAATATGAAGTTTGGTATACGTCTTTCGCCGTGATGGTGGAACAGGCGGACAGTCAAAGAGACGGACAAACAGACACGAAAGCTAATAACCACTGATACGGTCTTGAGTTGACCTAAAACGTATAGCATTCTGAAAAATCGGCAAATCCTGCGAATTTATGGACAGCCGAACCACTACAACTTTATTTATATGGATATAAGCAGCACGAGTTTTAAACGAAGTGATGATGCAATGCTACTTAAGAATGGCATGGGCCCAAACACTCAAGAACACTGAGTCTTACAAGGTGAGAACAAAGGCTGTCGTCACAACGCAATTTTACACATGCAGGTTACCGACATCCTCGGGAAAATATATGGTTTTAAGGTGATTATGTGTAGCAGCTTTTGCGTCTTGTTGACTGTTCTAGTTTATAACTACTAAGTACTTGGGCTGTTTTCGGACGATTAAGTGTGAAAGGTATCGTAAGTAGTAGGGCTAGGAGGATTTTAAACACCTTCTCAGTATTTTCTGTGCTGAGTCAGCACCTGAGGTCACTGACCCCGTCCAAGGTCATTGACCCCGTATAAGGTCATTGACCCCATGACGTCATGGCCACGTGACCATGACGTTAGGGTCACGTGCTATTGTTTACAAACATGACTACGTGGTCGTGACAGCCTTCAGCTGTCTTCTTGACAGGTCCTAACACATTTTGTGAACAAGTGAACGTGGCTGACCTCACTGCTGCCATCTTGACAGATCCTAAAATTACTTTATTTTGGCCACGTGTGCGTGGAAATTGAACAAGTGAACATGGCTAACCTGAGAGCCGCCATCTTGACAGGTCCTAACAACGTGCACTCGTTTGGCGCGGAATTTGAATAAGTGAGCATGGCCAACCTCACTACTGTCATCTTGACAAGTCCTAACTACCTGCACTTATTTGGCGCGAAATTTCAATAAGTGCACATGGCTAACCTCACAGCTGTCATCTTGACAGGTCTAAATCTGACCTTTGGCCACGTGGGCGCGGAATTTTGAACATCTTGACGGGACTTGCCACATGCTTTTGTGAGGTGCGGAATTTCCGACACTACCTTAGAGGAGGGTCTAAGGACCCATCTTTTAAGGTAAGATGCCCTTCTCAACATGCTCCTTCCCGACACCATCTTAGAGGGGGCCTAAGAACTATAGTTTTAAGGCTAGCAGCCATTCTCAACATATCCCTTCCCGACACTATTTTGGAGGGGCCTCTCCTCAGAGGAACCCCTAGTTTTACGGCTAGCTGCCCTAGTTGACATGCCCGTTTCTGACACCATTTTAGAGGAGCCTAACTTCAAAGGACTCTAGTTTTAAGCTTAGCTGCCCCTCTCGATATGCCCCTTCACCGACACTATCTTGGAGGGGCCTAACGTCAGAGGACCCCAGTTTTAAGACTAGCTGCTCTTCTCGATATACCCCTTCCCCGACACCATCTAGCAGGGACCTAATCTCACAGGTGGCCAGATGCTCCCTTTCCGTTACTATCTTGCTAGCTCCTTCCCCTTCCTGAAGCCATCTTGGAGGGGTCTAACCTTACAGAGCATAGTTTTATAACGAGATGCCCTTCCCCACGCCATCGTGAGAGATACCCCTTCCGAACGTCATATTATTTGTCTGGTGTGAGAATGGAAATCCATGGAACGCTCTGTATCTGACAGCCGAATCCCTTCTCCCCCTCATCACAGTTTTACAGTTAGATGGCTATCTCACTTTCCTCCTTATCTGACCCAATTTTACTGATGACCTCCTTTCTATATTGCGCTAGATGGCCCTTCCTCTCTACTTTTTTTTGAGGAAGCCTAATAACAACGTCGCTAAGGCTTTACGTCTCCATCCGACGCGTGACCTCTCCTCATGAAGAAGATGAAACATGTTAATCTGTACAGGTTCAATCCTGTTACAGAGGACCAGAAAACGCGTTGTGCTGTCAGCTCTACCAAGAACAACATTTTTTTTGTATGTTTAGAACATAAAGAGTCTGTCGATATCTTACAGTAAAGATATCAGCATACACTCCTATCATGCTCTGAACAGGAAAACTTACCTTGATTATAAATATAGGATAGGAGAAGGGCGCGGTATCTTGGCTGATAAAAACAATAGAAATTGACACGCAGGCAGATCTATCTTTGTCTCGCGAATATAATATAAACTTTAAGACTCAAACACAATAGTCACCGTAGCAGAATAAAAAGAAATCATGGATTCCAACTCCGATCTCTCTGTTCAGTGCTAGAATAAAAACATCTCTAATACACTGAAGAAAATGGAAATTGCAACACCCAGAACGAGTGGTGCTACATTGCTGCAATTGAACATGCAGGGCGAGTGTTCGGTTGTGATTCGATGATTACATTTTCAGATCCCCCTGACCGCAAGTTTGGACAACAATCAATACAGAATGTGCCCACCACGAGCTGCAATACATTGATGAATTCGTCGAGGCATGGAGTCAATAAGGCCCTGGATCGCTTCCTGAGGAATTGTGGCCCATGCTTGCTGCACTGCACGGGTCAGTTGTTCCAGAGCTGTGGGTGGCTGAGGACGGTTGACCAGTTGTCGACCCATCATGTCCCACACATGCTCAATAGCACTGAGGTCCGTGGATCTGGCGGGTCATTCTAAGGTTGTGATGTCCTGGAGAGCTTCTCTGGAGATGCATGCAGTGTGAACCCGGGCATCGTCCTGCTGAAACATCCCATTAGCAATGCTCGCCATCATAGGGACAACCACTGGATTGAGTACCCTGTCAACGTACTATCGAGCAATCATAGTGCCCTCAACAAACACTAATTGTGATTTCACATTAATGCCAATAGCTCCCCAGACCATAATGCTTGGTGTTAGCCCTGTGTGCCTCTTGACAATAAGATCTGGGCGGCCCCTCTCCCCGATGCGTCGGCGCACACGATTCCGGTGATCACTGCGGGCAAGACAGAAGCGCGATTCATCACTAAAAACGACCCTATGCTATTCGTCGACCCACTTCGATCTTTCTCGACACCAGGCCAGCCTTACACGTCGCTGTTGTGGGGTCAATGGAACACCTTCTGCAGGGACACGGGCTCGTAAGCCAGCTGCACGCAGGCGATTACCAACTGTTTGTTGTGTAACGTGGGGTGCCACAGCTGCTCGAATTCGCGCTGCTGTTGCATGGGGTTCCATCCGGGCCATCCGAATGATGCGGCGATCCTCTCTCACAGTTGTCTGTCGCGCTGGGCCTGTGCCAGGTCTACGAGTGTGGGTACCTTCATTTGTCCACTGCTGCCATACACGTTGTACCGTAGATGCCTGTCGGCCAATACGTGCAGTGACAGTCCTTAGCGATAATCCAGCCTCACCCAGCTCAATTATCCGAGCCCTCTCAAACGGCGACAGTTGTTGATAAACTAGCGCGCTCTTCTCTGTCGTCGAGGCATGTTTGATGGGGAACACATCACTGCACAGACTGCAAGTCAACTACGCTACACCAGAGTCCGTATACTGGAGTTGATTCCTCCGCGACCAATCAGTGGGGAGACCTGTAGCAAAAGTCCAATGGGTCTGAAACTTTGATCGTTTACGTACCTAAATGGCATCGTTCCATATCTTGAAAATGAACACAAACTACCATTGCCCTCATGGTGTTGCAATTTCCAGTTTCTGAAGTGTACATGCAACGCATGGATTTCGAACCCTGATCTCTCTGATTAATGCAAGAATAAAAAACTACCTCACTCCTTATTTCGTGTGCTATGCACACGTAATTCAATTTAACATTAAATTTTTGACACAACACCACGCTGGCGTAGCAGGTGAGAGGTGATACTCCCACGTGGCGCGTCCCAGGTGGCGGATAGGGGGATCCTAACCGGCTTACCGGCGGACTTGAGGGAAATGAAATACCTCTCGCGGACCAAACACACAACCCCTTGTGGGTGGGGGACGCAGACGAAGAATACACCCACGGTATCTCCTGCCTGTCGTAAGAGGCGACTAAAAGGCTCGACCAAGGGATGATTCTTAGAACAATGAAACTACTTGTGATTAGTACCACCACGCGGGGAACACCATGGGTCGCTTTTACTTGCGCGTAGTACCACTATGTTAGGTACCAAATAGGTTTGTGGTTAGTAGCACACAGGAGCACCGTGCGGTCGGCGTTTGCAGTACCTGTGATTAGTACCACCATATGAGCAACACCATGGGATGATAGCTACCATGGTTCTGCCTTGCCTGTGATTAGTACCCACTATATGAGGAACACCACGGGTTAGTGCAGGTCCCTCTGGTTAGTACTCTTATGTGATGAACACCATAGGTTTGCGTTGCCTGTAAATGGCGCCGCAATGTGGGAAACACCATAGGCCGGTATTATATGTCGAATGTCATAACCTGTGAGTAGTACCATAATGTGTTTAATACCGCGATCTTTCTCGACACCAGGCCAGCCTTACACGTCGCTGTTGTGAGGTCAATGGAACACCTTCTGCAGGGACACGGGCTCGTAAGCCAGCTGCACGCAGGCGATTACCAACTGTTTGTTGTGTAACGTGGGGTGCCACAGCTGCTCGAATTTGCGCTGCTGTTGTATGGGGTTCCATCCGGGCCATCCAAATGATTAGTACAGCAATATGACAAATACCATGGTTCTACTTTCCTAGCGATAAGTACCGTTATGAGGGGCCGATAACTTGGATTTTGGACCCTCTTTAGACAGCAAGCATCATCGATTGAGTGTAATGCTATAGCAGCAGTCCCTTGGTCAGTAATCCTATTGTTTTACGTCAGTTTCTGTGAATATAAGGCATAGCGGGTTGCATGCACTGATTGTTTTAAATCCGTTCATTCTTCGTCCTCACGTTTTGAATTCTGGTCAGTGGAGGATTTTGGACTTTTAATTTGTCATTCCATTTCGTTTAATTTCGTACCATTAGGGGCCGATGACCTCAATGTTAGGCCCCTTTATACAACAAGCATCATCATCATCATCATCTATGACACAAATACATAACCACTATCAAAAATCTGTCCCTCTATTATTGTGATGGATTCAAACACTGATCTCTCTGTTCAATGTCAGATTAAGAAAAGAAAATCTCTATCACATGCAACAGAAAAATTTGTATTACAAATATAGATTCAAACTCTGATCTCTCTAATTTTACTTACTGTGACAGAATACAAAATCATGTATTCGAACCCTGTTCTCTCTGTTCATTGTCAGAATAAAAAGTCTCTAATACGTGCAACAAATGGAATCGAACCCTAATCTCTCTGATTAATGGTAGAATAAAAATACCAAACATATAAGCACTATAAAAATCTTTCATTATTACTGTGATGAATTCGAACACTGATCTCTGTGCTGAATGTCCGATTAAAAAAATAAAATCTCTAACTCATGCAACAGAAAAAATCTGTATTACAGATATATATTCGAGCTCTAATGTCTCTGATTTAGTCACCGGATATAATCCTCGTTCTGTCTGTTCATCGTCAGAATAAAAAAACATCTAATACTTGCAACAAATGAATCGAACCCTGATCCCTCTAATTAATGGTAGAAGAAAAATACCAAACACATAACCACAATAAAAATCTCTCTCTATTACTGTGATGGATTCGATCACTGATCTCTCTGTTGAATGTCAGATTAAAAAATCTCTATCACATGCAACATAAAAAAATGGTATTACAGTTCAAGATTCGAACTCTGATCTCTCTGATTTAGTCACCGTGACAGAATTTAAAAAAAGTCATGGATTCAAAACCTGTTCTCTCTGTTCAGGGTCAGAATTAAAATATTAAAAAATCTCAAATACATGCAACAAATTGAATCGAAACCTGATCTCTCTAAATAAAGCTAGAATAAATATACCTCACTCGTTATTGCGTATGCTTTCTAGACATGATTTACAAACACACAGTTACTGCGAAAAATTACTTGCACGGAATCGAACACTGAAACACTCTGATGTGTATGATAACAACAGCTAGCCCTTACACACGTATATTTCATCACTACGGGCAAAAACACACGAGTTTCAATTCTCTGCACACTTCATTCACAGATATAGCAATTTGAATTTTTTAGTATTTAGTTTTGATTGCCTGAAATACATGTGAAAAAGGGGGAAAGATTAAATCATCTTTAAAGAGTTTTTGTATGTCGCTGTGAGCCATAGAAATGAACGAGACACACTGCGAGATTTGCCTGCATGTCAATTTGCCTGCATGTCGCGCTGGCATGACCGGGTGTATGACTCAGCATACTCAGCACTTTTACTCTTACCATAGGGTTCCATGCAGTACTGGTGAATTAAAATTATATCACAAATAATTTAAAACCTGAAAACCAAGGATTTAGCCATAGAGAAACACCCTTGGAACCTCGCCATGTTAGCAGCCGTAAAGATAGTTTTACGTAGTTTCGCATTTTCTCGGCAAACAAATATGTTCAGACTGTACCGCTCCTTTCTACTCCTCGGTGTGCCTAAAGCAATAAATGTAGCCTCAGGAGAGGGCTGGTGCAGGTCCTTTCTAATGTGACTCTCGTAGGCGACCTGCGCGTCGTGATGAGAATGACCCGGGACCTCTGTCTCTAAAGTCGACGTCGTACTCATCATTCGCAGCTGCTAGTGAAAAAAAATCGGCGAGCAGGATGACTGTGCGGTTATGCACGCGTAGCTGTAAGCTTACATTAAAGAAGCCACAACGCTGACCATTCAGCTACGAGTCTGGCTGTGTGGTTAGGGGCGCGCTGCTGGGAGCTTGCATCCGGGAGGTAGTGGGTTCGAAACCTACTGTTGTCAGTCACAAAAGTGGATTTCTATGATTTCTTATTTTCACACCAGGCAAAATGTAGAGGCTGTACCTTAATTAAGTCAACAGTCAGTTCTTTCCCGCTCCTAGCCCTTTCTTATCCGATTGTTATTCCATTGGCATCCTGTGTGTCGTAATAAGGATAACAAGGATGAGTTGGCTGTGCGGTTAGAGGCGCACGTGGAAAACTATATGTAGTGCTGACGACAGTGGGATTCGAACCCACTATCTCCTGGATGCAATCTTACAGCTGCGCACCCCCTAACCGCACGGGCATTGCAATTATTACTATTATTTTGCAAGTAACGCTATCTATTCATGGTTGCAATATCTTCAGCGGCTGGCGACAGTGGGATTCGAACCCACTATCTTCCTTTATGCAAGGTTACATCAGCGCGATCCTAACCACACGGCCAATACAATTATTATCATTATCGTTATTATTATCATTTTGAAATTAATGCTGTCTATTTATGGTTGAGATATCATCAGCGGCTGGCGATAGTGGGATTCGAACCCACTATCACCCGGATGTATGGTTATAGTTGCGCGTCCCTTAACCGCACGGCCAATACAATTATTATTATGATTATTATTATTATTATTATTATTATTATTATTATTATTATTATGGTAATAACGCTGTATATTCATCGTTGCGATATCTTCAACGACTGGCGACAGTGGGATTTGAACCCATTATCTCCCGGATGCAAGATTTTTAAAATGCAATTTGTTCGGGGCTTCGACCTAGAAAGATCTTTTGCCTCTATTTGCACCATACGGTAGGAACCTGCATGTATTTGGAAATAGCGGAAGTGTGAAGTATTGAATGTGAGGAAAGGAATGTTAAGGACGACACAAACACCCAGTCCCCAGACCAGGGATATTAATGATTTACGATTAAAAACCCTGACCCGGTCGGGAATCGAACCCGGGGCCTACGGGTGACAGGCGGACTCGTTGGCCCCTACACTGCGGGGCCGGACGGATGCGCTCCTAACCGCATGGTCAATACAATTATTATTATTATTATTATTATTATTATTATTATTATTATTATTATTATTATTATTATTATTATTATTATTATTATTATTATTATTATTGAAAATGAAAACCTACAACCTGTTTTCCAGTTTTTGACCGGGTCAGGGATGTAATGAATGAACCATATAGGCTGTTATTACAATGGGGTCGCCACTCCCAAGGTGATATTAATGAGTGATAAATGCTATGAAATGATAATGGAGAGTGTTGCTGGAATGAAAGATGGCAGGGAAAACCGGAGTACCCGGAGAAAAATCTGTCCCGTCTCCGCTTTGTCCAGCACAAATCTCACATGGAGTGACCGACATTTGAACCACGGTATCCAGCGGTGAGAGGCCGACGCGCTGCCGTCTGAGCCACGGAGGCTCTATTCTTATTCTTATTATTATTATTATTATTATTATTATTATTATTATTATTATTATTATTATTATTATTTTGTAAGTAACGCTTTCTATTCATGGATGCGATTATTCAGCGGCTGGCGCCAGTGGGATTCTAACCCACTCTCTCCCGGATCCAAGCTTACATCCGCGCGCTCCTAACTGCACGGCCATCAGTTCAAAAGTTCCAGGCTTACCTGCACGGCCTACAGGCAAACAGACTATGTACATAATATATCTATCTACAACTTAAGGCGTGCACACGCACGAAAAGAGATCAAAATTTATTATTATTATTATTATTTCTAGCTTTACATTCGTGCATGCAGTATTCAGTTCAATGTAGATTTTTACATCCCTAACAGACCTTCGTCCAGTCACGCTTATCAAATGATATTTGGAAGTCAGCAATGTCCAAGTCTTCCTTCGCGCACTGCGTGTGCGTGCGCGCGCGCGTGTGTGTGTATGTGTGTGTGTGTGTGTGTTTTCTCTGCTCAGTGTATTTAAATATATATCTAGTGTACAAAAGTAATCGTTGCACAGCTTGAAGGCCTGTAGATTTACGAGGTGTCGTGTAGTATCTTTACGATCGCTATTCTTAGTTCTATAGACCTAGGGGGCTTTGTTACAGTCAGAGAGTTCCTCAGTTCTAATCACGCAGGCTGAGTAGGCCTCGAATCAGCCCTCAGGTCCAGATAAAAATCATTGACTTCGCCAGGAATCGAACCCGGCTCTCTGGGTAAGAAGAAGCAAATCAAAGCAAAGCAAAGTCACCTCCGTACAGGCCTTGAAGACTCTTGGAGGAGTGGAAGGTAAAGGCTTCCACCATTGTTAACCTCGGCACGTGATGGGGTAGAGTGGTTAGTTCTACGCGTGGCCGCCTTTGCTCCCAGGAATTAACCTGGTACTCATTTTTGGTGTAGGCTGAGTGAACCTCAGGGCCATATGCACCCCCGGAAGTGGAAATCTAGTTTCTTAAATTTTACGACTTTCTGACGGGGTACGAACCCACGTCCTTCCGAGCGAACCGAGCATGCCTTTTCTGCCTCGGCCAGGCAGCCCCTCTCCGGGTAAGAGGTATTCAATATTAATAATAAAAATAATAAACTCCAAACCCCACGGCACTTAACGCCCTTGAAAGGGCTTTGGCCTGCCCAGCGACCGCTGCTCAACCCGAAGGCCTGCAGATTACGAGGGGCCGTGTGGTCAGCACGACGCATCCTCTCGACCGTTATTCTGGACTTTGGAGACCGGGGCCGCCATCTCACCGTCAGATAGCTCCTCAATTCTAATCACGTAGGCTGAGTGGACCTCGAACCAGCCCTCAAATCGAGAGGAAAATCGCTGACCTGGCCGGGAATCCAACCAGGGGCCTCCGGGCGGGAGGCATGCACGCTACCCCTACACCACGGGGCCAGCAATAATAATAATAATAATAATAATAATGGTGATGATAATAACATTATTACATTTGTGAGGTCTAGAATGTCCTTTAATTTTGAATGGTGTGTGGCTTACTGCCCGAAAGGGTCTTAGCCTAACAAGCGACCGCTGCTCAACCCCACGAAGGCCTGCAGGTTACGAGGTGTCGTGTGGTCATCGTGATAAATCCTTACGGCTGTTATTCTTGGTTTCTCTGGACCGGCGGCTGCTATCTCACAGTTAGAGAGTTCCTTAATTGTAATTACCTACGCTGAGAAGTTCTCATCCGGGAGATAGTGGGTTCGAATCCCACTGTCGTCAGTCGCTGAAGTTAGTTTTCCGTGTTTTTTCACCAGGCAAATGCTGGGACTGTCCCTTAATTAAGGACACGGCCGCTTCTTTCTAACACTATGAAAACCCCATGTCGCAAGCGTAAATAGATAGCGTTACTTGCAAAATAATAATAATAATAATAATAATAATAATAATAATAATCTATATATATAAAAGCAAGTCGGGCTGGAGCGATGTATATATAAATATTTAAAAATGAAAAAAGACGTGAATTAATGAGGCACTTCCATAAATCTCAGAAATTTGAAACTTGGTACGGAGGAAACTGATGACCCCAGGATCCCTAGAAAAATCGGAAATTCTCAAAATTCCCTGAAGGGGGCACGCTGGGGGGGCTCAAATTTTGGGCTCAGCATAAGAACACAGTCGTATAGTATATCCAAAACGATAACCTATAGGTTTCGTGGGCTTAAAAATTTTCGAGAATTTCCTCATTTTTATCCCCTATCCCCCCAAATCAAAATGGCGGCACAACCTGCCAGACGAAGTAGACAATTGAAATTTGGTGAAATTATAGCTTTTGGTCCCTAACCGACGGGAAAATTCCAACATGTTCAAATTTTTCACTTTTTACCCCCCAAAGATATCGAAATATGGAGGAAATTTTAATGACTGTGCAGACATTCCTTTTGAACTATTTTTTGGCTAAACGGTAAGTCGTATCACAAAACGGATGGCACAATGTCCCTTCAATTCGGAGTGATCTACAACTTTGGTCCTGTGACATTTTGTCGTATCTCTCTCCCTTATACGTTAAATTTGGCCGTATTTCTGGATTGTTCGTAAATTTGGTGATTTTTACAAGTATATTTCATTGTTTGACACACTTATAAGAATGATAGGATCATAACGTTGTGTGCGCACATTGGCACGATTAAGGGACATGTGTCTACCAAATTTCATGATTCTAGCTTATACATAAGTAGGCAAAACGTAATGTAAAATGTTAAAAATGCACCCAAATTTCACCCTATTCAAAATTTGATCTCAAATACCCCCTTAATATGGGAGATACGAGGAAATTGTTTAGAAACAAACATGTAGAGCGATAAATGGGGCGTCTGATGGCGCAAACCGTTTCTTAATATCATAAACCGTTTAGGAGATATGAATCTCGAAGTGGAAGTCTGCACTTTTCAACGTGCTCATGCTTATCCGTCATCTATATAAATAAAATCGTAACGACCGTGTGTCTGTACATTGATTATTTTGGCGAAATTTCCATACAGTCATCCGTTTCACCTGTAATTATGACCATCTGCATCATTTTTAGCTTTGGTGTCCGTTTGTCTGTTTGTTTGTCTGTCCTTCTATAACTTGAAAACTACTGGATATATTTCCACCAAACTTCATATTTAGAATCCACCTGTCCTTGGGTAGGTTTTAGCGCAAAAAATAAAAGCGTAACGACCGTGTGTCTGTACATTGATTTTGGCGAAATTTCCGTACAGTTATCCGTTTCAGGTGTAATAATGACCATCTGCATCATTTTTATCTTTGGTGTCTGTTTGTCTGTTTGTCTGTCCTTCTATAACTTGAAAACTACTGGATATGTTTCCACCAAACTTCATATTTAGAATCCACCTCTCCTTGGGTAGGTTTTAGCTCAAATATCGTTTCTAAATCCCTGAACTGAGTGGGGATTTTTACGAAACCAAAACCGTGATTTTGCACTCCCTCAAAGTATACACAACCGAACTTAATGGAAATCAACCTGCCTTAATGAAAATGAATTTCTAAACCTTTTTTTCTCATGTGCATCATTTCGATAACAGGATTTAGTAAGGGATATATCATTAACGGACCGTTTTTCGGTACAAATCCCAGCGGGTGCGTGTAAAGCGTACTTCTTACAACTTGAAAACTAACAAGATATTTGAACCAAATTTTATATATAGCATCCATCTGTCCAGGGGTAGGTTTCCTTGGTGTCTGTTAGTTAGTTAGTTTGTTTGTTTCTTTGTTTGTTGGTCTGTTTGTCTTTCTCTAACTTGAAAACTACTGGATATATTTCCACCAAACTTCATATTTAGAATCCACCTGTCCTTTGGGGAGGTTTTAGGGCAAATATTGTTTCTAAATCCCTGAACTAATTGGGGGTTTATACGAAACCGAAACCGTGATTTTGCACTCCCTCTAAATACACACAACCAAACTTTATGGAAATCTACCTGCCTTAATGGAAATTAATTTCTAAACCTTTTCTTCTCATGTGCATAATTTCAATCACTTACAGGAAAGATAGTATGATCAAACTCTACACGAACATTGGCCCACCCAGTACCCATATGTGAGCCAAATGCTATGTCACATAATTATCCGAAAAGTAATGGAAATGTAAGATATTCTTACACAAATTTCAACCTATTCAACGTTTTTGATTCAATCTGACCCATGAATAGATTAGATGCGAGAAAATATCATAGGACCAGCCATTTAGATCGCTAAATACTGCGCCTTACGGTACAATCCTTTGTCGATATGACGTACCGTTTAGCAGCAGTTAATCTGTAAATGAAGGTCTGCAATATTGTAAACATTCATATACTTTCGTATGTCCATCCTGTATATATATTCATTGATGTCGATTTGTAGAGATCGAGAAAGGATGTGTCTGCTATTGTAATCAGTACTCCCTACACCGACTTTGACTGCTGGCAGTAGGAATGGGGTCCTTCTCCAACTCCTGTGTAACTGGCATTAGTAAGGAGGGCCTACCATTTTAATGAATAATTCACTTTTCGATTTGTCTTGCAGAAGGCAAGGGATCATGCAGTTTTGTTCGAAAGTCCCCTACTCTATTGTGTTTGGCTCTAGGCCAGGGTGCCCGCCATTATAAACAAATGTTCCAATCTAAAATTTGACTAGCATTAGGCATAGTGGCCTGCTATTTTCATGGAAACTCACTAATTCTGTGTGACTGGCAGTAAGCTGGCTAGCAGCAGTAAAAAGGGACTGTCATTATAATGATAACTGCACAACTCAATTTTGACTGGTGGTAGGGAAGTTGCCTGGTATTATAATAAAAACTCCTCAACTGTAACCTGTCTGAAAGTAGGAAATGGGTCTGCCATTGTAACTAAAACTCCCCAAATCGATTGTGACCGCGCAGTAGGCATTGGGGCCTGCAATTATAATGTAAACTTGCCAACTCGATTGTGAATGGCAGTAGGCAAGTGAGCCTGGCGTTATCATCACAACTCCGCAACCCTCACTTTACATTGGAAACAACGTATGTGGACCTCCCCATGCTATTTCTCGGATAAGGCTAAGAGACATGCAATTTTAAAACAATCTCATTTGCTGCACGCACAGTATTTACGTCGATATCCGTATACAATGTAGAATACCGTAGCGAAGCACGGGTACATTTGCTAGTAATAATAATAATAATGCCCGTGCGGTTAGGGGTTGCGTGGCTGTACGCTTGTGTCCAGGAGATGGTGGATTCGAATCATACTGTCGTCAGCCCTGAAGATAGTTTTCCACGCGTGCCCCTAACAGCACAGCCAACTCATCTTTGTTATCCTCATTACGACACACAGGTCGCCAATGGAATAACAATGGGATAAGAAAGGGCTAGGAGCGGAAAGGAACTGTCCGTGGACTTTACTAAAGTACAGCCTCTGCATTTTCCTGGTGCGAAAATAAGAAACCTTATAAATCCATCTTCATGACTGACAACAGTAGGGTTCGAACCCACTACCTCCCGGATGCAAGCTCCCAGGTGCGCGCCCCTAAACATACAGCTAGACTCGTAGCTGAATGGTCAGCGCTGTGGCTTCTTTAATGTAAGCTTACAGCTACGCGTGCATAACCGCACAGTCATCCTGCTCGCCGATTTTTTTCTTTAGCAGCTGCGAATGAGGAGTAGAACGTGGGCTTTAGACACAGAGGTCCCCGGTCCTTCTCATCATGACGCGCAGGTCATCTACGGGTGTCAAATCAAAGAGAAACTCCACCAGCCCTCTCCGGAGGCTAGATAAATTGCATTAGGCTCACCGAGGAGTAGAAACTAAGCGGCTGTAGTCTTAAATTAAGGTACAGTCTGAACACATTCGTTTGGCGAGAAAATGCGAAACTAAGTAAACGACTGCTAACATGGCGAGGTTTAAAGAAGTAGTGCGTTTGTTATCATGTATAGTCTGTTGTTATCTTACACATCAGAGTGTTTCAGTGTTCGATTCCATGCATGTAATTTTATGGTAACTGTGTGTTTGTGTCATGGATCATGTGTAGACAGCATACGGAATAAGGAGTGATTTTATTTTCTAGCATTAATCAGGGAGATCAGGTACGATTACATGTGTTGCATGTATTTGAGATTTTTATTCTGATGATGAACAGAACAGAGTGAACAGTGTTTGAATCCATGATTTTTAATGTCACGGTGACTAAACCAGAGAGATCAGAGTTCGAATCTAAAACTGTAAAACAGATTTTTTTCTGCTGCATGTGATAGCGATTTTCTTCTTTTATGTGACATTCAACAGAGAGATATTTAGTGTTCATGTGTTTGGTATTTTTATTCTACCGTTAATGAGAAAGAATCATGGTTCGATTGCATTATTGCATGTATTAGATATTTTTTATTCTTACGATGAGCAGAGAGAACAGGGTTCGAATCCATGATTTTTTATTCTGTTACGGTGACTAAATCAGAGACATCGGAGTTCGAATCTATATCTGTAATACAGATTCTTTCTGTTGCATGTGATAGAGATTTTTTAAATCTGACATTGAACGGAGTGATCAGTGTTCGAATCCATCACAGTAATAGAGAGACAGACTTTTTATAGTGGTTATGTGTTTGTGTCATAAATTTAATGTTATATTGAATTATGTGTAGACATCACACGAAATAAAGAGTGAGGAAGATTTTTATTCTTGCATTGATCAGAGAGATCAGGGTTCGATATCCATGCGATGCATGTATTAGAGATTTTTTATTCCAGCACTGAACAGAGAGATCAGAGTACGAATCCATGATTTTCCTTTTCAGTTACTGTGACTATTGTGTTTGCGTCATAAAGTTTGTTATATTCGCGAGATAGAGAGAGAGAGAGAGAGAGAGAAGTAGTTTTAATTCATGCAATCATCATCTGCCTGCGTGTCAATTTCTATTGTTTTATTGTTTATAATCAAGGTAAACACTTTCTGTTCAGAACACGACAGGAATATATGCTGACTATTCAAATCTTTACTGTAAGATAACAACAGATTATATATGTTTTAAAAACGCAAAAGAAAATTGTTGCCTTTGGTAGAGGGCACAGCACAATGCATTTTTTCGGTCTTCTGCAGCCGGATTGAACCTGTACGCATTAACAACATGATTTATCTTTTTCAGGAGGAAAGGTCACGCGTCGGATGGAGATGTAAAGCCTTAGCGGTGGTGTAGTTAGGTGTCCTCCAAAAATAGTAGTGCGGCACGGCCATCTAGCGCAATATAGAAAGGAGGGCATTTGTCCGTAAAACTGTGTCAGATACGGAGGAAACTGGAATAGCCATCTATTTGTAAAACTGTGAGGATGAGGAGGAGGAGGGATTGAGCTGTCCTCCGTGACGTCATGCGTTCAGTGGTTTTCCATTTTCACATCAGAACATAAAATGACGAACGGAGGGGTTATCTCGCAAGATGGCGTCGGGAAGGATATCTCGTTATAAAATTATGCGCTGTAAGTTTAGACCTCTACAAGATGGCATCGGGAATGGAGGGAGCTAGCAAGATAGTAACGGAAAAGGGGGCATCTGGCCACCCTGTGAGGTTAGGTCCCTCCAATATTGTGTCGGGGAAGAGGTATGTCAAAAAGAGAATCTAGCCTTAAAACTAGGATTCTCTGAGGTTAGGTCGCTCCAGTATAGTGTCGGCGAACTTGCATGTCGAGAGGGGCAGCTAGCCATAAGACTAGAGTACTCTGAAGTTACCCTCCTCTAAAATGGTGTCCTAAAAAGGTATGTTAAGAAGGGCAGCAAGCCTTAAAACCACGGGTTCCTCTGGGGATAGACCCCTACAAAATATCTCGGGAGGGGACATGTTGAGAATGGCAGCTAGCCTTAAAACTAGAGTCCTTAGGCCCCCTCTATGATGGTGTCGGGAAGGCGCATGTCGAGAAGGGCAGATAGCTTTAAAATTAGGGCCTTCTGAGGTTAGGCCCCTCCAAAATAGTGTCGGGAAGGGGCATGTCGAGAAGGGCAGCTAGCCTTAAAACTAGTCCTTAGGGCCCCTCTAAGATGGTGCCGAGAAGGGGTATGTCGAGAAGGGCAGCTAGTCCTAAAACTAGAGAGCTCTGATGTTAGGCCCCTCCAAGAAAGTCGAGAAGGGCAGCTAGACTTAAAACTAGAGACCTCTGAGGTTAGGCTCCTCTACGATGATTTAGGGAAGGAGAATGTCGAGAAGGGCATATAACCTTAAAACATGGGTCATTAGACCCCCTGTAAGATAGTGTCGGGATTTCCGCATCTCACAAAAGCACATAGCTAAGTCCTGTCAAAATGACAACAGTAAGGTTAGGATCGTTCACAATTCTGCGCCCGCGTGGCCGAAAAGTCAGGTTAAGACCTGTCAAGATAACGGCTGTGAGGTTAGCCATATGCACTCATTGAAATTCTGTGCCAAATAAGTGCACGTGGTTAGGACCTCTCAATATGTCGTCTGTCAGGTTAGCCACGTTCACTTGTTCAAATTCTGCGCCCACGTGGCCAAAAAGGAAGGTTAAGACCTGTCAAGATGACAGCACTGTGGTTAGCCACGTTCACTTGTTCATATAAAGTAAGGTTAGGACCTGTCAAGATGCCAGCAGTAAGGTTAGCCGATCCAACGTGCTCAAAAATACGAGGTTAGGGTTAGTTAAGATGACGGCTGGAGCTGTCACGAGCACGTGGTCATACATGTAAATAATAGCACTGGCCGTGACGTCATGATCACTTGGCAATGGCGTCATGGGGTCAGTGAACTTGGGTGGGGTCAATGACCTCGGGTGCTGACTGAGCACCAAAATGCTGACAAGGTGTTTACTATCATACCACAGAGGTATAATTCCTGTGCTGCCAAAAAAGGGCAATAGTCAAAGACGTTTTAACCGAGACTGATGACGAAGATAGTGATGTATGAAATTGCAAGAGTTCGTACAGTATAATCTGCATAATTATTATAAACGGATATTTAAAATTCTTATGCCACTTTACCCTCTTTAATTTGTTCTTTATAACTAGGCTCACAAGAGTGCCTACTTTGACCTTACGAATCTATTGTTTCTTAAAATTATTGGGTTGAGTAACCTGTAAAATGAGTTCGTCTTATTGCAATGAGTTTACTATATTAAATCCAATTAATCGGTTATAAACCTCTTATCAACTCATTCGAAAAAACGGCGTTATCGGCAATTATTAATTGGTAGACTTGCTACATAGAAATGGTAACCGAAGGAAAGAGGGCGGTATCAGCAAAAACTCACACCATTCAGGTTATTACTAATTTGTAATTTAATTTATCCTTGTTAATACGAATGGTCTTCCAGAGAATTTCTGCAGGTGTTTATGTACAGAGAGTGGATGAAACATGAAAATATGATTTTTTAAAACCTTTCTTTCACCTCCTAAAAATGAAGTTTCGTTGGTGGCGGATTTTTTTTGCGAAACACCATCGAAATTGTAAGCTGACGTGTTTTCGGAGCTGGAACTATGGAACTGATCAACAGCAAGTGTTAATTAATAGCAACTTCACTCAATATAGAAAGATCCTGTTTTGAGTATAGTTCATTCCAAAGACTCCAGTGCCATGAATATCTAACTATGGAGGAAATCCGTGATCTAGTCTACGTATATGGTCATCACCATTGTTAAAATAATTCGGCTGTTAAGCAATTTCTGTCACCGAATGATTGACTCGAGATACAAAGCATTTCTCCTTATGAATGACAGGTGTTTCATCAAAAAGGATTCGATGGTCTACGTTTTAGGAATGATTAACGGTGTTACGACATACCTTCTTCTTCTTCTTCCTCTATTTTTATCGAATAGGCTTACTTGGGAAAATGCTTTTTGTGCTTTGATCATTGCTTAGTATCGTCACATTGCCTCCCGGTGCAGCCTCATTCTGTCCTTCAACCAGAGAGTACATTAATTCTTTAGAGGTGTTTCCTTAAAATCATGGACATTCTACAGGATCTCTATTACAACCTGTCTGTTTTGTAAGTCTGTCAGCCCCAGTTTTTTATGTTCTTCTCAGTCTCCGTCAGCTCTATCAGCCTTAGTTATTTTATGATCTTCTCAGTCTCCATCAGCTCTATCACCCTCAGTTATTTTATGTTCTTCTCAGTCTCCGTCAGCTCTATCAGCCTCAGTATTTAAGTTTTTGTCGGTCTCCGTCTGCTCTATCAGCTCCAGTATTTATGTTCTTCTCAGTCTCCGTCACCTTTATTAGTCTCAGTATTAATGTTCTTCTCGGTCTTCGCCAGCTCTGCCAGCCTCAGTTTGTTTGTTCTTCTCAGTCTCCGTCAGCTCTATCAGCCTCAGTTATTTTATGTTCTTCTCAGTCTCCGTCAGCTCTGTCAGCCTCAGTTGTTTTATGTTCTTCTCAGTTTCCGCCACCTATGTCAGCCTCAGTTATTTTATGTTCATCTCAGTCTCTGTCAGCTCTGTCAGCTTCAGTTATTTTTTGTTCTTCTCAGACTCCGTCAGCTCTATCAGCCTTAGTTATTTTATGATCTTCTCAGTCTCCGTCAGCTCTATCAGCCTCAGTTATTTTATGTTCATCTCAGTCTCCGTCAGCTCTGTCAGCTTCAGTTATTTTTTGTTCTTCTCAGACTCCGTCAGCTCTATCAGCCTCAGTTATTTTATGATCTTCTCAGTCTCCGTCAGCTCTATCAGCCTCAGTTATTTTATGTTCTTCTCAGTCTCCGTCAGCTCTATCAGCCTCAGTTATTTTATGATGTTCTCGGTCCCCGCCAGCTCTATCAGCCCCAGTATTTATGTTCTTTTCAGTCTCCGACAGCTCTATCAGCCTCAGTTATTTTATGTTCTTCTCAGTCTCCACCAGCCCTGTCAGCCTCAGTTATTTTATGTTCTTCTCGGTCTCCGCCAGCTCTGCCAGCCTCAGTTTTTATGTTCTTCTCAGTCTCCGTGAGCTCTATCAGCCTCAGTTATTTTATGTTCTTCTCGGTCTCCGTCAGCTCTGTCAGCCTCAGTTATTTTATGTTCTTCTCGGTCTTCGCCAGCTCTTCCAGCCTCAGTTTTTATGTTCTTCTCAGTCTCCGTCAGCTCTGTCAGCCTCAGTATTTATGTTCTTCTCAGACTCCGTCAGCTCTATCAGCCTCAGTATATTTCTTCTCAGTCTCCGCCAACTCTATCAGCCTCAGTTATTTTATGTTCTTCTCAGTCTTCGTCCGCTCTATCAGCCTCAGTTATTTTATGTTCTTCTCAGTTTCCGTCAGCTCTATCAGCCTCAGATTTTACGTTCTTCTCAGTCTCCGTCAGCTCTATCAGCCTCAGTATTTAAGTTTTTCTCGGTCTCCGTCTGCTCTATCAGCTCCAGTATTTATGTTCTTCTCAGTCTCCGTCACCTTTATTAGTCTCAGTATTAATGTTCTTCTCGGTCTTCGCCAGCTCTGCCAGCCTCAGTTTTTATGTTCTTCTCAGTCTCCGTCAGCTCTATCAGCCTCAGTTATTTTATGTTCTTCTCAGTCTCCGTCAGCTCTGTCAGCCTCAGTTGTTTTATGTTCTTCTCAGTCTCCGTCAGCTCTATCAGCCTCAGTTATTTTATGTTCTTCTCAGTCTCCGCCAGCCCTGTCAGCCTCAGTTTTTATGTTCTTCTCAGTCTCCGCCAGCCCTGTCAGCCTCAGTTATTTTATGTTCTTCTCAGTCTCCGCCAGCCCTGTCAGCCTCAGTTATTTTATGTTTTTCTCAGTCTCCGCCAGCTCTATCAGCCTCAGTTATTTTATGTTCTTCTCAGTCTCCGCCAGCCCTGTCAGCCTCAGTTATTTTATGTTCTTCTCAGTCTCCGTCAGCTCTATCAGCCTTAGTTATTTTATGATCTTGTCAGTCTCCGTCAGCTCTATCAGCCTCAGTTATTTTATGATCTTCTCAGTCTCCGTCAGCTCTATCAGCCTCAGTTATTTTATGTTCTTCTCAGTCTCCGCCAGCCCTGTCAGCCTCAGTTTTTATGTTCTTCTCAGTCTCCGCCAGCCCTGTCAGCCTCAGTTATTTTATGTTCTTCTCAGTCTCCGCCAGCCCTGTCAGCCTCAGTTATTTTATGTTCTTCTCAGTCTCCGCCAGCCCTGTCAGCCTCAGTTATTTTATGTTCTTCTCGGTCTCCGCCAGCCCTGTCAGCCTCAGTTATTTTATGTTCTTCCCGGTCTCCGCCAGCTCTGCCTGCCTCAGTTTTTATGTTCTTCTCAGTCTCCGTGAGCTCTATTAGCCTCAGTTATTTTATGTTTTTCTCAGTCTCCGCCAGCCCTGTCAGCCTCAGTTATTTCATGTTCTTCTCAGTCTCCGCCAGCTCTATCAGCCTCAGTTATTTTATGTTCTTCTCAGTCTCCGCCAGCCCTGTCAGCCTCAGTTATTTTATGTTCTTCTCGGTCTCCGCCAGCTCTATCAGCCCCAGTATTTATGTTCTTCTCAGTCTCCGTCAGCTCTATCAGCCTCAGTTTTTATGTTCTTCTCAGTCTCCGCCCGCTCTATCAGCCTCAGTATTTTTCTTCTCAGTCTCCGTCAGCTCTTTCAGCCTCAGTATATTTCTTCTCAGTCTCCGCCAACTCTATCAGCCTCAGTTATTTTATGTTCTTCTCAGTCTTCGTCCGCTCTATCAGCCTCAGTTATTTTATGATGTTCTCGGTCCCCGCCTGCTCTATCAGCCCCAGTATTTATGTTCTTTTCAGTCTCCGTCAGCTCTATCAGCCTCAGTATTTATGTTCTTCTCAGCCTCCGTCAGCTCTATGAGCCTCAGTTATTTTATGTTCTTCTCGGTCTCCGCCAGCTCTATCAGCCCCAGTATTTAAGTCTTCTCTGCCTCCGTCAGATCTATCAGCCTCAGGTTTTACGTTCTTCTCAGTCTCCGTCAGCTCTATCAGCCTCAGTATTTAAGTTTTTCTCGGTCTCCGTCTGCTCTATCAGCTCCAGTATTTATGTTCTTCTCAGTCTCCGTCATCTTTATTAGTCTCAGTATTAATGTTCTTCTCGGTCTTCGCCAGCTCTGCCAGCCTCAGTTTGTATGTTCTTCTCAGTCTCCATCAGCTCTATCAGCCTCAGTTATTTTATGTTCTTCTCAGTCTCCGTCAGGTCTGTCAGCCTCAGTTGTTTGATGTTCTTCTCAGTTTCCGCCACCTATGTCAGCCTCAGTTATTTTATGTTCATCTCAGTCTCCGTCAGCTCTGTCAGCTTCAGTTATTTTTTGTTCTTCTCAGACTCCGTCAGCTCTATCAGCCTTAGTTATTTTATGACCTTCTCAGTCTCCGTCAGCTCTATCAGCCTCAGTTATTTTATGTTCATCTCAGTCTCCGTCAGCTCTGTCAGCCTCAGTTATTTTATGTCCTTCACAGTCTCCGTCAGCTCTGTCAGCCTCAGTTTTTATGTTCTTCTCAGTCTCCGCCAGGTCTTGTCAGTCTCGGTTATTTTATGTTCTTTTCACTCTCCGTCAGCTCTATCAGCCCGAGTATTGTCCTTCTTAGTCTCCGTCAGCTCTATCAGCCTCAGTTATTTTATGTTCTTCTCAGTCTCCGTCGGCTGTATCAGCTTCAGTTATCTTATGTTCTTCCCAGACTCCGTCAGCTCTATCAGCCTCAGTTATTTTATGTTCTTCTCAGTGTTCGCCAGCTCTGTCAGCCTCAGTTATTTAATGTTCCTCTCAGTCTCCGTCAGCTCTGTCAGCCTCAGCTACTTTATGTGCTTCTCAGACTCTGTCAGCTCTATCAGCCTCAGTTATCTTATGTTCTTCTCAGACTCCGTCAGCTCTATCAGCCTCAGTTTTTTATGTTCCTTTCAGTGTCCATTAGCTCTGTCAGCCTCAGTTATTTTATGTTCTTCTCAGTCTCCGCCAGCTCTGTCAGCCTCAGTTATTTTATTTTCTTCTCAGTCTCCGTCAGCTCTATCAGCCTCAGTTGTTTATGTTGTTTCAGTGTCCATTAGCTCTGTCAGCCTCAGTTATTTTATGTTCTTCTCAGTCGTCGCCAGCTCTGTCAGCCTCAGTTATTTTATGTTCTTCTCAGTCTCCGTCAGCTCTGTCAGCCTCAGATACTGTATGTTCTTCTCAGTGTCCGTCAGCTCTATCAGCCTCAGTTTTTTATTTTCTTCTCAGTCTCCGTCAGATCTGTTAGCCTGAGTTATTTTATGTTCTTTTTAGTCTCCGTCAGCTCTGTTAGCCTCAGTTATTTTATGTTCTTCTCAGACTCCGTCAGATATGTCAGCCTCAGTTATTTTATGTTCTTCTCAGTCTCCGCCAGCTCTATCAGCCTCAGTTATTTTATGTTCTTTTTAGTCTCCGTCAGCTCTGTCAGCCTCTGTTATTTTATATTCTTCTCAGTCTCCATCAGCTCTGTCAGCCTCGGTTATTTTATGTTCTCAATGTACGTCTGCCATGTTGTACAGACTATTTTGATTTGCCAGGAGGTGAACAGGCTGTTTGTTGGTCAGTCTGGTGGGAGACCTTGCCACATGACTATGGAAATTTCCGAATTGTGACGTATCTGTTATTTCCCATCTTTCAGTAACGGCCGTGGGATATTCCAGAAAATTATATCCCTCTTCCTGTCTCTCTCACTTCCGGTTTTAAAATCAAACCTTTTACCGAATTATTAATCCAGAATAAAAATAAACTGTAGTCAGCGCGATTTATACAGCCAGTAAGTTATACGTATTAATCGAGTTGTAATCATAGCTCCTTGGATTAAGGACGATATTCTCTCTATTCTAAGCGTTTTTATGCCCACCGTACAGACCTGATTTCGGCTACTGAAATATCCAGCTCGGAAGGACGATTCTGGTGATCACGTTTATTGCGACAAGCGTAGCAGATACCCAAAGCAAGACTGTATTAACACTCTGCCATGTTTACTTTCGATGGCGAGTAGATGATAAATGGACATCTAACAATGACAATACCTATACGGAAATCAGTTCGTCAAAGATATCGCCTCACTATGCTTCTGTTTATCATAGCGCTGGAACCATTCCTTCACCGAATAAATCAGTGTATATCTCGCCTGACATCAGTGAACAAAATGTGACAGTAAGATCGTATGGTGACGGCGCTTGTATTATCCTAACTGAACTATCCGACGAGGAGCGAATTCTAAATATCATCCACGAATTTCAGCAAGGTTCAGGATCGAAGATAAATAAGAAAAAGTCTGGAATGCTGCTTCTTGGCCGACATCAATTACCTGTGCCTCATAGTTCACTGTCCATTGTAACTACATTGAAGATATTGAGAATTGTTTTCCAACAAAACTTTAAAGACAAGTTAACCGAGAACTAGACGTCGATTACTAACAAAGGCAGAAACACCTTAATGCAGCAGCACGCTGGTTTCTGAATTTCATAAAAAAATGATGGCATATTTATGTATTTCCTTTATCTAAAACATGGTACTTTGCTCAAGTTCTACCTGCAACAAAACAAATAACACAGCGTGTAAAACCTTGTCTAGGCCACTATCTTTTGAGAGGTACTCTGTATAGGGTGAGACGTGATCAGCTGTACTTGTCGACTACATATGGCGGACTAAACCTTATTGTGTAGACCTGAAATGCAAGGTTCTACTGGGATGGACGATACTTAAATCATTAACAGGTTTGCAAACTCGAACAGAACTGACAGTTCCTCAACCTCTTGAACCTGATGTAAGAGGTGGTCGTCATAGGCACATACATCCTGCTTTTAATACCATCATTGGTATATTTGACGGTCTCCCGCATGTCCGAAAAGGGAGAAAGGAATTTCACTCGACGAAGAATTTCTACACTTACCTGCTGAAAGGATTACAGAGACCGATGCCGATTGAACAAAAATTCCGTCAAAGAAAATGAAAAATATTGTGATCAAATGCTAACAACAAACAAGTACCTACACAGTGGAAATCATCAGTCTGATAAGTAATTAACAATATCGTTCCAACAGCAAAAAAGCGCTTTCGTCACAATTTGTCTGAAGATAATATGTGTCGACACTGAGGCGAGCTCGATACAACAGCGCACCGAGTAAGATCTTGTCGGGAAGCGAGGCCTGTGTGGATCTGCACTGTTAATACAGTGCCGAAAATACAAGGAGTTCTGTCATTGTTACAGATAAGGAGTTAATGATTCGATAATTTCAACTGGCGGAAAAATCACAAGAGAATTATGTAACTTGGATGATAGTGGCGGTAGTGCATTGGAATTTAACGTCATACGATAGCAGTGGATGGGCGTTAGTGGATTTTATAAGCTCAATCAAGATGGCTCGTTGGTGAAAACCGCCATATTAAGAAATTTGCGAAACATTTATTTCTTTTTTAAATAACGTTTTATCAATTTTATTTATTGTAATGGTGATGCAATGAGATTTGACGACACTGAGATGGCTTTGCACAGTTATTTATTATTCAAAAGATTATTCTATTTTTGTATATATTTCTTGAAATTGTATGTATGTATTTATGTTCAGTCTTCAGTCCTAAGACTGGTTGGATCCTCAACAGCTCTGCTATCAGCTGTCATAGATGACCTAGGCATCACTGAAGAGGCGTACTAGGGAAATGAGGAGTGAGGTAGTTTCCCGTTGCTTTCCTCACTGAGCCAGAAGTTGCTATTACATATCAGTCTGCCAAGCCCACTGAAATGCATGCACCAACCGACCCTATGAGCAACATTTTCATACTATTCATAGCAGGGACTGGCTGTACAAGGAATGGCATTACTAGCATTGTTCATACCTCAGTCACTTTCATATTGTCAAAGCCAAGGATAAGACAGAGACAGATCAATGAAAGTAACAAAATTACTCTAGCCAATACCAGAAGACATAGTGCACTGTAAACACTAGGTCCTGCCAGCAAGGCATTTGTTTAATTATAAATTGCAATTTATGTTTTATGATCGTCGCAGTACTGTTGTACAGTTATACAGGTGTGTTTGTAGTTTCTCAGCTCACTATATTTCTTTAAATTGTCATGCTTTTCATTTTAATTGATTTATTTGAAATTTATAACTTGCTTTGTAATTTGTAATTTAAAAAAAATTACTAAAAACAGCCAAAAACTAGCCACTTAGCACAAGCAGTGACGAAGCAAAGGTGGCGTCCTAAATGCATAAAGACCAGTTTGACCAGACTTGCCAGTTTGTGCTCTGTGGTCTTTGGATTAATTCGGGTTTGTTATCGCTTCGTCTTCCTGCACAGAGTTGAGCGATATGCACTTAATATACGGATTGACAAATGGATATAGTCGCCTCGTATGCCGCGTTTATTGAAAAAGATGCCCTAGGAGGCTTCCATATCCGAGAACTTTTGAAGCCGTCTGAAGTCTGAGAGAAACAAGATCCAGTGCTGGAAAAATAAATAGTGGAAATGGTAAGTGACAATCCAGCTCTCAGTACGCATTACGCTGCTTGGACATTGCACAACACGCGTGTGGTGAATATTGGCAGACAAAAGACTGCGCCCATTTCACCATAAATATTTAAAAAGATTGTGGGTGGTGATTGATTTTAATGTTACCGCAAATTAAAATGCAATACAAAACATCACAAAATTAAGGTATTACAAATTAATATACTTGCTTTTAGGTTTGGATATGGCTTCTTACATGTTGCAAGAAAAAAACTTTTAAAGTGCGCAGTGCACTACCTCCGATACAGTTTTCTCATCTTGAAAAGGACATATATTTAGGTAGGAACTATTGTGGATGCATTTTATGTATGTATGTATGTATGTATGTATGTATGTATGTATGTATGTATGTAAGTATGTATGTATGTTTGTTTGTTTGTTTGTTTGGCAGTCATCTCGAAGACTGGTTGGATATCAATAGCTCTGCCATCAGCTATCGTAGACGGCTTAGGTTTCATTGAAGAGCATACTTGGAAAATGAAGAGTGAAACGGTTTCCAGTTGCTTTCCTCACCGAACCAGAAGTTGCTATTCGATATTAGTCTGCCAAATAACAGGGACTGACTGCGTAAGTAATGGTATTTACCAGCATCGCTCATACCTCAGTTACTTTCATTGCGTCAGTCAAGGAGAGACAGAGACAAGCTTAATATAAAACATGTGATCTCGCTATACTAGAAGACACAGTACAGTATGAACAGTAGATCTCGCTGGCGAGGGCAAAAGATGTATTTGATGCAAAAGGAGCGCTCACACAGAACCAAATTCCGAAGTCTGTCTTGGATCATAGTGTATTGAAAACAACGAAAATGATCTGCAAAGAACCTGGAGTAAATCGAATAGTTACTTTTATTCTTTTATTAATAACCTATGCGAAATAAGAGACAATATCCCACTTCGTCGGCTGACTTAGGGAGCGTCTTGCCGGTGTAACAAGTCGACGCTATTCGTCACGGACGCTTCTGAAGACTTGCCAGGAGCTAAGTGGAGGATAGGCTAAGAGCCAAAGAGATGCCAGGCCGTCTGTTAGATATGTTAATGTGCCACGCTAGAGATTTAGGAAATCCACGTGCTCACTTCTCCTGTCGGAATAATCCTTACTACAGAGTAAGACAGACTTGCCATGTCCTTTTCCAGAGTGCTCGTTCTGTATACATTCTGAATGCTTTACTGATTTATTTTTCATGAAGGAGATTTTTCAGTTCTTTCTGATACCACCTGCATACTTACTTGACATAATTTCGGCTTGAACTTAATGGTTCAGATGGTAATGCATTGTCCTTCTAATCCTGAGTTGGCGGGTTCTATCCTTCGTCCCACCGGATCATAAAATCGTGAAAGTACTGTAGTTAGTAGGATACAAAAAACCAACATGTGATGATGATGATGATGATGATTATATCTCCGTCAGTAATTCGAAAAAGTTAAGAAACATGATTTACACCTCCGGAGGTGCATATGGCCCTGAGGTTCAATCAGCCTACACCTAAAATGAGTATCAGGTTGATTCCTGAGGGAAGGGCGGCTGGGCATAGAGCTAACCACTCTAACCCACTAAGTGCCGAGGTTACGGATAGTGAAAGCTTTCCACCCCTCCAAGGGCCTTCATGGCCTCTACGGAGATGACTCTGCTTTGTTCTCTTCTTTTTATCTGATGATTCTTCTCCTCCTCCTTCTTCTTCTAACATCAGTACGGCGTCTCGCTAGTGTTAGGCAAACACTTTGAACATCTCAATATGGTGAAGTCTGGTGGAGACAAGCTGAAAATTAAGAACAGTACGTAATTCTAAGGCCTGTTGACAGATGCCACTATTTTGGTTTGGCGTACCACCTGCGGAATTAGAATGAACTCCTTTTAGTGAAGAATTGTAACGGTTACGAGTTGGCATTCTCTGGTTTATTTCTTTAGTCCTTGAGGTGCCCCAAATGAACTTTCAAAGTGTAGATCAACCAAACATAACCCAGTTCGTCATTATAAATAAGGCAATTTTCGGCTTACTAGAGATTATCTTCACTGGTGCATCGACGCGTGAGGATCTCCCTCGCTTAAGGCAACGAGCGAGCTGGGGCAACATCTAAGATAGGCGGCTTTCTTGATAACAACCATGTTAACTTACTTGCGTGTGCCGACGGGAAGATGCTAGTGTTCTCCTCTAGCATGTAACGGTTAGGGTTGTGTCACATACATTAATTGAATTTTGTAAAATATAAGGTTTTTTAACTTAATTTAACTTCGTAAAGTGTATGGATTCTAAGTTTTCCAGCACGGATGCAACCCCGCGAATGGGTGTAATGTCATAAGGAAGCACAGGTGTAGGCGCTAGTTTCCCTTGTTCTTTTTGATTTCTTGTAACTAAGTTTTATTCTAAATTCTAATCTTCGTTCTAGTATTTTCAGTTGTTAGTTTCCCTTTGTTTAGACACAGGGTGACTGTCACTGACTCTTCCGCCCCGTTAGGTTTTGTTGCAATCATGCTTTGGGATTGCTTGAGTGGGTTAAGCATCCCCTTCTTCTTGTCTTGGGCTTATTTTCTCATTGAACATTTATTTAATTTGTCCTAGGCCTTATAGTATGAGCTTTTATTCTTGAGTTTTATGGATCCTTCTGAACCCAGTTTTGATTTTGTTGCTTCCCTGTGAAATACGGGCAGTGAGCGTCAAGAGTGTAACTGATTGTAGGCTTTGAAAATTTATTTTTGCCTTTGGGAATAAATGAAGAAAGTGCCTAATGTCAGACTCTTAAAACCTGGAAGTTTGGGAGTTCTTTCCCCCAGTGGTGTATTAATTATAAACCAAACCAAACCGCATAGTGGAACAGCCTACCAAATGACCGCTGCTCAGCCTGAAGGCCTGAAAATTATGATATGTCGTGTGGTTGGCACGAAGAATCCTCTCGGTCGTTATTCTTGGCTAGCTCCTCAGTTGTAATCACGTAAGCTGAGTGGACCTCGAACCAGCCTCAGATCGAAGTAAAAATCACTGGCCTGGCCGGGAATCGAACCCGGGGCCTCCGGGTAAGAGGCAGGCATGCTAACCATACACTGCGGGGCCGGCGTATTATTTATACCGTAGCTGTCAAATTGGAAGCTCACGGCCTGGCTGTGCAATATAGCAAAGATCTGTCTTAAATTGGTAAAGGCTAATAAGCCTCGGAAATTGGAGCTGATTTTCCCCAGTTGTTAAAGAAACGCTGAAAGCTAAGTTTGTAAAATTATAGCTATTTATCGTTGTTAAAAACCTTTCCTAAGTACTTGATCTCTTTATCCGTTGTTTTTGTTGTTATTGTTGGTTAGGAAAGTCAAATCGAAACTAAAACGAAAAAATGCAGTTTAGGAAATGAAATTTCATCCTTTGGTCTTTTAGTCCAGGGTCATAGGCACGCTGTTTCCTTCCATATCCTACAAATTTCTAACTATTATTATTATTATAATATTTATTTATTTATTTAGTTCGTTTCAACCCATAAAAGAACTCATAAGACAAATTATAATTTGTTGTTGTTATTTTTCTTGTTCTTCCAGGATTCCTTCACTATATCGCTATGTTTAGCTCGACGTTCGACAGTCCATTTTCTCCTAGATCTCCTGGGCTTATCTTCTGAAGCAACTTCCCAAGTGTAGATCTTATGTTACCGGGCGAGTTGGCCGTGCGCGTAGAGGCGCGCGGCTGTGAGCTTGCATCCGGGAGATAGTAGGTTCGAATCCTACTATCGGCAGCCCTGAAGATGGTTTTCCGTGTTTTCCCATTTTCACACCGGGCAAATGCTGGGGCTGTACCTTAATTAAGGCCACGGCCGCTTCCTTCCAACTCCTTTCCCATCCCATCGTCGCCATAAGACCTATCTGTGTCGGTGCGACGTAAAGCCCCTAGCAAAAAAAAAAAAAAAAAACAAACTTATGTTTGAAAGTTGTGTGGTCCTCGATATCTGTAGGTGTGAGGTTGGCGTTACTGAGATCAGTTTGGACTTGTTTAATCCAAATCGTTGTCGTCCTTAATGTTTTAGAGTACATCAATATTTTCTTTGTTAGTCGGGTGTCATCAAGCCTCGTAATGTGTCCATAAAATGCCAATCGTCGTTTACGGAAATCTCTTTCAGTGTTTGCGTATTTTTCAGTGATCTTGTGCGATTGTAGACGATATCCTTCATCTGTAAGTTTAGGGGCCAAGGGTTTTTCGGATGATTTTCCTTTCAGCTTTCTTGATATTTTCGAGATTCCCTTTATAATTGAGGTTTAAGGCTCACTGGCATAGAGTGTTTCATGTTTGACGACTGTCGTGTAATGTCGAAGTTTTGTGTTAATGATCATGCATATTTTGTTGTAGATGTTCGCGGTTTTCCCACACGCTTTCCGCATTTTGAGTTCATGTGTTTTTTGTGCTATTCTTTTCTTACCTGTAGGTTCGCTGATTTAACCTAAACATTTGAAATGATTAACCTTGTTTATTGTGCCGTATTTTGTTAACAACGTTTGTGGTTCAATGTGTTTTGCAGCCATGAATGCGGATTTTCTGAAAGAGATTTGTAAACCAACTTTTCCAGCACATTCTTTGAGGACTTGAATCTGATGAGTGACCGTCTGGTCACCTCCGGAGAGGGTTGCGAAATCATCAGCAAAGGCTAAGCAAATAACGTTGGTATTATTCTGTTTTCTTCCTAACATTACAGGTTTCCAGATGTTGCGACTTTTCAATTCGTTTTCTCATTCTTTGATGAACGATGTTGAACAGCAACGAAGAAAGTCCGTCACCCTGTCGGACACCGGTTTTAAAGGGAAAAGGCTGAGAAATCTCTCTCCAATGAATTTGACCTGGGAAATTGTGTCAGTTAGAGTTTGTTGGATGAGTCGTCTTGTCTTCGGATCGAGATTGTCTTCTTCGAGTATATTAAAAGGAGATTGTCGATCAATGGAGTCATAAAGCCTTCCGGAAGTCAACAAATGTACAGATGGTTGGGAGGTTTCGCGTGGCTCGAAGTTTCAAGGTGAATTTCAGATTCAGGATTTGTTCGAGGGCTAATCTATTTGGTCTGAAGCCAGCTTGATATTCATCGATGAGGGGCGCGAGTTGTTCTTGCGTACGTTGTAAAAGACAGGCGGAGAAGATTTTATAAGCGATGGAAATTCCCCTGTAGTTATTTACATCAGATTTATCCTCATTTTTGTGGAATGGGTGGATGAGTGCACATTTCCATTCGTCCGGTAGTTTTTCACTTATTATTATTATTATTATTATTATTATTATTATTATTATTACTGTATACGCCTATTTATTGCGAACATTTCTTATTGACACATGATTTTCGGTTAATTTTGACTATTAGGGTGGTATTTTCCACATGTTCTTACTTATAAAGTAGACTTCTTTGATACAGGATTCATAGTATGTGGTTTCTTTTCACAGACCTTGAATTTCAAATTTATCCTTGTTTTGTAAGCAAATGCACTTCATTTGCTTTTATATGATTAGTATGAAATGCCTCCGTGGCTCAGACGGCAGCGCGTCGGCCACTCAACGCTGGATACCGTGTTTCAAACCCGGTCAGTCCATGTGAGATTTGTGCTGGACAAAACAGAGGCAGGACAGGATTTTCTTCGGGTACTCCGGTTTTCCCTGTCATCTTTCATTCCAGCAACACTCTCCATTAACATTTTATTTCATTTGTCAGTCACTTATCATTGCCCCAGTGGAGTGCGACAGGCCTCGGCAGCTGGCACATTTCCTATCCTCGCGGCTGGATGGGAGCTTCATTCATTCCATTCCTGATCCGGTCGATTGACTGGAAACAGGCTGTGGATTTTTCATGATTAGTATTGGTAATTCAATTGCGTGTAATTTTACATTTTTACATTTTGTTGTGCTGTTGAAGTTTTTCGTCCGGATCCTTGGCCGAATGGTTAGCGTACTGGTTTTCATATCAGAGGGCCACGGGTTCGATGCCCTGCCAGACTGGGGAGTTTGACTGCGTGCAGTTAATTCCCTGGCTCGGAGACTGGGTGTTTGTATTCATCTTCATACACTTCTTTTCATCTACATACAACACACTACACCTCCAGACCAAATAACGTACTTACGCGAGACATGTTTCTATGCTTTCGGAGCTATGAAATACATTTACCTTCAAGATAACAGTTACAAAATACTAAAATCAAACCTCATTTTGACAAATTTATATTAAAAATAGGTTCTAAGTTTTGGTAAAATGATTAAACACCTTAATGGTTTATCATGAAATACCAAACGCATATTAAAAGAAAGCAATTTAACGTAGTTTGCAAGTGTAACTATTTTTATTTACTCTAAGATTTGTTATTTTTACAAAAAACAGGTATATTTTTTCGTATATTTTGTCTCATTTTTATCCTGAAGCAAACGGTTGTCGACAAATTATAAAACAAAAACCCAAAATGGGCAACATAAAAACTTAATCAAACGATTCCAAAGAATAATTTTTAATTAAAAGCCCACGTAAGACGGTGGGGGTGGGGGTGGGGGTTGGCGTGATTTAATTCATTAATATCGAAGGGGGCCCAGCAGTAAGTGGCCCGAGCATCACTAATCTAAATCAATGACGGGTGAGCCTGTTCTCACGTGCCCTCCCATGGGTCGCGATTTAGCTAGGGTTCGTCCGTAACTTACAAATCCAGTAACATAAACTGCGATACTGTTACGGAGCGAAGTACATTAATTCAGAGGAAACACTGTTTCGTTCTTAGAAGTACTAAATGAACGTAGACATTTCGAATAATTTTTCAAACTATCGAAGTGAAATATGTCTTCCCATTATTTACCGATTACCATTATTTACGTACCTTTTCTTAAAGAATTTGGTTCTCTATTCCAAAAATGTAAATATTTCTGACCATCTGATAATTTCATAAGATTAACATTATCATAGAAATTCGAGTGCATCAGTGTTGCCGATTATGGGTTCTCGGATGGCTGAAGAGACCGATTCTAAAGCTGCAAGGCTTGCCGTAATGCTAGAATATCGAATATTCCAAGATCCTGTTTTTTCTTTATTGAAGAGATTGGCGGTTTCACTGACTTTCTCTTTCTTTTTTTGCGATATTTTTTTACTGAACTCATGCCTTAATAGGTGCTGTTCAAAATGTTATGGATCCTAGTTGAGAATACGTCGTCAAATCGGCCGATCGGTCCGGAACTTGTTCAAATTAAACTTTACAACACCCTTGTGTTGTTCTTGCTATCCTTGATTTCGTTGTCCACCCTTCAATTGCGCGTACATTAGTTGCTCTGGAAGACAGGCTATGAGGCCGGCCCAACAAATTTGTTGCTTGATAATGATTGCCTCAAAGCTCGAGGAATTGGTGTCTTCCAAGACTGATGTTCCCGGTCATGCTATTTTACTCTTTTTCCAGATATTTTATATCCTCCGTAAGTTTTCCAAGTATGATATCCGTATTTAAAACAGTTTAACAACTGTACCAAGAGAATCCATCGGAATACTGAGACACAATTCCCGTGTGCTATAATATCACTCATTGTCCGAATTACAAAAAGTGCCCAAGCTTCTTCATTATTAACTGGTGGCTGTTGAATTTATTGCACTAAATATTATTCCTTTCCACGATGCTCTTATCTCCATGACAGCCTCCATTTGATGAAGGAAGAATTAATAATATAGGCCTATATAACAAGAAATTATACACACATAACTTGGTCTGGACGCAGAGTCGTAGTTATAAAAAAACATTTCAAGGATACAACCAAACTTCGGATAAATAAGGTTAATCTTAGACTCCTTTTAACAAGTTTTGGACCGAGCTCGATAGCTGCAGTCGTTAAGTGCGGCCAGTATCCAGTATTCGGGAGATAGTAGGTTCGAACCCCACTGTCGACAGCCCTGAAAATGGTTTTCCGTGATTTCCCATTTTCACACCAGGCAAATGCTGGGGCTGTACCTTAATTAAGGCCACGCCGCTTTCTTCCCACTCCCAGCCCTTCCCTGTCCCATCGTCGCTATGAGACCTATCTGTGTCGGTGCGACGTAAAGCAACTAGCAGAGAACAAGTTTTGGAGACGCCCAATTGCCGGAAAATTTGATTCACAGGAGCTCCTTTTTGTTTTGATAAATCTACTGACACGATAGGGGCTGCCTGGCCGTCGTTGTAAAGGCGTGCTCGGTTCGCCCGGAAGGACGTGGGTTCGAATCCCCGTCAGGAAGTCGTAAAATTTAAGAAACGAGATTTCCACTTCCTGAGGTGCATATGGCCCTGAGGTTCACTCAGCCTACACCAAAAATGGGTACCAGGTTAATTCGTGGGGACAAAGGCGGCCGGGCGTAGAGCTAACCACTCTACCCCACCACTTGCCGAGGTTAACAATGGTCGAAGACTTTACCTTCCACTCCTCCAAGGGCCTTCATGCTTTTTGCTTTGCTTACTGACACGATATTGAACTGGCATTGAACCCACTAACTTGCGTTCAGAAAGTCACCATGCGACTATCTGAGCCACACAGTCCAATATTTTGTCTGGAAAAGAAATGTAATATTGATTTTCTATATCAGTGACTATATCGAATTGCTTATCGTTTCAACCCTAATCGGACGCTTAGTATTTGCTGCCATGTTCTTTGCATACGAACGGATTTCATAATTCCTTTAAGAGGTGGGTTAAAGTCTTACAAATAATGATATTACGCGGGAGAATGAGTAACATATTGAACACGACTAGATTCATCGGTGCTAATCCCAGTTACTTTTAAATACACACACTAGTTCATATACCACATCAGTGGAGCTGATCGGTCAAAACTTCACATTCACAAGTACATGGGATTGACAAACAAGATATAACAATTCCTTTATGTGAAACAATACCACTAACAACAGAAATGTTTCCAGGTTTTCATCGGATAAACAGTTGTTTCGATCATACATGCTTCTCTGAGCACTGAAATCCGTTGCATGCAAAGTGTTGTCAAAAATATGTTGTTTTTTTTTTTTTGCTATTTGCTTTACGTCGCACCGACACAGACAGCTCTTATTGTGACGATGTGACAGGAAAGGCCTAGGAGTGGGAAGGAAGCGGCCATGGCTTTAATTAAAGTACAGCCCCAGCATTTGCCTGGTGCTAAAATGGGAAACCACGGAAAACCATCTTCGGGACTGCCGACAGTGGGGTTCGAACCCACTATCACATGGGTGCACGCTCACAGCTGCGCGACCCTAACCGCACGGCCAACTATCCCGGTAATAAATATATAACGCCATCGTTGTCAGTAGTGAATTGAGAGTAACTCTTAACCTGTTCAGAATAACCTTTTCGTCCACTGCTCTGAACGTGAATATGTGTTAACGATGTACAAACCATCTTCAACCACACCTGTGAAACCTAGAAGACAAACTACATACCAGAGCATTTAGACGGTAGTCAACGGGTGGTTGAGAAACATCCCGGGATATATTATCCACCATCAACAATGAGGTGCGTCAGAGGAAATCTGGCGCACTCGAAGTGCTTGCACAAGATAATTCTTGGATACATACCTACAACCTAACACAATAGACTCAATGATGGGTAGGGTGTAGGCCTACCAGGAATCAGAGCATGAGACAGAAAGGATAGAAAAGGTTATAAATCAAGACAATGGTGCAAATAAAAGTAGTAAACTTAATAATGATAATAATAATAAAAAGAAGAACGAGAAGAAGAAGAAGAAGACCGCGTCGGTACTATGATATGCACTTTCACAGAGGACACTTGAACTTTGACATACTACAAAAACAATCAAATTCAATGTCACTCCAATATTCCTCATCACATAGCTCATTGAGGATGATTGTAGTGTATGTAGGGTCGAATCGTGTGTGAAACATATGGTACGACTACAAAAGGATTCCTGATCAGAATGACCGACTCTACATTTTAGGATATTTGCATTTAAATTATAAGCTATATTGTAAAAGAGGAAGGGACTCCGACTGTCATGAAGAACTTGAAGGTGGAAGGAAAAAAAGTGCAATGAAAGGCAAAAAGATGAAATATATCTGAGCCCTCGGACGGTGCGTAATAGGAGGAGATGCAAGAGATTGGACAGGATAAGGAAGTAATGAAGTTTTTCCTTTCGACACTCGTAAAGAATATTAAGCAGTGAATACCATTTCATGACATAAAGCAGACTGTCATTCATGACAACTGTCCTCACCAGTATATGTTTTAACTAAAAACATAGTGTACGTTCTTGCGACAATAAACATTTCGTCATTTAATGTACCATGAACTGTCATTTACTCATTCTGTTCACAAATTAAACAGGAAGTTAAGTTTAGAACTTATTTTTTCCTGTCCTTAGTCTATATTGTCTGTATAAGAAGCGTAACTAAGACACATTTATAAAATGTTCTCCTCTAGCTGAGTCTAGTCTTATTTCCACTTGTGCCATGATCCGGGAATTTTAATCTTACATATCCTACCTTCCTCGGTAAGGACTTATTTTCTCCTGACGCCTAAACTGTTAGGTTTGCAAGGCCAACGGAGCATTTCATTTTCACGCCTTTTCCCCTTCCGTTACCTTGCCCGAAACCTTCATTTTTCGAAGAGTAGGAAATCTTCCGTGTTCTACTCTGATTGGATCAGGAATCCTGGCCACAGAAACATGACTGTTTAAAACTCCTACGTCCACTGTCCTTCATTCGAACCGGGACTGCCTTCTGAAAAGTCAGTGAGAGATACAAGAACAGAAAAATTGCCGTATATATAATGTGGACACGGACCGTCAATGAGTATAGGTATATCAATCTGTATCCAACAATAGATTGCCAGATCTTTACCCATCGAAATTATTTGGGATATTACTCAACGACGGGTGGAGCGTTATAATTGTTGTAACGTTGATGAACTTTAGATTTTGATGAATAATTTGATGGAATGTACAAAAAACTATATTAAAAATGCACAACCATTAATGATAATAATCAAATATGAGATATTACCGAAGATTATTATTTCATGCCTAATGACCATTTTAACGTTGCATGAACAATGATTGGTGACCCTGAGATGAGAAGGAGCTAGGACTGGGAACGTAGTGACCGCGATCTTAATTAGGTTAAAGCTCATTGAGGATGATTGTGGTGTATGTAGGGTCGAATCGTGTGTGAACCATATGGTACGACTACAAAATGATTCCTGATCAGAATGTCCGACTCTACATTTTAAGATATTTGCATTAAAATTATAAGCTATTATATTATAACAGAAATTCGTCTTCAGGGCTGCTAACGAAAAAAAAAAACTTATCTTATCTCATGGATATATGCTTGAAATTATATCGCGTAGGCAACTCACTCGGTAAATAATTCCTTCCTACTGCGGGAAACATCTTGTTTAATAATCCAATATCCCTTTTCTTGCTAACCACAAATGATAATTTCAGAACCACTGTTGCAACAAACCAGTTAAGTGAATTTATTGCGAGTATGGTGGAGCCAAGGAGTGTCGCCTCCTCCCTTCCTCCGACAATTGAAGGAAACTAGTACTCAGACTCTGATATGATCCCCGTGGCGCCAGTGATAACGGTGAGAGTCCCACGTTTTACATTCTGCACCCTTTGGCACAAACTGACAAGAAGTCATAGTGAGGGGGTTTCCCTTACGAGGGATGTACGTAAATTTTACATCCTCTCTTCCCTCCCTTACGCTGTGTGAGAACTTTAGATATCAATAGAGATAAACTCTCGGCTTATTCAAGTACAGGGGGCCGCATAGCCGAGGCGATAAAGCCGTGCTCGGTTCATCTGCAAGGATGTGGGTTCGAAAAATTTAGAAACGAGAGTTCCAATTCTCGATAGGCATGTGGGCCTGAGGTGTAGTAAACCTACACCAAAAATGAGTACGAGGTTAATTTCTCGGTGCTAAGACGACCGGATATAGAGTTAACTATTATGTCACACTTAGAACCAACGTTACGAATAGTGGAAGCCTTTTACCTGCTATTCAGTATTCGGGAGATAGTAGGTTCGAACCCCACTGTCGGCAGCCCTGAAAATGGTTTTCCGTGGTTTCCCATTTTCACACCAGGCAAATGCTGGGGCTGTACCTTAATTAAGGCCACGGCCGGTTCCTTCCCACTCCTAGCCCTTTCCTGTCCCATCGTCGCCGTAAGACCTATCTGTGTCGGTGCGACGTAAAACAACTAGCAAAAAAAAAAAAAAAAAAATAAAAAAAAAAATTACCTGCTATTGACCCAAGGCCCTTAATGGACTGTTTGGCTTTGTTCCATTTTTGTTATTCAAGTGCAAAACTCCGTTTTTAAATCATATCCATAACTGTGTCGGACTGTCTTTCGACGTATAAGAAGGCTGTGCGCGAAAGCTTCCTTCACAAATGAGCAAGATAACAAACTACAACCGAGCGATTTGGCCGTACGGTTATGGACGCGCAGCTGTGAACTATTATCTGAGAGATAGTGAGTTCGAACCACACTGACTGCATCCCTGAAGATGGTTTTCAGTGGTTTCCCATTTTCACACCAGGCGAATTCTGGGGCTGTACCCCAATTAAGGCCACGGCCACTTTTTCCCCACTTCTACCCCTTTCTCATCCCATCCTCGCCATAAGACTTATCTGTGTCAGTGCGATATAAAGGAACTTGCAAAAACACAAAACTTACAAAACCAGTATCCAGTAATCGGGAGATAGTGGGTTCGAGCCCCACTGTCGGCAGCCCTGAAGATGGTTTTCCGTGGTTTACCATTTTCACACCAGGCAAATGCCGGGGCTGTACCTTAATTAAGGCCACGGCCGCTTCCTTCCAATTCCTAGGCCTTTCCTATCCCATCGTCGCCATAAGACATATCTGTGTCGGTGTAACGTAAAGCAAAATAGAAAAAAAACCTTACCAAAAGCAAAATACAACTCTTACAAAGTTTAAAACAATTTCATGGTACAATAATAATAATTTAGTATGACAGCCTGGTGTAGCCCTTGTATTCAGACAGGAACCTGCATGTCAATGTGAAGGAATATTGTGTTGTGTATGGTGTATGAGTTGCAAGCACCTTGGAGACAAAAAATACCTCACACACACAAAGAGAGAGAGAGAGAGAGAGAGAGTACCAGAGTAAAGGGAATTACAAGTTTAACACTTAAAATCCCTCGACCCCGTCGGGAATCAACCCGGCGTCCGAGGGTCGAAGGTATGACCCTAAGCATTCAGGTTCCTGTACACAGCAGGTGCCACCCATCCTCGTCGGGGGTCTGCTTCCAAGGACTACACCAGGCTGTCATACTACTACAATAAATAACATTCAGCTGGACAAAACGTACCAATTTTGTACAAACATGAAATATTTCTTTTTCAGATCACATCCTCCACTAGTTAAACTAAGGGAGAGAAATTGAACATGGAGGATGGTTGTCCAGTTTTACTTCCACTTACAGCAATAATCAACTCCATCATCACACAAAGCATGGGGAAATATTCATAGAAATGACTGAGAATTAAGGAGTAATATTTGTTTCTCCCAGTATGAGCGAATTGGAAGGTAACTGATTGAGATACGTTTCGAGAGTCGATATACGCTGACTTAGCAAATGTCATGGGATAGTCACCTAATAGCGTGTGGGGCCTCCTCTGGCCCTGCGAACTGCAGTGAGACGCCGTAGAAGTGAGTCGACAAGTCCCTGGTAGTCCTCTGGACGCAGTTGACACCAAATCGTTTGCAGAGCGGCCGCCAATGCTGGTCTGTTCGTGGGTGCAGCATCCATGGCGTTCCAGGACATCCCATATATGCTCGATAGGGTTCATATCGGGACTCCTGGGTGGCCATGGCAGTCGTTGGATCTCCGCTGCATATTCCTGGAACCATTCCCGGGCGACGTGGGAGAGATATGCCGGCGCGTTATCATCTTGAAACACCGCAGAACCGTCTGGGCGCTAGAAGGCCACAAATGGGTGGAGATGGTCTCCGAGCAGCTCAACATACCGCGTACCATTCAAAGTCTCTTCCAGAACAACTAGGGGGCCCATTCCATACCAGGAAAATTCACCCCAGACCATAACAGAGACACCAGCGCCCTGCACCACTCCTTCGAGGCAGGTGGGATCCATCGCTTCATGTGGTCTGCGCCGTACACTGTGCCTCCCATCGGAATGGTGCAGTTGAATTCGTGGTTCGTCCGAACATATCACGTTACGCCATTATTCCAGTGTCCATCCCTGGTGACTGGAGTAAAATGCGCGTCGTTGTGCCCGATGACGTTGGGTTAACAGTGGCACCCGTGTGCGGCGCCGGCTCCCATACCCCATAGAACCCATGCTCCTACGGATTGTCACTGGGAGACGTGTCTAGCACGACCTGTGTTGAATTGAGTCGTGATTTGTTGCACGGTTTCCCGTCTGTCACTATTGACAATCCGTCTCAGATGTCGCTGGTCACTGTCATCGAGGGTGGTTGGACGGCTGGTCGTTCGTCTGTTGTGGACGGTGACACCCGCACTCAACCATTCACGATACACCGTGGACACGGTTGATCGTGTGAAGTCGAATTCCCTCACCACTTCCGAAATCGCACTTCCCATCCGCCGGGCACCGACCACCATACCCCTTTCGAACGGTGTCAGCTCACGACGACGTTCCATGTTACACCTGTCACATGCATAGCCACTGCTCACAAGGTCTCCTATACAACTGCCACTGGCACAGGGTGCGTGTAGTGCGCAGACAATACACCTGCGCATCAGTGCTCCGCTATCCCATGACATGTGCTCAGTCAGTATACATTTACAGAAATGCGATATGTTTGTTCTATAGACACACATAGTTGTAAACATATTAATATTCACACTGCAGAAAATTCATCCTGACCAATGAACCTCTCTTCTTCTCACAAAGTTGAAAAAACGGAAAAGTGAAATTGTAAGACGAAACGTCAGCAGTAGGTAAAATAGACTGGTTAGCTCTGTTGTCGGTCACCTATACCTCAAGAGTTAACCGGATGATTTTTATATTCATCTAGCATTACGTGGCTATCCAGAACTGGAAATATCGTTTCTAATCATTATTTAATTCCTGATGGGAATAGAGTCGCTCTGGAGGTAGCGAACCTGCTTTTTACCCGGATACCAGGAGTCCAATTCCCCATCTGGATGTGTCAGCCAACGTAGGAAGTAATGAGGTGCTATACGACGCGATGGTAATAGCGTCCCGCTTCTAGAAAGCCAGGAAAATGGCCAAACTGATTCGACGCATTGACCACATGTCACCTCGTAATCCGCAGGCTTTTGAGCTGAGCAGCGGTCACTTGATTGGCCAAGGCCTGTTCGGTGTGTAGTGTCTTGAAGGGGTAGTGGTATGGGGAATGGAACCCACGTCCTGGTGAAACGAGAATATCTTCACTGCCTCGGCTAAGCAGCCCTGCTCTCCTCTTATCTGATCACCGCCACTACAAGAATTACTAGTTCTTATTTCTACTTTTATTTTCAAAGTTCTCATTGTTATTTGTTCTCCAATCCAGCATTGTTATTGTTAAGTGTAAGAGAGGACCGTGAGCTCTAACTTCACAATCAAGAATAAAAAACTACTTCGACGTTGGTTTTAGCAATGGTGCCATTTTTCCATTCACGATGCACTTTCACCACAGCACCACGCGAACAATTCCCAAAGTGCGCCGTTCAGAAATACTGCTGCACTTGAACAGAAAGCCGATAATCATCACGTTTTTCAAGTCGAACAAATCACCCTTTTTACCCACGACAGAAACGAGATGACCTATCGAACACTTTATATCTGTCTGTTAAATGTTCAGCCCGGAGGATGGTTGGTTCCTCGTATTGAGCCCATAATTCTACATTGCTGAAAGCACAGCCGGGCTGTGTGGGGCCAACTGCTAGAGGGAGAAGAAAACGCGCATCCATTTTTATTGCATGCTCGCCTAGTGTTCAGTGGCTTGTCAACTCACAGCAGGGGCGATCCCCAAAATATTTAACGAGGTCGGAACATTTCGGAAGACCTCGAGAAATTAATAATCAAATTCTGGCTAGTAACCCTCATTGTGAGAAATTTCGGCACTGTCATTAGCGAGGAAATAATGAATTAAGAAGTATGGGAAACATTTGATGAAGATAACTTTACCGGGTGGAAATGTATTTAATTATACTGAGGGAAAAGTTAGCTTGCTTGAAGGCAGAGTGAAGTTACACGTGTCAAGGACATAAGTCAAAATACGCGGGAATCATCGCACATGGAATTAATTAATTGCACCCTTGAAAGAAGCTGGAGAAATCAGCGAACAACACCATTGTGATTGGAAAAATAGGCGGAATCTCTAGGGGGTGGCTCAAAGAAATCGGTCCAGCGGTCATCAAATGGAACGACTGCACAATGATAGATAATGCAGTGTACCGCGTCTCTAGGGATTACATAAATACCCCGACCACAACAAGAAAGTCAGCATTCAGTGGTCCGAGAGGACGAACCTACGTCAATTGATATCGAGAAGAGGACTTCCAAACGTTAAGGTGTATAAGATAGACTGAGAAATCTCATAAGCCATATGGCTTGAGATACGAAAACTTTTACAGAGTAGTAATGAGGAGTGAAAATGACTTAGATGTTTAATCATTGTATTTACGACAACCATCCTGGTAGGTGGTAACAACATAGGAATTGATTTGTAGGATTCATGCAAAGGAAGACAGCGAAGAAAGAGATAGCTCTTTGGAATTATTACGGACAAGGTTATTTTGATAATCTGTAAGGGAGAACTGATGCGTTCTGGGAGAGATAGCATCATTGCCCATGGTCAATCACGTCTGGAGAACACCTGTGAAGAGGAGGTGGACATTTTCCACGGCTGTACCAGTTGACTGGTCGATACGAGGCGATGTGGCCTATTTTTGTATATACTGTATATGTACTGTATAATAAAATGTGTTAGTAGATTAATTCGTGTTCAAGAAAATTAATGTGTGTTGCCTAAAGACGAGTGCACAATCAGTGTATTGATAGGGTAGTATTTAAGTGAAGAATGCATCCTGCCATTATGATGGAATAATTTCAGAGGTTCCTGGCTTGTTAGGATGTAGCCAGGACGACGCCACGTTAAGCGACACAAGTACAGGTCTGTCTAATTCATATAATATGTTTTTGTGGTTAGAGATGTAAATGTTTGTCCCTTTAAATTAATTAATAAATTATAACACCGCGTATTATATGTGGCGTGTGTAGAATTCAGTATGTTACAATGATGATGATGTGTCCTGTCGATATTCCATTGTAGATGCAAATTGTTTGTTATGTATGTCGGCACGCGAGGTGTTAAACGTATTTAAATTTCTTCAAAATGTGAAGTTAAATGTTATAATGGAAATCAGTGAAATAATGTTCGGACTAGTAAAAGTTATAATAATGATAAAGATAACCATAAAGTCAAATAAAATAATAATAATATTCACGTTAGGAGTAAATTGAGATAATAATGATAATAGTAATAATGCATTCAGCAGTTAGGTAAACGAGATTTGCTGCTTATATTGAAATGCAGTGAAGATGGTAAAGTTTGGCATTGTGGAAATTTAATTTTTGTAACACCATGTATTTGTTATAGAAAATTACGATATGCTATTTTGCTCCTGAGGTCTAGACAAATTTCAAGGTTATTTTTGAGATCATTATAAAGCTGTTTGGTTATGGGATCGCTTGTATTTAAAAGTTTTCAAGCAAGAAGAAACTAGATTATGAAAATAATAATGAGTGATATGCGAGGATAAAATGCCCTGTAGTTCGATGGAGAGGAATTTTTGTGACAGGATGTATATGTTGATGTGCAATATTTCTGAGACAGGCTGTATAAGAGGAGCGATGTACTGTAGCGATCCAGAACGATTGAAAAATATAAGGATTTTCAAATACAAGTGAGTGCGTTTAAACGCATATTTTAAGTACAAGTTGGTGTTCTCCCATGATTCTTATTTTATGTAAGACCGTAGGTACCATCAGTTAAGTCAAGGTGACGATTCTATTTGATACCAGCGAAATGCATTTTGTGATAGCCGACCTCACGAACAAAATGCGTTCTTACACACGGTTGAGATAATGCCTACTTATTGTAAATTGAATGTATTCTACTGTATATCTTTACGAGACGAAAACATCACGAATTGGAAACTTTGCGGGTGAGAGAATGAATTTTATTAGGTTGAGAGTTTATCCTGCGTATGTTGATGAGATTTTACTTCACTGAACAGTTTGCAATGATACATGTTTGCAGTGATGACATTGCAGGTCGTTTGGAGCCTCACACTCGAGTAATGCCGTGAATATCATGATGGTTGTGATTATTGTTTTCAGTGATATTAGGTAATATCATACGAAATTTGAGTTTACTTTTATTTAGTGTACTTTACAGCATGTGTTTAAATTGTAATGAGTAATAGATTAAACTATTCAAACCTGTTATTTAATTTCGAATTCACGCTTTATCGTAGGAAATAGACCAGTTAATATTTCCAGATTCCAGTTCGTTTCTGTAGCGAATTTTACTTCATGTGTTAAAATTTCAACAATAATCAGATTTAAATATCCGGACGTTTGAGTTAAAGTTTCCATTTCACCCGGCAGTATGAATGATGTGTAGATACCATAATGTTGGCTCAACGATAGATTTAGTATGCCGCGTATATATAATTATCGTTAGAGGTCAGTAGACACTGTAACGTTGACTTAACGACAGAATTAGGACGCCGTCTGTACATAGCCAAATCATAGGTTAGGCATTTTTGCGAATCGACTTGAACGATGTTAGTGTCTGCAGTAGTGGATACAGATACGGAAGATAGTAGCAGGTACCATTTAGGCCATGTTTCGGCATAATCATTACTAGCTGGAAGCGTTGCATCAGTAGTGGAATAAAGATAATTGTTGTCCACATGGAAACCTGGTTAGTAGAGACTAATTCCTAATACTTATCCGGGTGCGTTCAAATTCGATGAATTTTCGTTTCTGTGTGTTTATTTTTCTTTACTTCAAGATTTATTTTTCGGGTGTATGGTTTGTTAGGATAGTGCCATGTGCTGACACTTAGTTATTTTCTTTGTAGAATTTACTCTACGAATGCGGTTTCGATTCGTTAGCTGTTATTATATTTTATTTTCATTTATGTTATTCACATTATTTGGGCGAATCGTTCATCTACCGCTCATTTGTAACTTACTTTAAGGGGAAAAGTGTAGGTAGACAGATGTGCAATTGTTGTAATTACGTAAAACCGGAAAGATTTCATGTTGTTTGTTTTATATTGTGGACTCGTATTTTAACGAATTTGACGACGTAACTGTTTCATAACCTGAAAGTTGGTTTAGTAAGAATATTTTTCGAGAGGTTTATAGCTTTTTTTAACTTCAGTGTTTGGCGTATATTCTAAACGCATAATGAATTAATGTTTCCCTGCATTTCACAGTTTGTTCCTTCAGAACGATGTAACGAACGTAAGATGCCCTCGGATCAAGTGTTGTTGGTTCATTCTGAACATGTGTTTGGGGTGAAGCATGTTTCAGCATCGGGATTCATCTATAGTCTATCTTAGGGGTGTCACGAGATGAGAATACATGGTGGAATTTTATTTTTGACTGTGATAATTGCTGCTAACTTTAATAAACACCATGCTTTCAAGTAATATTTCGCAACCCATCCAAAGCAACTGATAGTCACATTGGTTCGATTAAGGAACTATTCGGGGGATGTTCCAATATCCGATAGGATAGTCGACTGACGGATATCTATCTATCTATCTATCTAGGTGTTCTGCCTTATGGCAGGTCTTGTCATGGGATGAACCTCTTCCACTGTTGCCTGTCCTGCGCCAAGTTTTTCATGTCCGAATATTTATTTCCTTGGATATTGTCCAACATTTGATATTTTTTCCTTCCTCTTCCTCGTTTGCCTTTCACCATTCCTTCTATTCCTTCTTTCAGAATAAATAAATAAATTGAATTAAAAGTAAATCTGAAATTCTACTTGTTGTAGGTCACATTTTCCTCGGATCGTGTGGGTTAACTCTGAGTTATCGTTTGGATCAATGTTGCCCGACTTTCAGGTTTTCTATTCTTTTACTGGTTTTACTGTCCACAAAACTTTAAATTCTTTGGAAGGCAATAATATACACAACTTCAAGATACTTTTACCACTCACGTTATGTATTGTGACTGCGTTATGACTTGTTGTGACAAAGTTCAGCTCCAGTTATGCGGTTAACCTCGGCATCGAACTTAGGTCTGTAAGGTTAACGCCCTTAGGCCTACGGTCGAACCCGGGATCTGCGAGGTTAAGTTTAGACACTTCGTACCTGTTAGGGTAAGCGTACACTTTTTGGCATCGAACATATGTCTTAGGCCCTTAAGCCCAGGGTCGAACTCGAGGTCTGTACAGTTAAGCCTCGACGTGTAGCCAGCGTAAAGTCATGTAAGGTTAAACTAGCACACTTGTCCATAATCATGTTGGCAGTTAGGTTAACCTGGCATTCTTGGGTATCAAGTTTGGGTCAGTAAAGCTAACGCCCATAAGCCTAGGGTCGCATCCAAGGCCTGTGAGATTAAGCTAGGACTCAAATCCGTACCTGTTAGGTTAAACTTGCACTCTTGACTATAAACTCGTTAGCATTTGTGTCCACCTTGCACTTTTTGTTATCAAACTTGGGTCTGTAATGTTAACGTCCTTAAGCCCAGGGTCTAATCCGAGGGCTGTAAAGTTAACCCTGGACGTGTAGCCAGCGTTAGTTCATGCAAGGTTAAGAGCACGCTCTTAGCCAAATAAGGTTACGGGCACGATCTTAGCTAGCAGCCCGCACCGCGCTGTGACTTCACTCACCGGATCAGGCCTCGTCCAGGGGGCCACCGAAATCGTACTACTTGTACGCTTACCGCTAACCATGCTCGCTTCACTGCCTGACCGCGCACTGAATCCTCGCAGTCGAGAACATCCCCCTGTGAGCTGGGGCGGTAAAATAACACTTACGGTATGCCCTGCCTGTCGTAAGAGGCGACTGAGGGCCAGTATTATAATACAGGTTTCAATCGTCGCCATAAGACCTATCTGTGTCGGTGCGACGTAAAGCCCCTAGCACACACACATAATACAGGTTTAAACTGTTGGTTCAGTTTAAACTTAGGTTTAACTGTTAGTCGTGTATTATAACAATCTTAAGTTTAACTAGAGATTAATTTTACTGCCACTTATCTACCGTTTAAACTGAAATTTAAGAATACATAACCTTACAACATGGCACAACGAATGGATCTCGAAGATATTTTTGAGGTGTTTGAAGAAATACTAAGCGATGACGAAGAAGTGGTTCAAATTATTGAACGACCACGGTCACTACGAGTTTTCCGAGCAAGGGGACGTCACTTTCATGTATGGAATAAAAAATAGTTTTTAAATAGGTTTAGGCTTACAAAACAGACTGCCACAACCCTATTTCAGCAAACTGGTGCTGGAATAAAACATGCAACGAAAACGTAAGAATGTACAAATGACTTTTTGAACTGTTTGACTGTCAAAAGTGTAAATTTTAAAAAATAAATTAACTTCCTTCTATTTCAGAAATCATGCTGTGGAACCCTTCAGTCAGCATTGCAGTTTTTTGCCTCCCGTAGTAAGTTTATTAAAATGGAAGATTTCGGAGGAATTCATAAGCCCATTGTTTAATGGACTATGTAAATGTTTCTGTACTAATTGGACAAGCAATTCTATTTCCTTACAAGTAAAATTAGGACAACGTTTATTGCTTTTATCCGCCATTTTACCTACAAGAAGTAAACAAAACATTATCGATAGTCATCTTTCCTTGCAAGTCACTGCAAAAAGTTTACGACAGTCATCTTTTCTCGCAAGTCACTGCTACCAAGATTGTATATTTCCTTCTTCACCTCAATTAACTTAGGCCGGCCATTATAAGAATCAACATCGGTTTAAACTCAAGGTACAGTTTACATCTTCAGTTTAAGCACTCATTATAGTACCGGCCCTAAAACGAGCCCAGGGGCTCTTAACTTGGAGCGTGGGGTGGAGACTACGGGGCCCCTAGCTGAGACCTGTCATTACTTCAACTAACTTATGACAGGCTCCTCACTTTCATCTATCCTATCCTACTTTCCTTGGTCAACTCTTGTTCTTCTCTGATCCCGACGGTGTTAGATTATATATCGACGCCTAGGAAGTCTTTCATTTTCACGCCCTTCGTGGCCCTTTTCTTCCTTTGGCTGAAACCTTTATTTTTCTAAGTGTCGTACGCCTTCAATTGTTTCCTTCGATTAGTGTTAATAGAAGATGGTTGCTTAGTTGTACACGCACGCACAGAAATGGTGTTCCGACATAAACCATCAACAGTGCCCCACTTCAGTACTGAATCGGAGGTAAGAGAGAAGGGGTAGTGTTGAAGGCCACTCCAGTACTGAAAAGGAGGGGAAGGGAGTGAACAGATAGTATTGAAGGCACAGTGTGTGTATTGCTATACATCCACCACTGTGCCCATTTCAGTCTCAACAGTCTTATATTGGGCTGTCTACCTGCACAGTGCGTTAAGCGAGGAGGTGGGGGACACCATTTCTGTGCATGCGTGTACTTCTTTTTGAAACAAAGCAAACATTTCCCCAGTCCACCTACGCGGCACCACCGGTTAAAGTGCTGCTAACTTTTCGCTGCCTCTCCCTGTACTACCACCTCCACTATTAATGCAGACGTTTCAATTTGATGTCATATAGGCTGTCTGCGGGTCAATTTTAAATATTATTTTTATGTCCCACTAACTGCTTATGGTTTTCGGAGACGCTGAGGTGCCTGAATTTTGTCCCTGGGGAGTTCTTTTACGTGCCGGCAAATCTACCGACATCGGGCTGATGTATTTGACCACCTTCAAATACCAGTGAACTCAGCCAGGATCGAACTTGCCAACTTGGGATCAGAAAGCTAGCACCTTAACCGTCTGAGACACTCAGCCCTGCGTGCGTCAGTTTAAGCTTAATAAATGGCAGAATAAACTGTCCTGGGTGACCTATGGCTGAGTATCAGTTAATTTTGTCGGATAAACTCCGAATGTGTCATGAGAAATATTTTACGTGTCGACATCGTGCTATATGCAATATCGAATGGAATTTTTTTGCGCTCTCCCAAAATCCGACTAATCCTGTCGTGTTTGAACCCATGATCTTGGGAACCAGAGGCTGACACTCTACCACTGATCCACAGGGGGTCGGATATCTTTGCGGTCGGAAGAGAACAAGAGTTGATGAAGTTTGGTCAGATAGGGAAGATGCCAGTGAGAAGCCTGGTAGAAGTTCACGGAAGCCATGTTACGCTCAGATAGAAGCCCTTAATCACCAGTTCATGCTTCCACGTTGTGAGTCCATTGGGGTTGCCCTTTTAGGCAACTCTTACGACAGGAGTGGAATACTATGGATATATTCCATTCCCTCATCAGGGGATCCGTAACAGGAGTACAGGATAGCCTACAGAAAGTTGTAAATCTTTGTTTTTTGTCTCACCGATACATATAGGTCTTATGGCGACGATGGGATAGGAAAGGCCTAAGAATGAGAAGGAAGCGGCCGTGGCCTTAATTAAGGTACAGCTCCAGCATTTGCCTGGTGTGAAAATGAGAAACTACGGAAAACCATGTTCTGGGTTGCCGGCAGTGGGGTTCGAAAACACTATCTCCCGGATGCAAACTCACAGCTGCGCGCCCCTAACCGCACGGCCAACTCACTCGGTAATGTTAGCTACTTCTCGAATCGTTATTGTTAATAATGTGGTTATATTATGTATGCGCGCTGTGTCTAATTTAAATAGCATAAGTACTGTAGTAGTGGTTGTAGTATCGGAAGTAACTGTGTATTGAGTCTCTCTTGTCACAGCCCTTAGAACAAACAGGACTCTACACCCTGTACCGTCCGCCCACTTCCATTAACCTTTAGCAGAATGATTTCCCTTGGTGGTCGACTAGCGTACACTAGCAAGAGAGGAAGCCCTCAGGAAGGAAGGAAAACGAAAAGAAGGCAATTTCTTTCTGCCATTTCTCTTTCTTTTTGCCTATTTCTTACCAGTCGCTTTCTTTCCTCTTCTCTTTTTTTCTCTACTTGGAGAATTTTTTTTGAAGAGAATTCTTGAGTTAGTTGGCCCTTTTCCTTTCTCGGCGAGCTCGCTGCCTCTTCTTCTTGTAAGTTAGAGTATTAAACTGAGATATTTCCTCATCACAGTGCACAGTAGCCAGCCCTCCTGTTAAATTAATTTTATAAGCGTTGGCTATATGTTGTTGTGGCTCACAGCGCAGCACACCTGTGCCTAAGCATTTCACCGTACGGGAAAAAAAAAAAAAAAAGCGAATGACATGAGGCAATTTTGCTTTACTTTTTTCTGTTTTAAATTACGCATATCCGCAAGTCATAGTCGTGTATATTGTTATGTGTTCTTATTTAGGCTCTTTAATTTCATTGCTTTTGTTGTGTGGTATGTGTTTCGTGCCGGGACAAACAGGGACAAATTTTCCGCTTGGCGTAGCAAGAAATGCAGGCAATGAAGGTTTCAAGGAAGCGAGAGCCTCTTTCGTCTGGTCCCGCATGCTGACCTGTTCCGACCTGACAATGACCTCCACAGTCTTATTACTGGCAGAGTTCAGGTTCGAAGCCACGGCGTGTCTCAAGTGATTCAGTTGATATCCTATCTTCGATAGTGTATTGGCCTCAGAATTCCTGGTTGATCGATTGATTGACCAATAGTTGTGAAGTTAGATTTTTGTTTTTTTTACAATTTGTTTTAAGTCACACCGACACAGACATGTCTTAAGGCGACGACGGGATAGGAAAGGACTGGGAGCGGGAAGGAAGCGACCACGGCCTTAATTAAGGTATAACCTGGTGTGAAAATGGGAGACCACGGAAAACCATTTCACAGCTGCGCGATCCTAACTCCCTGGTCAACTCTCTCGGTTTTTTTTTTGCTAGTTGCTTTACGTCGCACCGACACAGATAGGTCTTATGGCGACGATGAGATAGGGAAGGGCTATGAGTGGGAAGGAAGTGGCCGTGGCCTTAATTAAGGCACAACCCCTGCATTTGCTTGGTGTGAAAATGGGAAATCGCGGAAAACCATCTTCAGGGCTGCCGACTGTGGGATTCGAACCTACTATCTCCCGAATACTGGATACTGGCCGCACTTAAGCGACAGGATCTATCGAGCTCGGTACTCTCTCGGTATTATTATTATTATTATTATTATTATTATTATTATTGCTGTTGTTGTTGTTGTTCCGGGTATTCTGTGGAACGCAGAGGTGAAAGAAGATGCTGGTGGGAATGGGTCTATCTATGACAGTCAAAGATTAATTTACAACTTAAAAAAGTTATGTTTCTTTTCAGATATTAATTTTTAACAGAACTGTTCACTTGGTGAAAGAACAAGATTTCAGGTACAGAGCTGTTTGGTACAAAATCGAAAATCAGAAAAACCAAGGATTGGTAAGTTATACTTTGAGCTTCAAGCTCATAATTTACAAAGGTCCCAACACGGCTAATGTAGCGTTTAGTAGATAGGCAAGGAGGCGAATCTCCCAATTTGTTTCACAGAAAATTCTAAATCACAATTTTGAAGAGCACGTTGCTCCAACGGTTACAAGTTACGGCCTTCCAAAGGCACCACTCATTATTACACAAATCTCAATTACATTACATAAAAGGAGCCATCAATGCTCCACAACTCTACCCAGGAGGCTACGCTCTCAAACCTTTACAGCCTACTCAAGGCAACCACAATCTTTTACAATTCAGATGAGAGAGTCTTTGCTCGATAACTTATACACTTTCAAGCCTCTCTAAGCACAACTTGCAATTTACAAGACCATATTGGTAGTCTTTTAAGTTTACATGAAAGAAATATTACAGGGGTATTGAGTACCCATTCCACTGGGGCTTTGTGGAAAAGCACAGGTTAGTGTTACTTCCCCAAAAATCAAAATTTATGGAGCCTGAAACATACGTCCTTGAAATCAAAGATTAAAACCTTACTTGGGCTAGTGGCCCGACGATACACACTACTGTGGTGACTAGATGGAAAGGTTAAGTTACAAATTGCAAGCAAAAACTGTTATAAAATCATAGTCACGTCAAGATTACTGTAACTGAAAGGGAACTCGAGAGTTTAACGCACTCTCTACCCCCGGTTTTCAGTTAAGGACTTTGACTTACTTGTACTTTTACATGAGAAGGAAGAGAAGTTTACATGTTAGGAAATTGACTGTTACATAGTTAAAGATAGGAACCTTCCCCTCCAGTCGGCTTGTGGAGATAACTACTGAGTTATAAACTGGTGGCCATTACCTTATCTGATGTTCTGACTGCCGAAGAATGAGGCCTCCGCCTCCTCTCTTAACACACAGACTCAGTAACACGACGGTCAACAAGACAAGTTGGCTCGAAAAGGCATCAGCTTTTATAGCCGAGAGGAAGGTTCGAGAAGGCTCTGGACTAAATCCGGACACATACTCTCATTTTTATTGGACGATAAAATTGGTACAAGGTACGTTTGATTGGCTGAAAAATAAATACACAAAATTTATGATTGGCCAGACCCCAAAGCTGGCGGGATGAGTAAGAATTGTTGCATCCCTTGAAGTATCAAAAATAAGGAATGTCAATTCAGTTCATTAAACCTATAAATTTATTTAAATTTCTAGTTGTGACACCTTGCACCTGAGTGCTTGACATTAGTTCTTTAATCGAGACATCTATGGAGAAAAGTCCAAACTGTTTGAAATAGTTTTGCAACCTATAATACACAAAAAAAAAAAAAAAAAATCCAGTCAGTCTAGGAAACCATGAAATAACACATTCCTGTACCACTTTAGTAGTGACATCTTTTGATCAACTTCTTGCACTAGTTGTTTCAAGTTTTGTATGTTAGATAACATTCTTCAAGGCGCTTCATTCATATGTTCGGGGATGAGGTGTATCTCCCGGTACAATTATTATTATTATTATTATTATTATTATTATTATTATTATTATTATTATTATTATTGTTGTAATATCAATAGATTTTTGTGGTCAGTTACTATCTTCGAAACATTCCAAAATTCCTCCATGTTCTGCGCCAAACTCGTACCGTTTCCGATTCCCAGGACTTTTATTTCTCGCCCTACGAATACTTTCCATCTCAATTTTGGACTTTTTAAAATAAATTCATAGTTCAATGTGGGATATGTTGATAATGCTCAGACATTAGATTTTTATAGATCACGCGATGGCATTGTAAGTCCACTAAACAATTGTTGAAGTTTGATGTTATATCTTGAACAGTTCTAAACCCGAGTATGAACGCGCCTTATTTAATGCATTTGTTCGAGTTGATAAAAGATCTGTCGAAAGATATTCACAAGGAAGTGTTACATTTCGATTCCATCCTAAGCTTGCATGCGAGTGGCTGAGCTAGTTTACATTCTAAAGGTGATAACCGTATGTGTCCAGATTAATATCTAATACTTAAATTTGTGAAAATACACGTGAAGACGCGTCGTGCATGAGCTCGTGGCTAAGGTAAGGTTAGGAGGGATTAGTCACAGTTACACAGCTGAGTGTCGGTTGGCCTCGACGGGCTGATAGTGTAGGAGTAGCGTGGAAGACATATCGTAATAAAACTTTAAGTGGTAGTGCAGGGTGCCGGTGAAGTGTTATATCGGACGACACTTGGCCATGTTTACAAACACCATGTTCTCAACCAGCAAGTAGGGTACGAAACCTGTACAATAGACTATTTATATTTACTTATTTTAACTCATTTCAGATTTAATATTTTGTATAGTTTATATAAATTTCTCTTCTATTTTAATTCCAAAATTGTTTTTTTAATTCTCAAGCCGGTAATATCAAAATATTACACGCATTCCAATATTCGTTAAGAGCTCGACAAAACTTTTTCTGCTAGTGGCTTTACGTCGGACCGACACTGACAGGTCTTATGGCGACGATGGGATAGAAAAGAGCTAGGAGTGGGAAGGAACCGGCCGTGGCCTTGATTAAGGTACAGTCCCAGCATTTACTTGGTGTGAAAATGGGAAACCGCGGAAAACCATATTCAGGACTGCCGACAGTGGGGTTCGAACCCACTATCTCCCGATGCAAGTTCACAGCTGCGCGACCCTAACCGCACGGCCAACTCGCCCGGTAGCTTGACAGAACAAAACAGGCTACAACTTGTAACTTATGGATTAAATAACTGTATGTTCAAGGATAGGCGTATGGTCATGAATGTTGTATTATTATTATTATTATTATTATTGTTATTGTTATTGTTATTGTTATTGTTATTGTTAATATCCGACTCGTTGGCTGAATGGTCAGCGTTGAGGCCTTCGGTTCAAAGGGTTTCGATTTCCGGCGGGGTCGGGGATTTTAATCGCGTCTGATTAATTCTTCTGGCTCGAGGACTGGCTGTTTATGTTTGTCCCAACACCCTCCTCTTTATATTCAAACAACCACCACACAAACACGCAATAGTGCTTATAACCCTCCACATAGGGTTGGCGTCAGGACGGGTATCCAGCCGTAGAACGTGACCAAATCTACATGTGCGACAAAGTTCGCACTCGTGAACCCTTAAGGTGTGGAAAAAGCGGTAGAATATTATTATTGCCCATTGTTAACGTGGTTAACTGGTCTGTTCTCACGGGAATAACGCAGGTTCACAGTTATATTTTGTATGAATTTCAAAATAACAGCCTGTCCTACACGACTGTCGTTTCGAATTTTCTCTGTCTCCCAGTAAGAGAATCAAGCCCAGATGTATCACGTACGGCTAAGAAACACTTATTTTCTCTTTAAAATTATATAATTTCTTGTGCTCTACTTTTCCAAATACTATGTCTATTGCATTCTACAGGTAATAATTATCTAATCCTCCCACGAGAAAGAAGAAAGTACGCCAGAAACTCGGTGTCAAATAGACGGGCATAAGCAATTGCTCAGGGTTGTTTCAAACCACTGGCTATCTAAATACCGATCAATAGAGGTGAGGAACCTATTGGCAGAGGGCGACATGTTTGCATACCAGAACACACGTGTCCCGAATACCTACGGGATACAGTGTCTCCTGAGGGCATCGAGGTGCTTCGGTGATAATCCCAGATGACAGGTCTACCAGTATAGGCCTACTATCTAGACCCAATCAACCAGAAGCTTTCTTATAGCTATCATCTTTTAAAACTATTTTATTGAAGGAGATTTGAACAACGATTTAGCAACCTAAAAAGGGAGCTGCCTATCTGAGGTGGTAAGAGCGTGCTCGGTTCAACTGGAAGGATGCGGGTTCGTTTTCACGTCCGGAAGTCGAAATGAAATTTCCTTTCCTGCAGATGAGCACAGCTTCAGGTTCAATAAGCCCAAAACAGAAATGAGTACCAGATTAGTTCTTGGAGGCAAATGTGATCAGGCAGTATTCTTCCCTCTAGTTGGTTCCATTACACTTTCTGATTCAGCTGACCTTTTAAGATTAACTTATTTATCATTTGTTGGTCAAGCTTTCTGTCATTCACATTACCTTTCCAGTGTTGCTCCCCATATGGCCGATTATCTTATGGAATAATAATTCTCCGTCGTCGTTCGCGTCACTCCTCCCAGGTCTGTATATACCAGAAATGTCAAATTACCTATTGATGAACCTTGTTCCTAGAATTTCATGTTTGTCCTCCTTAAATTTTTCTTTCAACAAAATGAATTTTCCCTAAAATTTCGGGATCCATAGTATCACGTCTTAGCCATGATACTTCCCCAATTACAATAGGCTATCTGGTAAATATATATCTATTCCTAAATTACTCGTGCCTTTGCTGACGAGACTTAGTGTTTACAACGCAATATGTGGTGTGGGCTAGAACATGTTTTTTTTTTTTTTTTCATGGACCTGTCTCAGTCTCATCCTTGTCTTTGAGAACATGAAATTGAATGAGGTATGAAAGTTGTTAGTAAATCATTCCTTATCTGTCAGTCTCTGTCATGAATGGCGTGAAAGTGTCACTCATAGCGTCAGACGGTGGGTGAATTTTAGTTCGCTTGGCGGACTGATCTGTTACAGTAACTTCTGGCTTGGTGAGGAAAGCAACGGGAAACTACGTAACTCCTAATTTCCCTAGCATGTTTCTTCGGTGAATCCTAGGCCATCTACGATATCTGATGGGAGGGATGCTGAGGTTCAAACCAGCCTTCGGTTAGCATAATCAATATGCATACATTAAATGCCATTTAATTCGTACATTGACGTGTCTTCTTCTCGTACTTAAAAGAGTACGAAAAATGACACTTTACCGTACTGTAATTATATTCCTCACTTTTATTAGAAATCGCCTCTAATTGATTGAATTCTACTGCACTTTAATGTAAATACTGATAGTCAGAGACCGAGCAACTTGGCCGTGCGATTAGGGTCGCGCAGCTGTGAGCTTGCATTTGAGAGTTAGTTGGTTCGAATCTCAACGTCGGCAGCCCTGAAGATGGTTTTCCATGGTTTCCCATTATCACACTAACCAAATTATGGGGACTTTAATTTATTTAAGGCCATGGTGGTTACCTTCCCAATCCTAGCCCTTTTGCATCCCTCCGTCGGCGAAAACCTTCGGTATGTTAGTGCGACGTTAAAGAAGTTTTTAAACAGAGTCAGAGAGATCAGGAATCAAGGAACACCAAACTTAATCTTGTTGAATATTGTTTCTTCGCCTGATTGCAGCACTGTGGTTTCGTACCCATCTACACCAGAAATGGTGTGTCTGCATTCCCAGCTCAATTAGTAATATGTCGCCGTCACAATAGTAACTAATGCATATGCTTAGTTAATCCATCTACAATAGATAATTATAGCATATATCACAGTTTATCATAAAGTTGGTATTACCTTCCTTAAACCAGGACTAGAGGACCAATTTTAGAATTCTGGTACTTTGTGGACTGTACGCTGTTTTAAATAGCATTAATTTTCATGTCGTATTGCAACATAACCCCATGTAGACACGGACAACAAAACAAGAAAACGTCAATGCATGGATCAAACATGTAGCCTACGATTTGCGTTGCGACGAATCAAAATTATTTACAATTAAATAAATTATGTTAATATTAAATAAGGTGCCTCCGTGGCTCAGGAGGCAGCGCGCCGGTCCCTCACCGCTGTGTTCCGCAATCCCGGTCAGTCCAAGTGAGATTTGTGCTGGACAATGCGGAAACAGGGCAGGTTTTTCTCCAGGTTCTCCGGTTTTCCCTGTCATATTTCATTCCAGAAACACTCTCCAATATCATTTAATTTCATTTTAATCCATTAATCATTGCACCAGAGGAGTACGACAGGCTTCAGCAGGCGGCAAAATTCCTATCTTCTCCGCTAGATGGGGTCTTCATTCATTCCATTCCCGGCCCGGACGAATGACTGGAAACAGGCTGTGGATTTTCATTTTCAATATTAAATGAGAATGAATCACGGTAGTGTGAGTAAGCAACAGCCACTAAACTGATAAGCTGACTTTACTTGTTTTGAGATTCTGCTCTCTCCTGCTCCTCGACCGTGAACTTCTAACTCGTAAAGTAAAATATCATTTTCTGTCGCTGTTGCGTATACAACTACATTCTGTTCTTTTCCTTACAATATTTAGGCTATACAGTTTAACAGTAACAACTTTATGTCATCCTTGACTTCTAGTGCTCTATACTCTCATAACCGTTCCCTAGTAAACTCGCTTCCCTGAAGGTACCCCCTTATAACCTTTCTAAACCAACCTCCAAACTTATATGTAGCCCTGAGGTTCAAGTGTAAGCCATCTGGGCGCAGATCCCTATATCCTGCCCATTATGACGTACAAATCTCACTCCCAGTTTCCTACGTACCCGTTCGATAGTTTCATTTAAATCCCCCATCACCCTCCAGTCAGTATCCCTGATACACAGTGTTCGCATGGTTAACAATGTCTGCACCCTTATACTTCTCCCGCGCTATGGTTTCCCACACATCCCCAACTACATTGGCTGCTGATCCTGACTGCCTTACTTAATGTTAAGGTTATTGAATGCCTTTACCTTCAACTTCTTTGCAGAATGGTAACTATATTCTGTGATGAAGTTCTTGTGTTTGGGTGTAATTGCCGCTGTGGCGTGATGGCCGAGGTCTTAATCCCAGTATGTCTATGACAGCCCTGACGTTGGTTTTCTGTTCTTTCCCACTTTCACGGAGGCAAATTCGGGGGCTATGCCTTAATTCAGTTCAAGATCGCTGCCTTCCTAGTCCTAGCTCTGTCCTTACCACAACATTACCGTAAGATTTTTCTGTACTGATGCGACGTAAAACAAACAGCGAAAGAGAGAATTGAAAATATACTTCCAGATTATTAAGTCATGTTCAGTGGGCTACATAATATTATATTAGGTCTACATACTGAACACAAGACAAGCAGCAATAGGCAGTAAGACATCGTACATAACCTAAAATAGTTAGTTACAAGAGATGAAGTAAGGGGACTTAACACTATGCACACACATTTCATTCTTCAACAAGAAATAAGCTCCAAATTTGTCTAAAGAGATAACCTTGAGAAGTCCCATCTTTCGTACAGCAAATAAATACAAAAAAGCAGCTCTACTTCATTGATCCTTAAACTTTCAAAAGTTTTTAAAATAATAAACTTTTAAAACTAAAAACTTCATAAAAAAGCTTTTTCAGCGCACATATTCCCAGACACTTTTACATAATTATTGTCTAGCCTAGCATGAACTCTCTTAAGTTAATTAGCAGAAGGATCACTTACTTCAAAGAAAATAGTATTATCAGTGATAGCGGACAGAGCCTCATCAATATCATCGTCCTCAAATACCGGGATAAAAACTAGACATTCTAAAGATTCCTTAAGTTTAAAATATCTTTAACAACCGTGCCGCTAGACTGGACCTTCCTAATTAAAAGTTCATAAATTAAATCCTCCTTGCGCAGGTACCCAGGTGCAAGGACTTCGCGAGGACCAGACATCGTGACAGAAAATCTAACAACATTTGAAAAATTCCAGCAACCAAGAAATTTTTTAAAGTTCGGTGTTGATTTCTATGATTAGCCGTCAAAAGGGACTTTATACAGATTCAACCACGCTCTGCTACCACTTATTACCGTATTTGTGTTTATCACAGAGGTGAAAGAAGGTGCGAGCATGAATGGGTCGATATAAGACAATCAGAAGATTAATTTCTTTAAAATTAGAGCTACATTTCTTTCTCTGCTATCTTTTGGTTTCTTTTCAAATTGTAAATTTTACTTTTTGCTAAGAAAGCAACAATTTTGGTATAGAACTACCTCGTTAGTTTAGGTACAATGTTGGAAAAATCATAATAATCAACAAATTGCCAATGAACAATCTGAACTTAAAGCTCCTAATTTGTGAAGGTTACTTGAGCACTACTGCTCTATTCAATCAATAATCAAGGAGACGGATCTCCCAATTTCTTTTACACCATTAGTAAGAGCATCTTTGCTCTAAAACTTTATCTAGGAGATTACTCTCCGAACCTTATAACATTACAGCCTTCCAGAGGTACCATTCAACCTTTACATTAATAGAAAGAGCATCCTTGCTCTATGAAATTTACAACTTAGTAACCTATTTCCAGAAATGTCCAGGCCTATCAAAGGCACAACCTATAATTTTCTAAATAGAACAGTGTACACTTTTTTAAAAGCCCAACAGTCTAACATCTTTACATGAAGAGAATGAAAAGAGTTTAAGAAGGGTATCGAGTACCCATTCTACCAGGCCTTTGTGAAAAACAACAGGTTAAAGTTACTGGCCCAAAAAAAGTGGTGAAGAGGCGGACAATTGCGCTCCTTGAAAATTGAAATGACAAGGTTGAAACCTTATTTGGGCTGATGGCCCGAGGTTATAGATGCTAAGTCTATACTACTGAGGTGACTAGATGAAGAAAATATTTAAGTTACAAAGATTACAAACTGAAAAGTTACAAAATCATAATCACCTCAAAATCTTGTTGATAGGGAACACGAGAGGGTAGCTCACTCTATTCCATGATTTCGGGTAAGTTCCTTCGGCTTGTTTGAAATTTACATTTAACGTTTGTAATTTACAGATTAGAAAATTAAAGTTGCATTATTAAAGATTGTAAACATTCCCCTCGAGCTAGCTTTCAAAGACTATCAGGTTTTAGACTGGATCTGCCATTACCTTGAGGTGGTGGACTTCTCGAAGATGGACGACGCGCCCCCGCCTCCTTTGCAAACACACACACTCGACTGGAGCGATAAATAAGACAACCTGGCCCCAAAAATGAGCCAGCTTTTATATCCGAGGGAAAAGTTCCGGAAAATTCTGGGCTAAGGCCCGACACACCACCAATTCTTATTGGGTAATTAAATAAATACCAGACAATGTTGATCGGCTGAAAAATAAATATACGAAATTTTCTATTGGCCAACATCTTAAGTTGGCAGGAAGAGATAGAAGTGTTGTAAACTTTAACACAACAAAAACAAAGAATAATTTAATCAATTCATTTTAGGAAACCTTAGAATACAAAATTACAATTTTAATTGTCAATCTTCACACCAGAGGGCATAACATAAGTTTATAGTAGAGACATCTGCAGAGAAATGTCAAGACTTCTTGTATTAGTTGTTGCGAGTTTTAGATTTTAGATGGCATTCACCAAGGCGCTTCATTTAAATGAACGGGGCGGGTTTACCTCCGGCACAATTACGTAGATTAACAAAAACGATTTTATAATTTGTATTGTATTTTTAGTATTGTGTTTTTCAGACAAGGGCAACACAAGTCTTTAAAATCTTTTTATAAGGGAATGAACATTGTTAATAGAGTAAGAAAATAAGTTAGTCATTTTAATCTTAAAACAATGATGTGTGACTGAAGATGCCTAAATCAAGGCGAAATATGTCCCGCAATTTGATTTTTTAAAATGTATATGTAATTATGTGAGATTAGGCTATTTGTTTTATTGAATATATGGATCGTCGAGGAATATTCTTCTTTTCATTGAAGTACTGAAGAGATGTTAAATACAGAACAAAAATGGCAAAACGGACACCGTACGGATCCTTGCAAATTGTAGCAAGAATGACCGAGGCTACTGTAGCTGAATGATAGACCATCGGACGATTTTGTTCACATGAGGCTATTGCTAGCCTGATGCAGCCCTTGTAAGGGGGATCATCTGAGGATTGTAGGCAGTGTCTGCGTGTACATTTGCGCGTTAGTGCGGTGAAAGATAGTGTTGTGTGCGATATACGAGTTGCAGGAGTATTGGAGACTGCACCAACAGTCAGCCCCGAGTCAAGCGAATTAAGCGTTTAGAAGTAAAATACGCCGACCCGTCTAGGAATCAAGCCCGGGGCTCCGAGCACCGAAGGCCAAGATACTGACCATACAACCATGCAGTCGGCTATTTGAAGCTGTAGGCTTGTTGCTACCGGGTGGCTGTTTTTGTTCTGTACGTAACATCTCTGTATGTCTATAGTTTGCTTTTTGCTAGTTGCTTTACGTCGCACCGATACAGATAGATCTTATGGCGACGATGGGATTGGGAAGGCCTAGGAGTGGGAAGGAAGCGGCCGTGTCTTAGTTAAGGTACAGCCCCAGCATTTGCCTGGTGTGAAAATGGGAAACCACGGAAAACCATCTTCAGGGCTGCCGAGAGTGGGATTCGAACCCACTATCTCCCGGATGCAAGCTCACAGCTGTCTATAGTTTCCAAACCGTTCTTGAGCCAATGAGCGTTGCAAAAGCATGACAATTTTGAAATCAAATAAATGCTAGACATTTTAAAGAGGAAGGACCAGTGTTCCAAGCAACATGAGTCTGACCTTGTTTCACGCGCACAACAGTTAGTGAAGTTCTGGTCGTGCAACGTGGCCAGCAATGTTTGGAGTTCTGGACTGCAGTGTGGTAGCACACGTCATGAGAGGTGTCCTAGAGTAGTCTCGGTGGGTTCTACACGTTTGCTACATGGAAAAAAAGAAATTAAGTAGTGAACATTTGAGAATGTTGCGGTGCGAAGAAATGCAAAACTGTCTTTCTTTCGTAAACAGTCGTGACATATAGATAATGAATGGCTTCAACATTATTGAAAATTCATTCTAGAAAATGGAGCAGCTTTTCGTAATTCCAAAAAGTTCAATGTCACCTATGTCAATCGTCAGAAGGCTGACGTCTCAACGTTAAGGCTGCTCGGTGTCGTGAGGTAAGCTCCATGCTACTAGAGCCCAACTCGAGCACATCTACTGTCCCAGTGGTGGAAAATGGTTGCGTACTCATGACCTCGAAGATGTAACAATGTGTTCAGAATTTTAAAAAATATCAAGAATACAATTTTACACATTGACTTATTTCGATTTTCAATTTTTCAGTCCCGTTCGAATCTTGACACATTGTGGTCTTAAAATCTTAATATTCAATAATGATTGTAATAAATATATTTTATTTCCTCTTTTTTCCTTCCACTTTTCGACTCGGACGATTTAAAGCTACATCTCAGAATTTATCGGTGATTTCGCATTGAATTTATCCTTTATGGGGCGAAGATAGGGCAGTTTCTCTGTGGTATGTCAGGTTTATCGTTCCAATTTCATACTAATAATCTTCGATAATAGTTCCTGTCATAATCTCGGAGGTGCATGTTTTCTAAGATATTAATGTCTAGTGGTTTGTTCAATGTTTAGCTGGTTGGGTTGTGGTAGACTAGTGGTTAATGCAGTGACTTGTCACTACTGTGGCCTCTGTTTGTATCCCAGGAAATGCACGACGAATTTCAGAAATGGAAATTCATCTTCTTGTGATTCGGATTCTATGTAAAACTGGAAGTCCCCTCGCTATGATAACGATATCAAGTCATGTACAATCGCGATCACAAGAATTCCGAGTGGAAAAGGAAACAGGTAACGTTTGGGCGAATATTTTGGCCAACCCTGAGGATGAAGGAGAAGTAACCAAGGCAACGTCACATGTGATCGTCATCCAGGACGTGTGGCCTGTCCCGTTAAGCACTCAGAGATCACTCCCAACACAATTTTCTCGGGAACTGATTAAGATGTTTCTATGGTAAATATTCTGGATATACTGGCTTCTCCTAATCAAGGAAAACCATTAATTAACTGTAATTTACTTGTGAAAAAAGATGCATGATGTAATCCCGCCCCAATACGTGTGGCATTTAATTGTTTGATCAGCGCTGACAATAACTCCATAGGATCGGTTTTCCAAACACCCTTGCTATTAACAAAGTAATGAAGAAACATTCTTTCCGTTTTTCCCTAATTAGTTTAGTTCAATAATTTAATTGCTAGAAAAGTATTATTTTTATGGAAAACTAGTGCACTGTCTAAGATTATACAAATACAATTATTTTCGTGTGCAGAAAGCGTTCATTATATTTATTTAAATTCTTATTGCAAAATGCACTCCTTTGTTTCTTTTAAGACATTTTACTGCGATATTATGAAAATGTCTTATTTTTATTATTACCTATACCATATTTTTTGGATTATGAATAATATTCTTCATTTACATGTCTTTTAAATGTAAGCATTGTTTCTGTCTTGTATTTTTATACGTCATTTTACCCCATTTTTCATAATTATATCAAGGGAAACGAACGGTATAATATTTCAATAAAAGGCTAGGCCCTAAATCTTTATATGAGACAATTACCTTCTTCCATCTTAATTTCTTGCGTTCAAATTTGATATCCGTGTATATTTTAGTGCAAAGTACGCTAATTCTTCTTTTGACAGTGTCTGCATCGGTATTAAAGTACTTTGATTTAATAGGGCCAATATTGACGATTGGTTGAGCGCGAAGATAATGAAGTCATGGTCGAGACCGCTATCATTTCAGTCAGCCTTTGCACACAAGAATTACAAAGAAACTGGAGAATTTGACCCTCAATGAATTGATATACACAGTGCCTTCAAGGACTGCCCTCATTCCTCTCTCTCGTCGTTGTTAATCCAAGGAAGACGTGCAGGCAGGCGGGAAGCAAGTACCTTCCCCCTTCGCGTGTTTTGTTCATGCTAGATATCCCGTACTTCACTCTCTCTCCACCTCCCTTTCACTCTTCAGATGTGTGCATGTGATACGTGTCTAATGGATGTGACCAATGAGAGAGAATGTGTAAGCAGATGGTTCTGAGGGCTGTACTGATTTCTTGCCTGAAATTAATAGTTCTGTCCACGAGATACTAAAGTTCTCGAGTGTTCAACTACATGCTTGCTTGCTTGTTTGCTTGATGTTTGGCAAACGCACTGTCTTCCTAGGCAACAAGAGTGAAGAAACGGAGAAATACTTCGTTTTACTTGGTTTCCTAAAAGGAACAGAATAACCCCTGTCTCTGCGGAATGGAGTACAATCACAAAATCTTCTGCTTGTCGAAAGTGATGACTAAAGGGAATAGTCCTTCTTGGAGTTTCCACTTGACAGTGTACCGTGACGATATCGGTATCACCAACTGAGTCTGTCATGGCTTCCACTTACTTTACCCCGGTTTTCATCTCGTATCTGACATCTCTTTGCCAAATTTGTTCTCTTTCGACTCCATTAGTAAAATCTTCGAGGTCTTATTGTAGTTCCTTTTTATTAGCCAATACTTTCAGTTTTTGAAGTGTTGAATCCCTTCGCTTTTCTTTTACTATTAGAATTACATTTCACTAAACCTGTAGACCAACAGTCTAATAAGGGTATTGCTCTGACAAGAAGATTGCCGCCCAGCAAGGTGACACACAGACACTTGAGTTACACGTGGCCAGCGTGACGTCATTCTCTGCCACATTGTGCTCGGCTTTGTTGACCGGATCCGGTGCCTCTCGTATTAGACAGCTCTTCAGTTGGTCACAGGACGCTGAACCCCATTCCAGCCTTCATTTCCGAATTGAAGTCCCTGGATTTGCCAAGAACGAACTCAAAGCCTCCGGGTAAGAGGCTGGCAAATGATTTGATTTAAGAAGTAATAGTTATAGGCCTATTGTTGTTCTTCCCTTTGAAACAAGAATCACCACAGCCATCACCACCAAGATGATTGAATTGTTTCTTAACGCAGTTGTTCGTGTCTGCAGGATTGTTAGCTCATCTTGTTCATGCAATATCAACTGTACTGTAAAGTTACAAGCTTACTTTAAGCGTCATTGACAGTAACTGATTTTCGTGCTGAAGAATATTACACAATTGGTATGCATGGGGCAATTCTGTTCGCATGTTGCACTCACCCCTGATAAATTCTAAATATCCTAGCTTAATCATAATTTGCAGTCTTAATTGAACTACTGAATGAGGGTGTATGCTTCAGAAAATAATAATAATAATAATAATAATAATAATAATAATAATAATAATAATAATAATAATAAATGCATGCCTTCGTCTGACATTCATCTTCAGCCGATCAGCCGATTTGAGTATTTGAATACTGCTTAATTGAAACTACCTGCAACGGAAGTGGTTTTATATTTCTTTTTTGTTTCGATTATGCCTCATAGTTAACCTTTCGTGTCAGAAGCATTTGTAGTAATGGCGATATCAAAACGAACAATAGACCTACTGAAACCAAGCTATTCATAAGCACTCTACTCTTTAAGGTAATCGGAGCTAGCTAGTCGCCATGTTTAATTTTCTCTCTCCCCTGCCGTCCTTCAATCCTAGTTTATTCTCTTTACCTTTTGCTGTAATTTTAACGTTCCTTCTATTTTATACGGTTTCAAGTGCCAGAATTTAGCCCTAGGAAGAAGTTCTTTATTGTTTAGGATGATTTATTTGAACACCATTGTCGGCAGTCCTTAAGTTTACCATTTTTCTAGACAAATCATGACTTCTGTAGGTCTCTTCCGTTTTCACACCTCCCTTGATCCTTCCCTTTCTTTTCGGGATACCCTCATTATTTGAAGAATAGGAATTCATGTCTTTTTCCTTTCTGCTTAATGTTGAAAGAGAATAGACGCCTTGTTGTGTATTCCCTTAAAGAAAATATCACCACCACTAAAGTAAGTGGTAAGTGAATAGTTTCTAAACGCCCTTGTAAAGGTATTCCCGCGGATCTCTGGCATTAAACACTGGCAGGTGCCAACTATCTACGTTGGTATTTGGTCCTAGAATCATCCATGCAAACCTGAGTGCTGACCAATCAGCCACTCTATTTGTTCGATCTCTGTAGCTAATTCTGTAACAGTATAAATATTCATTGCCATTCTGGTAAGAGTGTGGTGGTCATATTAATTTGGCAACTTTCTAGCCATGGGCCTATATCAAAATATATATCCAACTCGAATCTGGATAAGATCTGTTGTTCTTTAATTCCGTACAAACCGAGCGAGTTGGCCGTGTGGTTTGGGTCACGCAGTTATGAGCTTGCATCCGGGAGTGAGTGGGTTCGAATCCCACTGTCGGCAGCCCTGAAGATGGTTCTCTATGGTTTTTTTCTTTTTTACACCAGGCAAATGCTGGGGTTTAAGGCCACTGACGCTTCCTTCCCACTCCTAGGCCTTTCCTATCCTATGTCGTCACAAGACCTATCTGTGTCGGTGCCACGTAAAACCAATAGTAAAAAATAAAAATAAAATTAATTCCGTACAATGCCAGTTGCGTTGTTAGATCGGATTTCTCTGGGAGTAGTCAATGCGGTTAAGGGGGGGGGGGGCGCTGCTGTGAGCTTGCTTCCGGGATAGAGTGGGTTCGAATCCCACTGTCGGCAGCCCTGAAGATGGTTTTCCGTGGTTTCCCATTTTCACACCAGGTAAATGCTGGGGCTGTACCTTAATTAAGGCCACGGCCACTTCTTTCCATCTCGTAGCCTTTTCCTATCACGTCGTCGCCATAAGACCTACCTGTGTCGATGCGACGTAAAGCCACTAGCAAAAAAGAAAAAAAATTCATTAGAACTGTTCATAATTGGTTGAAATGAAACTTGCTTAGTTCAGAGACATTTAAATGAATAGTGAAGTAAGGAAATAATAAAATGCATGGCAAATTCCTACTGTATTGGTATTTCTATTGAAAATAAGACCCATGGTATTTGCACGATGAGTTTAATAATTTACGTACTCTATGTATTTACGGAGAAAAATGTGCTTGGATCGATGATAAAACGTTAACGAAAAATCCATTTTAAGAAGCTAATGAACATAAAGTTCACCTCGGTAGCGTAACGGTTCCGGGTTCGATTCCCGATAGACTGCTGTCAGAAATTTAAGAATGAAAGGAGGGCTGGTATGAATGGAAAATGGTAGGCATACACGGAGCTCACCTCCATTGGGGGCGTGCAAGGAAAGAGCTGCACCACCTCGGAAAGAAATTAAATGTTTAGCATGCTGGCCTTTGGTCCAATCGGTACCGGGGTCGATTTCCGGCCGGGTTGGAAATTTTAACTTCCACTGGTTGGCTCGGAGGCTGGGTCTTTGTGCTGTCTTCAACATTAGAATTCATCTAATGTAGGGCCACATCCTCATACACGTGCCGGTGACCTAAAGGGCGTCTACTCGAATTACTTGCACCAGGCCATTCCGGAGACCACATGCCATTATTAGACCCTATTCATTCATTCAACTTCACTAATCGGCCAACTAGGGACCACGATAAGCCTCACTTTATATTGGCATTTGTTCCTTTTTCGCTTGATCCACATCGTCTTCATTAGCTCACTGTGTTTAGCGCGACGTTATTCTGTTCGTTTCGCACCAGTTGCCCGTTTTTCGTCCTGGAAAGTCCCAAAAGTCTTAAAGGCTGTTCTGAAAGGATTTCGGTCTTGTGTATCGTCTGCTTGTATGCCCAGTTCTTTAAGGTCTTTCTTGACATTAACGTACCATGCTATTGCCGTTTTTGGTTTTGAGTCAAGTATACCGAAGATACGTTTCGTCCATCGAGAGTCAATCATCCGTCGTATATAACCGTAGAAGTGAACTCTGCCTTTACGCATTTTGTCCTGATCTTCTCTTCTTACCTGGATTTTCTAATGTAGATGCCATTTTTGTGGTTTGGGCCAAGTACGGTGTGTAGGATCTTTCCTTCTTTCCTTCCTCTCTAAATCCGCAAGCAAACATTTCTCGAACAGGTAAGGCATTCAGATACATACAGCCATACTGATTTGATGACAGTGTTGTAGTGACGAATGTTTGTGTTCAGAGATAAGTACTTTTTGTTGTGTATGTTGCGGGTGGTTTGGAAAGTGACTTCCATTTTCTTGATTGATGCTGCTATAGCCTCTTCTCCAAGTCCATTTTGCTGGATCCATTCGCCACGGTATTTAAATTCATTAACACGGTTTATCGTTCCATACTGGGTGTTTAGTTGTGCCGTATCTTTTTTTTGTTCGACATTACTTCTGTTTTTGAAAGGAAATTTGTAAACCTGTTTGTTCTGCTACTTCCTTCAACACATTGATTTGTTCTGTTCCACTTTCGGATTTTTCTGTCAGCAGGGCTATATCATCAGCGAACGCTAAGTAAGCTATTTCCACTCCGTTTTTCTTTGTCCCAATTCTTAAGGGTTTGTAAGGGTTTCTTTCTTTCAACGTCTTTGGCCACTCCTGTATTACCTTCTCAAGTACGCAGTTGAACGAAAGAGGTGACAGCTCATTTCCCTGTCGAACGCCTGTCTTGATCTCAAAGGGTTCAAAGAGACATCCTTGAAATTTTACTTTGGATTTGGTATTAGTTAGGATCGCCCTTATTATTATTATTCTTATTCGTCTTCTTATTATTTTATTATTATTAATTTTGCACACTTTCGTGACAATACTATTCAAGCAATTGTACAGATTTTAGGAAATCAAAGCACAATAAAACTTAAGTTATTATTATTATTATTATTATTATTATTATTATTATTATTATTATTATTATTATTATTATTATTATTATTATTATTATTATTGTTATTATTGTTATTATTAACGTAAAATAAAAGGAAGGAAAGGGAATAAAATACAAAAAAATGGAATAATAAAAAATATAAGTGTATCCGGAAGACATCTTTTAGGATCACAACGTGTGGCCTCCGAATACCCTTTGTGAGACGTACTGGAGATAAAGGAGAATAAGAAAATGAAGTAAAATACAGTTCTTATTGTGGGTAAAGTTGCATGATAGAGAAAGCCGGGTAGAGACGTAAACAGTTAATTAAATATAACTATTCAGACAGACGTCAATGGCTCTCTTGTGGGGGAGGGTTTTAAACGCGATTATCGGTTATGACAGCTAATTTTTTAATTAAATAAGAATAATTTTACTATCAACTGATTGCTTGTGTAGATATTGCCCCGAGGAAGTCCATTCTGGATTGACGCACCGTAGATCATAGTCTCATATAAGACTCATTCCTCGAGATGAGCAGTGTCTGGAGGAAGTTGTAACCGATGTGTTTGTGACACCAAGAGGGGGCGGTAAGAAGAGCTGACAGAACACCCATCACGTGGTGTAAGAGCGCCTTTCTCATTGGCTGCCACATTCTATTGATCTGTGCGCTTGGCTTGTTTCCTCCGGCACACCAATGAGCTGAAACAAGCTGTATGTAGCAATCTGCACTGTGCTGCCCCCAAGGAGCCATACCCGGTCCCTTAGTCCGCCTTCAAATCTCTTCTGCGATGAATGTCACAACTCCGGGTGTGGCGAAGCTCTCGTAAGTGTGCTGTACCAACAGCACGGTGGTGCCCTCAACCCTCCTCTGTGATATCCGTCATAACAGCTCTTAGAGTGATGAACCTTTCGTAAGAGTTATCCAGCATGTAGGCCTACATGGTGCTCGTAATGAAGTTTACGCGCTTCTGTACAGGTTGAAGTCTTTCTTGTAATGTATGTTGTATCCTCACTCAGCCCGATGGCGGGTTGGATTCCTCACAGCCCTACCGTCGGCTGCCTTACTGAAGAGGCGTAGTGGAGAAATGAGGATTGAGGTTTTTCCTTTGTTTTCCTCACTGAGCCAGATGTTATTACAAACCGACTGAAATTCACACACCAAGTGACCCTATCAGTGACACCTTCACGTCATTGAAAACTGCATAACTGCACAACGAATGATGTTACTAGCAGCTGGCATTGCTTATATGTCAGTCAATTTCATACTCTCAAAGCCAAGGATGAGGCTGAGGTAGATCAGTGAAAGAAATATATTTGTTCTAGTCCATACCAAAAGACACAGTGCACTGTAAACACTACGTCTAACCAGAAATGGATCCGGGCTAATTTTATAATATCATTACAAATTCAAAATCCACGGGCCTCTCCTAGAATTGAAATATTCTTTGCACTACTACCCTTGAGAAAGAATAGTTTCTCCATCCTCCTGTATAATTTCTCCGAGTGTATGTTATAGCCTAACTAGATGTGTAGCAATTCTCTTGTAAACGTTGTACGATCTGCATAGCGCTGCCGACAGCGGGAATTCTTCTTGGTTTTCTTCTTATTCTTCTTTTCCTACCGCTTTTCCCACAGCTGTGAGGTCACGGGTGCGAACTGCGTCGTACATGTGGATTTGGCCGGTTTTACGGCCTGATGCCCTTCCTGCGCCAACTTTGTACGGAGGGCTGTCATCACTATTGCGTGGTTATGTGGTGGTTGGTAGTATAGTATGTTGTCTGAATGTGATGAGAAATACACACCCAGTCCCCGAGCCAGAGGAATTAATCAGAAGCGATTAAAATCCCCGACCCGGTCGGGAATCGAACCCAGGACCCTCTGAACCGAAGGCCAGTACGCTGACCATTCAGCCAATGAGTCGGACACAGTGGGATTTGTTATGTAGGCCTATATTCCATTATAATTTTTCTCTGCTTCTTAACACCACAATACACCGTGCATATAAATTCTTATTATTATTATTATTTCTTTCTTTCTTTCTTTCTTTCTTTCTTTCTTTCTTTCTTTCATTCATTCTTTCTTTTTTTAATCCGTTTACCCTGCAGGGTTGGTTTTTCCATCGGACTCAGCGAGGGATTCTACCTCTACCACCTCAAGGGCAGTGTCCTGGAGCGTGAGACTTTGGTCGGGTGAGGGGTACTGGGAAGGAGGAAGAGGAGAAGGAGGAGGAGGACCAATACCTCACCCAGGTGGCCTCATCTGCTTTGTTGAATAGGGGCCTTATTGGGGGATAGGAAGTTTAGAACGGAGGATAGACAAGGAAGAGAGCCGTAACCGTAGGTTAGGTACCATCTCTGCATTTGCCTGAAGGAGAAGTGGGGAAATCACGGAAACCTATTTCGAGGATGGATGAGGTGGGAATCCAACCCCCTATACCCTGTTGACCTCCCGAGTTTGAGTGGACCCCGTCCAGCCTTCGTACCACTTCTAAAATTTCATCGCAGAGTCGGGAATCGAACACTTGCCTCCGGGGTTGGCAGCTAATCACACTAACCACTACACCACAGAGGTGGCATTATTATTATTATTATTATTATTATTATTATTATTATTATTATTATTATTATTATTATTATTATTATTTAACTGAATCGGTCATTGTTAAAAGGTCGTAAATCAATAGTTTTCTGTATCGAGCATACACGCCGTGGGTTTTAGCCAGTGTCACCGTTGCGTACTTGCTATTGCGCGATCCTGTCAGCTCGGAGGACCGTGTTCAAATCACTCGCCTGCCGAAGTTCTTTTACTTGATGGCTGCTCCAAAGCCGATCTTAAGCCACATGCAGATTTAGCAACACCGCCTAGCAAAGCCAATTTCAATTCACCCTGGAAGCGATCTGATTGGCTTACTTCATCTAAAGGGACAACGGCGTGAGATGTAGAATATTATTTATCAGTATGACCAACGCACTGACGCTCATATATCCGGTTCGCGTTGTTTTCGACCACCCTGTATTTGCCACTAAGGCGTATTACTGTATTTTCAATACAGCAATAAACATAATATAATATAATGGAAGTCAATAAATACCAGTGAGTTAGTTCCCTTCCAAAACGAACGTTAAATTCAGCTGCCGGTTTTGCCATTATTTATTTATTTATTTATTTATTTATTTATTTAATCGATTTATTCTTTTTCTTCGTCTTCGTTTAGGCATACGATGGACCACGTGGTAAGCTTTTTCTTCCTCGTAGCCCAGTATTCCTTCATTCTAGTGCTATGGATGTCTTTCCTTGAGTCCATTTCACTCCTACTCTTGGACGCAGTGATTTAGCTGTTAGTGACTGGAGAGAGTCAGATGTCTTGATTAACTTTCTGAACGTATCGCGGTTGTAAATGTCAATATTTATTTATTTATTTATTTATTTATTTATTTATTTATTTATTTATTTATTTTAGCGTATGGCTTTTAGTGCCGGGAGTGTCCGAGGAAAAGTTTTTTTTTCCTATTTGCTTTAAGTTGCACCGACACAGATATGTCTTATGGCGACGATGGGATAGGAAAGGCCTAGGAAGGGGAAGGAATCGGCCATGGCCTTAGTTAAGGTACAGCCCCAGCATTTGCCTGGTGTGAAAATGGGAAACCACGGAAAACCATCTTCAGGGCTGCCGACAGTGGGGTTCGAACCCACTATCTCCCGGATGCAAGCCCACGGCTGCGCGGCCCTAACCGCACGGCCAACTCGCCCGGTGAGGAAAAGTTCGGTTCGCCAGATGCAGGGCTTATGATTTGACTCCCGTACGCGACCTGCGCGTCGTGATCAGGATGAAATGATGATGAAGACGACACATATACCCAGCCCCCGTGCCAGCGAAATTAACCAATTATGGTTAGAATTCCCGACTCTGCCGGAAATCGAACCCGGGACCCCTGTGGCCAAAGACCAGCACGCTAAACATTTAGCCATGGAGCAGTCGCTACAAGACTCATTGTCCGTTTGTGCCTCCTTTTATCGGACTACGAGGTGCTTGTTGGCTTTGCAGGTTGCATATCATGTGGTTCGGTGTTAACCCATACATGTCCAAGGTTATCCGTGATGTGTTTAACATTTTCCACACCTCCATTAGCCACAATATGAGAAATGTACCCAACTGGCCTTATGAGGATGATGGAACCATCACAAGATTTTCTTAACAGTATCGAGGATTCGACTGCAGTTATCTGGATGAATAGTCTGCAACTACAAGTATACACCAAGATGTAGATATTAGAAAACTGTTCTCCTGCCCGGTTGCACAGGTTAGATTTCTAGACGAAATAACTGACCAAATGTCCAAAGCCCCTTTCATAAGCCAACAACAACAACAACAACAACAACAACAGCCTTACTGCTATAAGATGGCACGTGGCCTTCGGACAGGCCTGATTCAGGTCTTTCAAGTTGACGTCTATGGGCAACCTGCACGTCAGTGAGAGTGGGACCTTACTTAGGATGAAATCTAACACCCAGTTCCTGAAACAGAGGAAATAAACAATTAAGGTTAAAATACCCCACATGGCCGGGAATCGAACCCGGGTCCTCTTTGACCAACGGACAGAATGCTAACCGGTTTATTGCATAGCTGGACTACTACAACATAGAGCACAGCAACAGTTCTTGCGCGAGGTATTTAGGAAGAACCACCCGAGACACGAATATCAGACAGGTTTTAGGATCCGGGATGGGTACTTCGCGACTCTTGAGAAGAAGGTTCAAATCCTATTCTCCTCGATTCCAGAAGTTAGTCAAATAGTTCCCACTTCAATTCCAGAAGGAAGTCCGGAATAAGTTCATTATACTCATATAAGCACAACCATTTCTTTTCTTCGCCCTAGCTCAGATTATTTAGGCCTGAACTACACTACATATATTGCTACCATACCAACCACGCCATTGCCCCATAGAACTACACGACAGCATCATTGCGCCCCAAACCGGACTGCCGCCATACAGCACTATACGCCAAGGCGTTCAGTGGTATAGGACCTTTTCAATCTAGAGTCAAATGCCACCTCATCTAGAAAGCGAAGAAAAGTAAACTTCAAACTGATGGGTGAACAAAAGCTCTTTCGACCGTGCAAGGATCAACTGCATTTCTTCCGTTCCATAGCATTCATAGCCTCTCATGGCCACGGTGCGTTTGCGGCATAATATTAAATTAAATTAAATTACAACAGTAAACTAATTTAAAGGCATACGTTAACGGAGGAAATCTAGGATGCATTTCTACGGCAAATGATAAGCAAAATAAAAGTTTAAACCCTATTTAATATACCTTGATAAACACAAATATAATTCAGCGTAACCCTGAATAGCAACACAATAAAATAGAATGTACAATGTCTGATGGACTGAATACAAATTCGGAGATATGACCCCGTTCATTGAGAATTAGAAAAATATTTTATATTTGATAAAAAGTTTATCAATTTGATCGTTTCTGTTCTTTATGACATGATGACGAATACACCTTGGTCATTTAAACATACATTCATTTGAAGTATTCTTAAGTACATGAATATCTCTGTAAATACGACGGTTCTCATCTAAGGCTTTCTTCATTATTAAAAGATAGCTATGATAAAATTGGAGATAACTTTGAGTGGTTGTCTAACTAATTAGCTACACTCCTAATAAACAATAATAAGCTAACGCTATTAGACAATATTACAACCAACTATAAAATGAAACAGATGTTGGGTCCGGAATCGAACCTACATCGCAATGAACCCGATGACAAAATCACGAGACAGAAACCCGTTCTCGAATTCAATATGAAACATGAAATAAATCTCAAAGAAAACACTAAAAATATGTACACACTACAAACAGAAGGGTAAACAATAAACACATGCGACTGGCTGTATTTTATGAAATAAAATTGTTTTTGTGTGTGACGAAAAATCCAGGGTAGGCCTTGGACTACGAACCGGTGGTCTCCATGATGCCACCGACAAATGGGTCTCTGAAATCCCTATCTCAATCATTTATAAGATCGACAAAGTTACTATACTGGCGTTCCAGTTATTTCATTTCTTTACAGAAATAATCATTAAAGCGTTAAAAGGAAATCTTCTAAATGAGATGTTACATTTTGCGAACCCAACATCCCGTTCCTAGTGCATGGGATTGGAACAATACTGTTGGCAGAATTCTTTCTTACAAGGGTATTCTACCACACCCTTTTAAACCACAAATCATACATCGCAGAACCATGCTTCTAAGTGCTGGCCGGTGATCCTTCGTTTTAAACATACTCAAAGCGAGACAAACAGTCTTCGTGAGAAAACATCGTGGTAAATATATAACATCTCAACAATATCGTCTTATCATATTCAAAAGCTTCATTGGCTTAGTAATTCTCTGTCCATTTACAACTCTGTAACTCACATCAAGCCACTATCTTTATCGTGTCACATCCATACTCATGGAATATCCGGGTTCACAACTGGTCGATCGCACAGAAAAATAAGCCTATGGTTTTCCTACAAATTTGAACTCAAACAAAAATGCAAACGGATCTAAACGTATTCATAACATTATTCTAATTTTAAAGAAAAGCATAAACTTCTTGACAAAGCACGAAAACTCTATTTAAAAATGGGAGGACGTCCGTTCGTGTCCAGGCTTGTCACAAATACAGCCATCTCTATATTCTACTCATGCAAATTTACTTTCAAATCAGAGTGCCTTGCGATACCTATGATTATTATGCCAATACTGGCATTTTGAAGACACCGCCGTTATACATTACCAATATAGATTGAATATTTCATATAAAAGATATTAATTTTAACGTAAGAAATCTTCAATAAAACAAATCTATATTTTACCCTCTCAACCAAAAGCACTCTCATCCTTTCAGATATTTCTTCATTAAATTCATGCACATGCTCTACTGTAAATAACACTTCATAGGCTCCAAAATTTATCCTATATTACAGAATTTCCGTTCACATCTAAATGGACATTATTTAAAACAATATGAAGACCACTCACAAGTCTCTCCCTAATTAAAAATACATGAAGTTTACAGTTACAAACCTATCTTACGTGATATACATATTTACACAGAATAACTCTGTAATTTACAAAGATATTAATTCATATTTAATGTACTCATCGTCATGTCGAGAAATACAAGGTTCTGACCTTGGGAAGGCCCTTGGCGTCGTTTAATCCCTCATGGCGCTGGCGTGGATCACTGGTTCGAATCCTCTTCTGGTCCTCTTGAACACCTTCATAATCCAAGGGTCATCTTCACTGGAAGAAGTCTAATGACGTTGAATTAAATTACGTCATTGACTAACACATTTTTTGAAACTTTAACACAGTTCCCGCGATTGGATTTTCGGCGATATACTTGTCACATTTGTTAAAACTTTCAAACACTTTCAGTACATTAAATTTCTCTGCAACATGGATTTAGTATTTTTATACAACACATTGGCAAAATTTACATTAGCACTCCCGTATAAAGGTAAGGCCAGGACACCAGCCGTCCGTGTGTCTGCCTTCAATACTTCACGTCAAGTCATCCCTTCCTCAACATGACGGTTCCTTATATAATTTCACTCCTCACGAACAACAGACGGCGAACGGTCCCCACCACATTTTGCCTATCAGCCATTCTACAAGTTAGGTAACATCGACGATGCCGTCAAATGTGTGACTCAGACTTTTAAGTAATTTGGTTATGGGCGGAAACAAATCGATCAGCGGTTTTACCATCAAAACGATGCCCATCCGGAGTCTGCGTTCTCAGCTAGCGTGGGTACGCTACTGGTGCTTATATAATCATCTGGTGGCGTAATATTCCACACGTTGAAATGTTATAAACAATTATAATTTTGGCAGAGGTCTACTATAGAAACATATGACATGCAGAGATTCCCTTTCTAATTAATACGCTTATCTCGAAATCTTACAATACAAATCAAACTTGCACGTTGGCATTACTGTGTTTCGGGCATTTTTAGTGGGCGGAGTTATTGCTATATATTTTCCTTCCTTGTCATTTTTCATAGCTCGCTCTCTTTCTGGGGAACTCTCCAGCTATGATGGACTCGTGATTGTACCACCAAGTCGAAGGTGTTGCACAATCTGATGCAACTTCACTCCAATATGGACAAAGGAGCTTGACAAAAGTTTCCACTGCCTAAATCAATTTTTCAATTAATTAAATGCGTGACCGATACGGTTACAATATCAGCTAGTCAACTGAGTCACAAAGGTTAATCTGTCTATCCATATACGTACTGTACATATCTATCTATACATCTATCTATCTATCCAATAAAAGTAAAAAGTCACTGACTGATCACTGTGTCTCCGAAATCCCTTAATGCAAGAAGTTCAGATATGCATGATGGGAACTCCTACAGTATGTGCTAAGTAATCCTAAGAAAGGATTTTTACAAAATCCACCCCGCACGTAATGAAATGGGGCTTCAGCCCTAAAAGCCAAAATAATCATTCCTCAGAAACCGTTTGCCGTACAAAGTTGAAATTTAATGATTGCTCTTTTATCCCCCTAGATGTTAAATTATCAATTCTTGTAAATAATCTGGTTATCAGATATTTAAATGTGGGGTAAGACCTGAACACAAAAATATTAACATTCCCGAAGCCGAAGATAAAATTACACATAATTGTCCCTTGTATGCCGCAAATGTCCAATAAGAATTAATTATAAAGCTTCAAAGTCATCACGGAGTTAAATAAGCGTTAAGAACCGAAAACTTAAATGCTCATTCCTTCAAACGCATTTTAAGAATGAGGTTGAAATTTGGCATGATCGTTGCTTTTTTATGCCTTAGACATAAACTATCGAATGGTTTTTAAACACAACAGCTAAGAGGGTTGAATAGATAATGAGAACACGCACTCTTGTGGTTCCGATTTCACGTACAACTGGAGGTCTATACCCTCTAGCCTAATCATCATATCAGTAGTCATGCTTAATAATAATAATAATAATAATAATAATAATAATAATAATAATAATAATAATAATAATAATAATAATAATAATAATAATAATAATAATAATATAATTTACTACACGCAGCACCTTGTTGTTGCAACCAGGTTTCTCTGATCATTGTTAGCATCTTTATCTCCTCATGCGATCTGCAGTTCATTTACATCATGAGGTTCTTGATGTATGAAAGTCTTGCTCGCCCTCCTCCCTTTTCTTCAAGAACTTTCCCTTTCATGATGTTGCAAATGAAACGGTGTCCAATTAGGTGTCCAGACAATATCAGCTTCCTTTTTCTCTATTACTTTGAAGAGACTTCTCTTTTCACGTCCTCGTGTCAGTACTACGGTGTCACTTAATCTTTCAGTCGAGTTTGTTCCGTTTAATAGTCTCCAAAACCGCAACTCACCTGCTTCCAAGCTATCCAATTCATGATTTTCTAGTGTCCAAGTATCGCTCCCAAAGGTTAGCACACACTATTCGATTTAACAAAATGTCTCCAGGTCCCAAGACTAAAGATTTTATTGATTAATATATTCTTGTTATTTTGAAACGCACCCTTAGCCACAGCTATTACTCGTTTTAATCTCCCTCATGCTTCGGTTACTGTTGGTGATAATACTTTCCAGGGAGCAGAACTCGGAAATTTTGTCGGGTTTGTTTTTTCCAACATTTATTGCTGCAACCTGTTTGCTTACCGCCATTGTCTTAGGTTTTGAGCTTTAATTTTCCTAAAACTTTTACTGTACTTCGTAGCATCTTATTCACGTCCTTATATTTGTTGCTGAAACCATAGCTATGTCGTCTGCGAAGCTTACAGTCTGTAATTATTTTCCATTTACTTTAATTTTTGTGTTCTCATTCAGAGCTTCTTAATGTACAGACTGAACAAATAGAGTTACAGTGGACACCACTGTGTTACACCTCTCCTTATTTTTGCTAAGTCCTTACTACCACTTCAATTTTGGTGCTCTGCGACTACCACAGATTTAGTACCTAGGTCAGCTCTTTTCATAACTTGAAAAGGGGAATTCCAATAATAATAATAATAATAATAATAATAATAATAATAATAATAATAATAATAATAATAATAATAATAATAATAAATACATGCATAGACATTTTAGACCGTTATGCCTTTCAGAGATCAGTCTGAAAGCCTGTGTGAATTTATTAAATGTCGCCACAATCCTCTATTTGCAACTAGTACTGTGGCCTCATTTAGTTCTATACCTCTTATCTTTGATTCGTTAGAAACAGAGACTAACCATTGCCCTCTTGGTCTCCCTTTACTTCTCTCACCCTCTATAACAGAGGTCATTATTCTCCTAGGTAACCTATCCTCCTCCCTTCGCCTCACATGACTCCACCACAGAAGCCCGTTTATGCGTACAGCTTCCACTATCGAGTTCATTCCTAACTTAGCATTTATCTCCTCATTCCGAGTACCCTTCTACCATTGTTTCCACTTGTTTGTACCAGCAATAATTCTCGCTACTTTCATGTATCTTATGTCTAACTTATGAATAAGATATCCTGGGTTAACCCAGCCTTCGCTCCCATAAAGCGAACTTGGTCTGAAAACAGACCGATGAAGAAATAGTTTCGTCCGGGACCTGACTTCCTTCTTACAGAATACTGTTGATCGGAACTGCGAGCTCACTGCATTAGCTTTACTGCACCTTGATTCAATCTCACTTATTATATTAGCATTCTGGGAGAACACACAACCTAAATACTTGAAATTATCTACCTGTTCCAGGTTTGTATCACTAATCTGACATCCAGTTCTGTTGGATTTCTTACCTGCTGACACCAGTTTAGTCTTCGAAAGACTAATCTTCATACCATACTCATTGCACCTATTTTCAAGTTCCAAGATATTAGACAGCAGGCTTTCGGCACAATCTGCCATTAAGACCAAGTCGTCAGCGTAGGTCAGACTGCTTCCTATATTTCCACCTAACTGAATCGCTACCTGCCACTTTATACCTTTCAGCAGATGATCCATATAAACTACGAACAACAAAGGTGAAAGATTACAGCCTTGTCTAACCGCTGTAAGTACCCTGAACCAAGAACTCATTCTACCATAAATTCTCACTGTAGCCCAATTGTCAACATAAATGCCTTTGATTGATTTTAATAATCTACATTTAATTCCATAGTCCTCCAGTATGGCGAACATCTTTTTCCTCGGTACCCTGTCATGTGCTTTCTCTAGATCTACGAAACATAAATACAACTGCCTATTCCTCTCGTACAATTTTTCAATTACCTGGCGCCTACTGAAAATCTGATACTGACAGCCTCTCTGTGGTCTGAAACCACACTGATTTTCATCCAACTTCCGCTCAACGACTGATCGCACCCTCCCTTCCAAGATGCCAGTGAATACTTTGCCTGGTACATTAATCAATGAGATACCCCGAAAGTTGTTGCAAATCTTCCTGTTCCCTTGCTTATAGATAGGTGCAATTACTGTTTTTGTCCAATCTAAAGGTACCTTACCAACACTCCATGCTAATCTTATTAATTTATGAAGCCATTTCATCCCTGCCTTCCCACTATACTTCACGATTTCAGGTCTAATTTTATCTATTCCTGTTGCTTTATGATGATGGAGTTCATTTTCCATCCTATCCACTTCTTCAAGCGTAATTTCACCAAAATCATTTTCCTCCTTCCCATGAGCTAGGCTCTTAACAACACCACCAGGATGATTTCCTTTTACATTGAGATGATGTTCAAAATATTCCCTCCACCCTCCAGTGATTTCCTGGGATCTATTATGAGTTCATCTGAATGACCTAAAACACTGTTCATTTCCTTTTCCCTCCCTTCCTAAGATTCTTTATTAGTGTCCAGAAAGTTTTCCCTGCTGATTGACTTGGCCTTTCCAGGTTATTACCAAAATCGTCCCAAAACTTCTTTTTGGATTCAGCAGCTATTTCTTTCGCTCTGTTCCTTTCATCTATGTACAATTCCCTGTCAGCACCAGCCCTTGTTTGAAGCCATTTCCGATAAGCCTTCTTTTTACGTTTACAAGCTGCTCTCTCTTCATTATTTCAATAAGATGTTCGCTTTTTTCCATCTTCACGCACAGTTTTTGCTAGACATTTCCTTGCTGTTTCTACTATAGCATTCCTGTATGCCACCCATAATCATATCCATACACTTCTCTCTTTTTTTTCTCGTCCTGGACATTTTCTACCGTGATTCGTTTCAGATATATTTCACATTCATTATCCTAGGCCTACAGATACTTAGTTCACTACAGATCAGATAGTGCTCTGTATCATCGAATAATCCCGGATCCCGTACATTCCTAACAGACTTCCTGAATTCGAAGTCGGTTAAGATATAGTCTGTTATGGACCTGGCACCTCTAGCCTCCCATGTGTAGCGGTGAATAGCCTTATGCTTGAAGAATGTATTCGTAACTTCTAAACCCGTACTAGCACAGAAGTCCAGAAAACGTTTCCCATTCCTATTAGCGTCCATATCTATCCCACATTTACAAATCACCCTTTCGTATGCTTCAGTTCTATTTCCAACTCTCGCATTGAAATCACCCATTAGCACGATTCCACCCTTGCTGTTGACCCTCACCACGATGTTACTCAGTGCTTCATAAAACTTGTCAACTTCATCCTCATCTGCACCCTTACATGGTGAATACACTGAGAAAAATCTCATCAAAATTCCTCCAACGTCAAAGCTACCCACATCATTCGCTCATTTATGTGCCTAACAGTGCAATAGTATTCACTATGAACAGCCCAACGCCACACTCTGCCCTTCTCTTTTTAACACCCATCAAGTACACTTTATAATCTCATATCTCTTTCTCGTTATCTCCACTTACCCGAATATCACTTATTCCTAACACATCCTTTTTGCTGACTAAGCCAGTTCTATTTTCTTTCTTCCATAGCCTAAGCCCCATTAATATTGATAGTTCTCCATCGAATTCCACTTCGTAGGCCAAATTATTTCCAAGGAGTCCCTCGAGTGTCAAATGGGTGTGGGAGTCCATTACGCCCATAGGTCCGAGACTTGCTTAAAATTTTCTGAGCTCAGTAAATTCATGAAGCAGGATGCTACCCTACTTACACGTAGCCCAATGAAGGATCTCTCCTCCAACGGTAATAAATAGTACGCCATATGGATGCACACATGGTTTCACTGATCTGCGTAATAGAGATAATAATGGTGCACTTGGTTCACTCGGATGGTTATTGATTCGATTCCTTGCTGATTTTTAATTATTTTTGGGATCTACACTTTTAATTCGGTAGTGGCACACAAACGCGGTATCCAATTATTCTACAACAATAATGAGTACGAGATTATAAGTTGGGGATTCGCAGTAGGGTGGGGTGACGGTGACAAGCATACGAGTAACCACCCTGTTCCACTTAGTGCTGAGGCTACAGACTAAATCTGTAATATGCCTCCCCCTACCAGAATAACACAGGTTATCAGACAGATTTCACACAATATAACAAGCACTCACTAGAGGCTATTCGGACCAGTCCATGCACCTTAAACAAGCCTCTCTTTCAAACACAGTTAACAGGATATGTGCTGAAGGGATTTACTACACAATTTACAACGTTTACCATCAGAGTAAAAGATATTCAGAGAACGCAATAAGCCGATCAGACATTCTCCTCACGCTGTGGTAAAGCCGCAGTAAAGTTTTTTTTTATTATTGTGAAATTAGCCACAGTGCAAATTTAGGTGAATTCCCCTTTTTTACCTGACATATATAGCAAAACCATTCTCAATATTCTTATATTTATTGAAATGGCTCGGACATTCCATGGATTAACACAAGATACTTAGGATTACACTAGATTCAGAAATTGATTGAAAAAGCAAAATTGAAAGAGTGGTGGTGATTATTGTTTTAATAGGAAGTACAACCGGGCAACCATTCTAGAAACTGAAAGACTCAGATGGCTGAATGATTTCAAGTGAAGCCAACATGACACAAAAGACGAAAAATTCAAGAAAGAAATGATTGGGCGGCTAAGGTCAAACTGTGAGAATCGTAATTCCACAGAAGATGATGAAGAAGAAGAAATGTGTTGAAGTTAAACACAATTAGCCTTTTTATCGAGAGAGGCATCCCTTGTGTGAAAGAAAGCTATGAAGTGAATTTAGAGGTGTATATTAGTGGATGGGAAATGTAGAGGAAACTCGACTCATTTATGTTAGTAGAAGCAGACGAGGACATATGGAAAGCGAAAAACTTCGACCTGTTTCCACACCCGGATGGTATTCCCCAGTGCTAATTTGAACAGCTGGCTGAGTCATGCGTCAAACACATGAGATCGAACTCAGTCATAGCAGATGGGGTAATGACATCTTGCCTGTCGACCTATCACAATTTGGGATTATAATTGACTAGGAATAGGACAGTGAAGGGAATTTTGAAGCCTAGAATATTGCACAAATTCTAGAAAATTTCTGAGAATGAAATAAAGTACAAAAGAAATAATTTGAAGAATAGCCATGAATAGTGGTCACTATGGGCTGCATTGTAAACACGTGGATGAATGACATACTCTAGATTCCTTGAAACCCAAGCAAAACAAAGCCATTTTCACACGAGGCACGAAGGTCCTCGGTTAAGTGGACTACAGGTATTTGTCACCTGGGCTTGACGTGTTATAGAATGGTTAGCTCTACGTCTGACCACATTTGAGTCCATGAATAAACTTGGAGTACTCATTTCTGGTATAACTGCCACTCCAGAAGTGAAAAATTACGTTTCAATTGTTTTTTTCGACTTGCTAACAGACAACCTTCCGTGTGAACTAAACACGGCTTTATGCCTTGGCCACTGAACTGCCTTTTTTTTTGCTTTACGTCGCACCAACACAGATATGTCTTATGGCGACGATGGGATTGGAAAGGCCTAGGAATTAGACGGAAGAGTCCGTGGCCTTAATTAAGGTACAGCCCCGGCATTTGCCTGGTGTGAAAATGGGAAAGCATCTTCAGGGCTGCCGACAGTGGGGCTCGAACCCACTATCTCCCAATTACTGGATATACTAGCCGCACTTAAGCGAATACAGCTATCGAGCTCGGTCAATGAGCTTCTTCAGAAACAAAAATGTATCTGTCATATTACGATATATACAATATGATTTCCTTTTAACCTATGATTTTTAGTGCCAAGAATGTTCGAGGACATGTTCTGATTCCCGGTTTCTGTAGCTGCTTTCCCCGGCACACCCCCTTGCGGGGTGAACTCAATGTACCGTTCTGTGAGGGTATTGTCTGTAGATGCAGGTATAATTGTATGGGCTAGGAATGAGAAGGATGTGGTCGTGGACCGAGTGAGGTGGTCGCGCGATTCGGGGAGCGTAAATGCGAGTTTGCATTCGGGAGATGATGGGTTCGAATCCCACCACCGGCAGCCGTAAAGATGATTTTCCGTGGTTTCTAATGTTCATACCAGGCATGTGATGGGGTTATAACTAACTTAAGGCCATGACCACAGTTTCCTTTCTTAGCCCTTCCCCAATCCCACGTTCCCGAAAACCTTCGATGAATTAGTGAGACCTTAAACCGCTTTGGAAAAGAAACTCTTCAGAAGGGTACCACCGCGACATTTGCCTGGAGTTGAAACAGGATACCAGGGAAAACCATTTCAAGGATTACCGACGGGGATTCAGACCCACCTGTCTCACAACTACAGAGCTAGCAATTATAACTGGTCGTCCTGCAACGCACTGAGCTAACCTATTCGAATGTATAACGTTACTAGAATATATCCTGTTCTGAATTTGTAACGGACGACATGTGCTGTCCTGATATTCGTCAGAATTCTAATTGAATAATTACGGTTTACAGAGGTTCTGAAGTTCTGGAATTTTGTCTCCGCGGGAGCTCACTTACACACGTTTTACTTTCTTTAAACTAAGTTGTTCTAGACTTCAGCTTATTGACATCTAGGCTCACTTTTCACTCGTATACTTTGCGTTTGAATGTTTCTCTGACTTCCACTCCTGAGTCTGTTATGCCAGAGATCTAATATCTCTCCAATTCTTATTTGTATTATCTTGTTCCAGTCTTTCAAGCTAATCTCCACTATGTTCTGGGAATTGAACCCAGGTCAATTGGAAGACTCCCATGGTATCTTTTATCCCACTGCGGTGTACTGTTCTGAAATGTACAATCCTGTTTACTTTATAAGGTAAGTGTACTTTGTGCAAGATCTGTTTGACGTAAGTCGCAAATATATTTCCTTCTGGCATGACCTCTTGTTGAAGTGGGAGCGAACTGAAAAGTTGTTTGAGGGCAGCAGTGGTTGCAAATACACCTGTCATTGCATTCAGACTCAGGCTCCAGTGGCCACATCAAAGCCCATACCGCCAGGAACACACAAGTCTGTCGTCGCTCAGTTCCTTGTCGAGAATGACTGGGTGTTCTTCAACTTCACTGAAGGTGGATGGTCAGCTTTTTGAGGAGAAAGTGAAGAGAAAGAAGAAAAAACATCTGTAGCATAATAACAATAACAGCAATAACAATAGAAGGGGATTGGATAATGGACAACAAACCGGATGACATAAGCAGTTCGATGCTGAGTGGCTAAAACAATGAGAGAGATGAGTAGGCAGCTGCTGCAGACTTGTTTGCTTTACTGATGATGTCTTGTGTCGTACGGTCTCCTTTTTTCTTCTACGGAGTAAGTTCTCTTTACTCAGTATACAGTATATCGTCTGGAACAATTCTGTTTTATTCAAAACTATTTCTTCTGAAACTCGGCTCTTCCTCTAACTTGCTACAAAGGGACTTTAGCTAATTATGGCATTGCGTGTACTAGCTCCGCTCCTCAATATCAGGTCTAACACCCTTGGTCAGTTCTTTCTTTTTCTAACCGGACAGTATGACATTTGAGAAACCAAGAAGACTTTACTTTTTGGCATTATTATTATTATTATTATTATTATTATTATTATTATTATTATTATTATTATTATTATTATACCGGGAGGTACACCTCTACTCCGCTCATTCAAAATAACCGCCCTAATAAACTCCTCTATTGATCAAAAGGTGAAACTGATACTACGCGAACCTGGAACTTTAATCAGAAGATGTCACCACTGAAATATTAAGTAATTGTGTGCTTGTGAAGTTTCCTAAACTGATTGAATTTCTTCTGGTTTTGTTTGCTATACATCAAGAAGTTTGGACATTTTTCCACCGGTGTCACTACCAAAAACATCTGATCATGCACTCTGGTGCAAGGTGGAAGAACTTATAACTTAAAGAAGTTTTGTATCCCTAGGTTTTCCATAACTGAATCTATGTTCATTTATTTTTGGGTTGGCAATACTTCCTTTTCTTTCCGCCAGTTTTGAATCTAGCCAATCACAAGTTTTTGTAATTAATTTTCAACCAATCCCGCATTTCTTGTTCACTTTGAATCTGCCAATAAAGATTAAGAGGGTGTGTCCTGATTAGTCTTGAATGCTCTCGAACCTTCCCTGAGGGCATATAAACTGCGGATTTTCGCGTTTCCTTTTCAATTGATCATCGTCTTTCTGTGTGGGTGTTAAGGCAGGAGGCAGGGCCGCTTCTTTCTTCGGTCAGCAGAACATCTATAAGGTAATGACCACATAAAATGCATTCTTTCTTGCTGTCTCCGCTACTTTATCTGAAGGGAAGGTCCGAATCTTTAACTATGTAACCTACTTTTTTAAAATGAAACTTTCTTTTGGCTAATGTAAAAACTTCATAACATGTTTAACTGTAAATCGAGGATAGAGAGTGAGTTACCCTCTCGAGCTCCCCTTCATCTTGGTTTGAGGTGACTACGTTTTCGTAATTGTGTTCTCCTGTAATGTGTTAAAGTAATTTCCATTCGAACCACCTCAGTAGTTTGGGAATAGCCCCTGTTTCATCGGCCGAGATCCCTATAAGTTTTAATATTTCATTATCTGGAGCGCAGCATTCAGCTCCATTCAGTTTGTGTTCGGGCCGTTTATTTATCCTCTTCTTTTTTTCGCAAGGGCCCTGTAGGTTGGATACGAGATACCTCTGTGTAATTATATTTCAATTTTAAATGGTGCCTTGTGAGGCCAGAGAGTGTAACATTTTTATGTAAGATTGCCTTGAGCGGGCTGTAAGAAACTGAGAGCCTGTTAGCTCTTTTTCAAAGTTTTGTAAGAATAACAAGTGCCTCTGGAAGGCCACATATTGTATTTTGGTAACAGGTGCTCTTGAATTAGGGGATTTCTGCCCTTGACTAAAGCATTCCTTATTTTTAATTAAAGTTTTGTAAACTGGCTCCGGTATCTCTGGAATTGTAAAACTAGGGGCTTGAAGCCCAGAATCTGTAAAATTCACTTATCTAGGATTTTCCTAGTCTGGTTTTAAGATTGCTTTTGTACCTGACATGTTGTTATTTGTTGAGCTTTTTTTGAAGAAATATAACCTTCAGTTCAAGTTTTAAATTCATTTTTGATAGTGTAGATAGACCCAATCACCCCGTCCCTCTTTCTGCTCCACGGGTATCCCCGTGAACATTATTATTACTATTATTATTATTATTATTATTATTATTATATAGCACCTCCGTTTTGTCAGGCTGAGTGGATGAGAAGACGGTAGAATGTTGGCTTTCTGATGCCATGTTGGTGGGTTCGATTCCATCCCCGTACGGTTGTATTTGTAAGGCCTAAACTACGCCAGCCTCTTGTCCGTAGATTTACTGGCACGTAAAGGAAAGTCCTGAGGACCAAAATACTGCACCTTGATGTCTCCGTGAAACTTAAAAGTAGTTACTTCGATAAAGATATTATTATTATTATTATTATTATTATTATTATTATTAATTACTGTATAGCTTTCTAAGTGGATCATTTGACGCGTTTGATTTCAGATGTCTTCAGGGTGACACTACTTTCATCTTCGCATTATACGCTTTTCCTTTCTTCAAACCAAGTTGTTCTAGACTTCAGCTTATTGACATATAGGCATACTTTTCACTCGTATACTTCGAGTGTCAATGTTTCTCTGACTTCTACTCCTGAGTCTGTTATGCCAGAGTTCTTCAAGTCTTGTCTTACTTCAGGATCCACTAGCTTCTTGATACTTTCTGTATCTTCCAAGATTGCCTTGTCAGTCGGGTCCGTTGTGCTCTTGATTTTCCCGTAAAATTATAAGCGACGTTACATCATGTCGTTTATTTTATTCTACATCTGTTCGGCCTCTTTTCTACTCTGCGGCCTGTACCCTTCTTCTGTCTTATTGAGGCCTAGAATATTTCTGATGATTCTTCTCTCTAGTATTTTGATGTACTTTAGTTCACCTTTCCGATTCATACCGGCCCTGTGGTGTAGGGGTAGCGTGCCTGCCTCTTACCCGGAGGCCTCGGGTTGGATTCCCGGCCAGATCAGGGATTTTTACCTGGACCTGAGGGCTGGTTCTTGGTCCACTCAGCCTACGTGATTAGGGTTGAGAATATATCTGACGGTGAGATAGCGGCCCCGGTGTCGAATGCCAAGAATAACGGCTGAGAGGATTCGTCGTGCTGACCACACGACACCTCGTAATCTGCAGGCCTTCGAACTGAGCAGCGATGGCTTGATAGGCCAAAGCCCTTTTCCGATTCATGACCAATGTTCGTGATGCGAACAAGGATTTTGGTATGACGACAGTGTTCTAATTTCTCACTTTCGTGTTACGTGAAAAGCATGCTTTATTGCACATGTTCCAAGTCTTCCAGAATGCTCCGGTCATCTATTGATTTCAATGCACGTGAGCTTATTTCTCTGTCCCATTCGTCTGTATCATCTCTCTGAAGTCTCTCTTCAAATCACCGTTTTTTATTGTAATATTTTCTAGTTCATGGTGTGGGTGGAATCGTGCTAATGGGTGATTTCAATGCGAGAGTTGGAAATAGAACTCAAGGATACGAAAGGGTGATTGGTAAATGTGGGGAAGATATGGAAACTAATGGGAATGGGAAGCGTTTGCTGGACTTTTGTGCTAGTATGGGTTTAGCAGTTACGAATACATTATTCAAGCATAAGGCTATTCACCGCTACACATGGAAGGCTAGGGGTACCAGATCCATAATAGACTATATCTTAACCGACTTCGAATTCAGGAAGTCTGTTAGGAATGTGCGGGTTTTTCGGGGATTTTTTGATGAAACAGACCACCGTCTGATCTGTAGTGAACTAAGTATATCTAGGCCTAGGATAGAGAAAATGAAACGTGTCTGTAAACTACTGAGGATAAAAAATCTCCAGGACGAGGAAATTAGGAAGAAGTACATGGATATAATTAGAAGGAAGTTCTGAACGGTGGACAGCAAGCAGGTTCAGGATGTAGAAAGAGAATGGGTGGCATACAGGGCTACTGTAGTAGTAACAGCAAGGGAATGCGTAGGAATAATGTGTGTAAAGATGGGAAAAATCGAACATCTTGGTGGAATGATGAAGTGAGACCAGCTTGTAAACGTGCCTATCAGAAATAGCTCCAAACAAGGGCTGACGCTGACAGGGAATTGTACGAAACTTCATGGTGGTGTCGCGAACAACGGAGCTCAAGGGGGGGAGGAAAATGATGTTGGTGAAATTACGCTTGAAGAAGGGATAGGATGGTAAATAAACTCCATTGTCCTAAAGCAGCAGGAATAGATGAAATTAGACCTGAAGTGGTGAAGTATAGTGGGAAGGCAGGGATGAACAGGGTTCATAAATTAATAAGATTAGCATGTAATTGCACCTATCTAAAAGCAAGGGAACAGGAAGGATTTCAACAACTATTGGGGTATCTCATTGATTAATGTACCAGGCGAAGTATTCACTGGCATCTTGGAAGGGAGGGTGCGGTCAGTCGTTGAGCGGAAGTTGGATGAAAATCAGTGTGGTTTCAGACCACAGAGAGGCTGTCAGTATCAGATTTTCAGTAGGCGCCAGGTAACTGAAAAATGCTGCGAGTGGAATAGGCAGTTGTGTTTATGTTTCGTAGATCTAGAGAAAGCATATGACAGGGTACCGAGGGAAAATATGTTCGCCATACTGGGGGACTATGGAATTAAAGGTAGATTATTAAAATCAATCAAAGGCATTTCTGTTGACAATTGGGCTGCAGTGAGAATTGATGGTAGAATGAGTCCTTGGTTCAGGGTACTTTCAGGGGTTAGACAAGGCTGTAATCTTTCACCTTTGTTGTTCGTAGTTTACATGGATCATCTGCTGAAATGTATAAAGTGGCAGGGAGAGATTCAGTTAGGTGGAAATGTGCTAAGCAGTCTGTCCTATGCTGATGACTTGGTCCTAATGGCAGATTGTGCCGAAAGCCTGCAGTGTAATATCTTCGAACTTGAAAATAGGTGCAATGAGTATGGTATGAAAATTAGCCTTTCAAAGACTAATTTGATGTCAGTAGGTAAGAAATTCAACAGAATTGATGTCAGATTGGTGATACAAAGCTAGAACAGGTGGATAATATCAAGTATTTAGGTTGTGTGTTCTCCCAGCGTGGTAATGTAGTAAGTGAGATTGAATCAAGTTGTAGTAAAGCTAATGCAGTGAGCTCTCAGTTGCGATCAACAGTATTCTGTAAAAAGCTCCCAGAAGAAACTATCTTTACATCGGTATGTTTTCAGAGCAACTTTGCTTTACGGGTGCGAAACCTGGGTGGACTCAGGATATCTTATTCATAAGTTAGAAGTAACTGACATGAAAGTAGCGAGAATGATTGCTAGTACAAGCAGGTGGGAACCATGGCAGAAGGGTACTCGAATGAGGAGATAGGGGCTAAGTTAAGAATGAACTCGATGTAAGAAGCTGTACGCCTATATCGGCTTCGGTGGTGGGGCAGTGTGAGGCGAATTGAGGAGAATAGGTGTCCTAGGAGGATAATGGACTCTGCTATGGAGGGTAAGAGAAGTAGAGGGTGACCAAGACGACGATGGTTAGACGATTTAGAGATACGAGGTATAGGACTAAATGAGGCCACAGCATTAGTTGCAAATAGGGGATTGTGACGAAAATTAGTAAATTCACAGAGGCTTGCAGACTGATCGCTGAAAGGCATAACGGTCTATAATGATGATGTATGCATGTATCTTCTGGTTTGATGTGTTTTCTGTTTTCTCGGAGGAAATTTGTTGGTAGACCTTTGCAACCATCTATTTCAGAATCTCGGTCTGTTTCACTGCGATTTCTTTGTTGTGAGTATTGCTATATCAAACATGAATGCCAGGCAACTATTATCTATCCCTTTAGTCTTCTGTCCTAATCTGAGTGGTTGGTGCGGTTCTTGTGTCTTCAGTTCTTTTTCCCATTCCATACAACAGTAGTGGTGATAGACCATCGCCCTGTTCAACTCCCTTTCTAATTTTGATTGCTTCTGATAATCATCCCATGAATTTTATTTTGGATTTGGTGTCTGAGCGTCTGATTAATGATGTTTGTCGTCAGTGATAGTCTGTCTACAGAGTTGTATGTCTTTTGCAATCCGGGAAAGTGCATACGGTCTCTCTGTTTCTCACCGCTTGGTAAATCAGCGCTCTCTTCAGAGTGAGTATCTGCTGCATTCAGCACAGGATCTTCCCGATATGAAGCGCACTTTGTATTCTTCTAGGTAGTAGAGACTGTATCCTATCAATCTCTGTGAGTTCAGAACAATTTAGTAGTTTTTCGAAGTACTTCGCTAGTGTCTCGATGTTTTCTTTTTTGTTCAGTACTAGTTTGCCATTCTTCTTCCTGAAACATACATTCTGTGGTTGATATCATGTGATTCCGTCTATGAATGTCTTGTAGAAGTCTCTCGTGTTGCAGTTTAGGAAGTTCTCTTCTACCATTTTTGATTGACCTTTTCGTATTCTCTTCGAATCTTCTCATGGTTCTTGTTGTTTGATTTCTCACCTCTATGTTGCTAGTCGATTTCGGTTCTGTTTAATCTCTATTCCAATTGTTCTATGCAACATTCCTGTTCTCAGTTGCTTTATCACAGGTTTTATTCATTTGTTTTCCCGAATAACTCTTCCTGGAATTCTTTCCAGGTCGTGGCAGCTGGCTCAGGCCGGTGGTATTTGAAGGTGCTCAAATACGTCAGCCTCGTGTCGGTAGATTTACTGGCACGGCACGTAAAAGAACTCCTGCGGGAATAAATGTTGGCACCTCGGCGTCTCCAAAAACCGTAAAAGTAGTTAGTGGGGCGTAAAGCCAGTAACAGTATTAAAATGCTGCAATAATTCAAAACTAACACCCTTTCAATTGCTATAGAATGTAAGTGACATTATGGTGTAAGTATTTTCTCTTATAGGTAACAGTTCTTTAATACAAAACAACATGGAGTTGTTTCCTTTAAACAGCCTCAAATTCCAGCGATCTTAACCGAAATTGAATGTTGTAAGACTATAACCAAAATCCTTACTACTTTTATATTATCATGATAAAAATGAGGAATTGTTTACATCCACTTAAACTCTGTCTGTTGTTTAAGTTACATTCTGGGCTTATTGTGCAAGGTTGAGCGGTGCATGAGAACAAGGCCTACATCGATCTGCTAATGGTATTATGCAAACTGTAAGAAGTCACCCCATTGTCTCGGCTAATTAACACACTGTATCGCTTTCCAGGTACAACAAGAACAGGATACCAGTTTAAAAAGTGTTACATGAGGATGGAGGTAAACTTCTTGCCTTCAGTATGGACACGCGCTGTAAACAGAACCGTATTACCTGACTAAAGGTCTTATTGTGTAAACTAAATTATTCGTATGAACTGAATTGGATTCGTGGTACGAATTACCGTTAATTCAAGTTAGGATTATTTGATTACGTTGCAAATTGCAAAACACTATCGATGTATGGTATAGATATAGAACAAGCAATACGTCAATCACAAGAATGATTTTTGGTCCATCGGAAAACGTATTGTAAGCGAAAAATACGTGAATCCCCAAAAGAAGACAGAAGACGATTCGTGACATGACTGACTTGATTTCTGCCGTAAAAAAATAATACAGTTTCAACTCATTATTGCTGATCTTCAGCAGAACACTCTCGACCACTTTCCAAACTAGCAAAATCACAAGCACAAGTAGCTTAATTTTCAGACTAAACCCGAGATATTGGTTGCTGAATTTGGCTGATGTTCTTCAGGACATTCAATCTAGATTCGTTGACCTCGAGGATATTGAAGGTTTTGTTCAGAAACTTTCTGTCCCATCTTGATATAAGACTCAAAGTACCTCACATTACAGTATCCATGGGTAATGGACATTTTACGAATGATATAACGAGTTGAATACGTTGCAAATTAGAAAACAATATGGATGTATGGTATAGAAAAGGCGTCGTTAACAAGTCACCTCTTCGGTGTTATCTGCTCTTGAAGACCCAAAAATCATTAGAATAATTTGGAAATATGTTTTCTGCATACGTGAGAACAACGACTGCTGTAAGTATGGAAGACGTAGCAGGGCAATTTAAGGGCATCAACCTATTGATGAGTTGACGAATAAAGTACTAATAACGTGCTTATCACTTATAAGAAAATAGATATCCAGCCAACGTAACATAAAAAGTCTTGCTGTATCTTTTTCTTTCTGGCTTTTTTCCAACAACTTGGGGTCGGTTTTATATGTCAATTAAGCCTAGTTTTGCAGCCATATGCCTTTCCTGATGTCAAATTTATATCTGTTAGGAGCTAGCTAGGCTGTTCAGGTCACGCAGCTGTGATCTTGCATTCACGAGATGGAAGCTTCAAATACCCCCATCAGCAGCCTCGAAGATGGTTTTGCGTAGTTTATCATTTTCACACCAGGCAAATGCTGGCTGGGGCTGTACCTTAATGAGTTCTACAATCGCTTCCTTCGCAATCATATCGTCTCCGTAACACCGGTCTCGATCGGGGTGACAAATAAATAATACCAAAATAAATAAATAAGTAAATAAATAAATAAATAAATAAATAAATAAATAAATAAATAAATAAATAAATAAATAAAATAAAATATTTTCTTAGATCTCTTAGCTCTGACAGTATGAAAGTGACTGAGGTATGGGCGGTGTTATTAACGCCATTCCTTACGCAGTCAATACCTACGACGAATGGTACTATAGTGTAGTATGGCACGTACATTTCAGTGGACTTGTCGGACTGTTACCTCCCTCCCAAGCCGTTCCTTGGTAAACTAACGAAAGTTTAAGGTGTCAGTAAATCAGTAGTGAAGAAATAAGTTGTGATTGCTCATGTACTATATATTTTAATACTTTTATGATTGGTTTTATGACTTAGCCATACTGAACGAACTGAAGAATTGAGACTTTGCCAGAGGATGGACCTCACATAAATAGTCAAATATGGACCATAATTCAGAACCGCAGATTCGCAAGTTTGGCATATTCACCAGTTTGCCAGAGTGGGGATAATGTTTCTGGCTCAGTAGGGAAATCAACGGCAAACTACCTCCCTCCGCATTTTCTTCTAGACGATTTGAAAAAGCAATAATAATAATAATAATAATAATAATAATAATAATAATAATAATAATAATAATAATAATAATAACAATAATAATAATAATAATAATAATTGTTACGGAGTTTCCGTGGAGCAGAAAGAGGTGAAAGAAGGTGCTTTGTGAAATGGGTCTATCTACTATATCAAAGATTAAATTAAACTTTAAAAATAAAGGTTATATATATTTTCAAAAACAAACTTAACAATTTTTTACTTAGTGAAATAACAATGACAAATTTGGATATTAAAATAGAGAACCCTTGAAAAGGGAATTTAACAATTTTGGGCTTCAAGCCCCTAGTTTACAAATTTACAATTTCGCAAATGTGGTATTATTTAGACAGGGACAGAAATCTCCCAAATTCAAGAGCACGTTTCTCCAAAGGTTACAAATCTATAGCCTTCCAGAGGCAACCCTCACTATTACAGGAAATTCACAATCTCAGAAAATAAGCTTACATGCTCTCCAACATTACCCAAGGAGACTGCGCTCCCAATTTCTTACGGCCTACTCAAGGCAATATTACACACAATCTAACACCTTCCGGCCTCTCTGGGCCCAACCTAACATTTTCAATTTGTACACAGGGGTATCTATTACCCAAACTACTGGGCCTTTGTGGAAAGAACAGGTTAAATTACTGGCCCGAACAGAAAATGAATGGAGGCGTACACTTGCACTCCTAAAAAATTAAAAACCCTAATTGGGCTCTCGGCCCGATGATGCAGAGGCTAATCCCAAGCTACTGAGGTGACTAGAATGGAGGTTAACACTTTACAAAAAAGAGAAAAGGTTACAAAATCAGAGTCACCTCAAACTAAGTTGAAGGGGAACTCGAGAGGGTAACGCACTCTCTATCCCCAATTTAGAGTTTAAGACTTTATGAAATTTTACATTAGCCTGAAAGAGGGTTAACATTAAAAAAAACAGGATGTTACATAGTTAGAAATTGGAACCTTCCCCTCGTGTAAGTCTGCGGAGGTAGCTACAGAAAAATAAGACAGGTGGCCATTAACTTAATACACACACTCTCAGAAATTCGTTGATCCAAAGACAAGGTAGACTGAAAGACCGCAGCTTCTATACGAGAAGGGACGGTTCTAGAGGGTTCTGAAGTAATCCGGACACACCCTCTCAATTTTATAGGCAGAATCAAAAGTTACACGTAAAAACCAACAAGAAGGCTGTGATAGGTTGAAAAATAATTACAGAAAATTTTTTTGATTGGCCGGACACCAAATCTCGCGGGATAAGAAGGAAGTGTTGCAAACCTTGAAATATATAAAAAATGAAAGTTAATTTACTTGAGAAAACCTATAGACACAAAATTTCTTTCAATAACAGATTATTCCACTTTGCACCAGAGTGCGTGACCTCAGAGACCTCTATACAGAAAAGTTCAAACTTCTTGATGTACACCAAAACAAAACAAATCCAATCAGTTTAGGAAACTTAGAAATGACAAACTTCTCAGTTATTCGGTAGTGACATATTCTGATTCATGTCCCAACTTCATGCAGTAGCAGTTTCATGTTTGGTTTGATAGATAGAGATCTTTAAGGCGCTTCTTTTGAATGCGTGGAGTTGAGGTGTGTTTCCCGGTACAGACCTCCCCTCCCAAAGGTCCTTCCTTGGAGGTGACACAGAAGAAATTTGAAAGAAGAAAATTTTCACATTGAAATTTTATAGATGATGAAAGATATATTGCTAAAAGTCTTTGTTAGAAAATTAATTTGAAAAACCATAGTTGAAGTCTTCTTGTGATCGTAGTTAATTATATGCCGATTAAGTTTGACGGCAACACCTGCCGCCGCTGCTGATACCCAGATGAGGTCGCTCGGTCCCCCCAAGTACCCTCAGATACACCTCTCCCGCTACTATGAAAGGGGTAGTCGTGGTGATGCTCGCCGCAGATTAGATGTACATGATCAGTCCCCAGATGTGTTGACGGTAGAGTTAACGCACCTCAGCCCTTGCCGGAAAAATGGAGCCCCAGCGCGCTGTTCAGAAAAAGTCTTCACTAGAGTGGAGTGGGCCCATTCCCCACTTCGGTATCGCTCGCCAGATGTTGAGACACGGCCGCCGACGGCTGAGGGGGTACTGAAACTATAATATCTGGGTGACAGAGATGTTTTGCTGGAGCATGCGAGTACAATTTGCTTTGTTGGAGGCAGAGGGGCGGGCGGCGTTGATGGATAGTGTGTGTCAGCCATGCGAGGATTAAGGAGACGGGGGCTAGGTAATGGCAACCAGGTACTGGTTAACAAGAAAAGTCTCGTAGGGGAAGGTTTTACAATTGTGAATACAGTACCTACTTATTATAATAGGGGCAGAAAGCCAGCTTATTAATTACATAATTTTTAATCAGAACGGCACTTTTTAAAAAGAAAGATAACCTTCGACCCTTGCCAATGTTTAGTGGCGAATTAAAAACAACCCTGAATTTACACAGGTTTCACCTGAGAGAGGTGAACCCTAAATATCCTCTCCGTGGCTGGGTTACTGACCAATAATGTAACTGGTGTTAGAAAATCTAAAATAAGGCATGGCGCATGGAATCTGGCGGCAAGCTTGCACGCAGGAACAAATTTTTATCCTTGATATCGATCTCCGGCTTTTAAATTGGTGGGCCTCCGTCCACGATTATATCTTTCTCTAACCTTTAAGATTGACTTTAGCCTTCTTCCATAGATCTCTAAGATTATCGGGATCTATTGTCTCTGGTAATATGTCATTAAGTGACCAAAGATTAGATAGCGACGTGTTATGAACAAATTTAAACATGAGAGATGCTGGAGTGATCTTGTGGGATTCATGAACCGCCGAATTTAGAGCGGATGCTAACCAATGCAGGGACGTATCCCACCTAGAGTGATCTTCATGATGGAATGCAATTAAGGCAGAACGGAGATAACGATTGACCCGCTCAGCCAGAGACGGTTGAGGGTAATAAGCTGAAGTAGTTACATGTGAGATAGACAGGTCAAAACAAAATTTACGGAATAAGTTAGGGGTGAATGCCTTAGCGTTATCAGAAACTGTATATTGACAAGGACCAAAGGAAGTAAATATTGTATTCAAACAACTGAGCGGTTTCCAGCTTAGTCGGAAACAACCAAGAAAATCTAGTGAAGCCGTCTACACACACCAGAATAAATTTATTTGTGTTCCCCTTTGATTGTGGGAAAGGTCCGAAGTAGTCTATATATAAACGTTCCATGGGGCGCGGCGCTTGATGCGATGAGAAGAGCCCTAGCTTAGTGGACAAGGCGGGCTTACTAAGCAAGCAAGATTTACAAATTTTTACCAATTCTCTAATTTCACCGTCCATACCTTTTTAAATAAATATCTCGCGGATCTTTCCCCGAGTTTTGAAGATGCCTAAATACCCCCCTAATCGGGTTTCATGATAGTACTTGAAGATCATAGGTACAAGCACAGCTGGAACTACTAATTTCATATTTTGATCGTGCCTCGAAGGGAAACACAAAACCCTGTTTCTCAACACCTCGTAAGGGACGACATGTTCCCCAGAAGAAAGGGTTTCAATAATAGGAGCCAGCACAGGATCTTCACGTTGATATTTGTCAATATCCCGAAATAACATAGGGGCATCGGTTAGAATAGCATTAATACCCGAAGGTTAAGAGGTTAAGTCCAGGCAGAAGGGGAAGAAGAATTAGAAGAAAAATAAGGTTTCATATTAATGTGAATAAATTAAATTTGTGAAAAATGATATCGAGGAAGTGTGTGAGCAATTAATTTATTTATTTGCTCAATAGCATTTTCTTTTCCATCATGATAATAATTTTCATAAATTTTTAATAGAAAATTAAAATTTTTACCTTTCAGACTTTTTACCAATTCATCGGAGGTTGCCTAGGTAAGGCGATAATAATAATAATAATAATAATAATAATAATAATAATAATAATAATAATAATAATAATAATAATAATAATAATAATAATAGATCTTAAATAGAAAGATTTAGAAAGAAACAACATAAGCGAAGAAGAAGCAACAGATAGAGAGATTGTTAGAGAGAAAGTGTTAAAAATGGAAGGAATCCAAGGTCGCGAGGGAAAGAAAAGAGACTCACAATGGTCCGTGGAGAGGAAAAGGAGGCATAGTGAGTAGATGGGGGAGTATTGGAGGAAGAAGAAGGAACAACAAAGAGTGAAGTATTGACATTGTCTCGTGGTCCCTAGAAGACCCTAACGGAGAAGGAAATAATAATAATAATAATAATAATAATAATAATAATAATAATAATAATAATGATAATAATAATAATAATAATAATAATAATAATCATGCGTATCGATTTTAATGTCCGAATAAATTTTATGTATTTTAATAATTGATAAACATTTTGAAATAAGACTCTCACATCTAGGGAAGCAGATGATTTTGGGGCTCGCTCAGACTAAACCAGTCTACACCAGTCTGCTTCTTCACTTTCTCTTTCTTCTTCTCCTCCTCCTCCCATTGCTTTCCGCACACTCTAGTGAAGTCGCAGATGCGAAGAGTGTCGTACTTGCCGACTTGGCCTTGCTTCAAGGCTGGATGCCCTTCCTGACACGAACTCTATGTGGAGGATTATATTCACTTTTACGTAATTCTGTGCTGGTTGGTAGTGGGATGTGTGAATATGAAGAGACGTGTATTGACACTAACGCCTACGCCTAGCTCCCGAGTAAAAGGAAACTGACTCTACGCGGCTAAAGCCCTCCACACAGCCGGGAATCGAAAATGGTACCCTCTGAACCGACGGTCACGACGCTGGCCAATCAGCTGGACTACACCTAAAATAAGTACCAGGATAATTTATGGCGGTGTGTGTGTGGGGGGGGGGGAGGCAGAGGTGGCCGAGTGTAGAGCTAACCTTTACTTAGAATAGATAACACTACCGGTACCTCGACATTCCCCCCAACAAGCATACCAGCCTTTTCTGATGCACCGGGTGAGTTGGCCATGCAGCTGTGAACTTGCATCCGGGAAATAGTGAATTCGAGCCCCACCGTCGGCACCCCTGAAGATGATTTTCCATGGTTTCTCATTTTCACACCTTAATTAAGGCCACGGCCACTTCCCTCCCACTCCTAGCACTTTCCTATCCCATCGTTGCCATAAGATCTAACTGTGTCGGTACGACGTAAAGCAAACTGTATGAAAAAAAAAACCCCTTTTCTGATAGTCTAGTTATAGGCTAAAGCGTCTCCAGCAACTACTCTGCGTCTCTTGTCATCTTAATTTTTCGGACCTAGCGTGTGGCCACGTGGTCTGCGTTACGTAGCTTTAAGCTTGCATTCGGGAGATAGTGGGTTCGAACCCCACTATCGGCTGTCCTGAAGATAACTTTCCGTTGTTTCACATTTTCACACTAGGCAAATGCTGGGGCTGTACCTTAATTAAGGCCACGGTTGCACCCTTTCAACTCCTAGCCGTTTCGTAACCCATCGTCGTCAAAGAACCTGTCTGTGTCAGTGCGACGTAAAGCAAATGTTCAAATAAAAAAAATGTTTTGGATGAAATATGACTCCGAAATATGCCATTCCAAGGTCTGATAGTAAGTACCGGGCTGTGAGTTTATGTAAATCACACGGCTGAACTCGCGTTTATTATTATTATTTTTTTCTATCTGCAGAAAATTTGAGCACTTCAGTAGGAGTGAATGGCTGAAGTGTTGACGCAGTTAAGACGTACAGTCCGCTCATTCATGAATGATTTCTGCTCAGTTTTTAACTTGGAGCTATGACAAGACCTTGCATTGTGATATCGTCTCATTCATGAGCTTCTTTGTGTCTGTACCCATTGTGTTACAGTCTACGAAACCGCAGTGGACCTTGTGCATTGTCAGGGGGAAGAAGAGATCTTCTTTAGCTCGAGCCCATTTAACAGGTTGATGCCTTGCCAACCAGCTGACCAGGGGACGGTGGCTTGGCTCCGCCACTTAGTACTGTGTTCATCATTCACCGCCGCACTCACTTTTCTCCATATGTCTCTGTCTCTATTTATATTAATAATAATAATAATAATAATAATAATAATAATAATAATAATAATAATAATAATAATAATAATAATAATAATAATAAACTTTTCCGACTCCTTGGCTGAATGGTCAGCGTATTGCCCATCCGTTCAGAGGGTCCCGGGTTCGATTCCCAGCCTGATCGGAGATTTTAATCTCATATAATTAATTCTTCTGAGTCTCGGGGAATAATAATAATAATAATAATAAAAAAATTCCGACTCCTTGGCTGAATGGTCAGCGTATTGCCCATCCGTTCAGAGGGTCCCGGGTTCGATTCCCTTCCTGATCGGAGATTTTAATCTCATATAATTAATTCTTCTGACTCTCGGAGACTGCGGTTTGTGTTTGTCTCAACACATCCCTCTTCATATTCACACAACACACTACACTACCAACCACCACAGGAACATGCAATAATAATTACATCACTTAATATAGGGTAGACGTCAGGAAGGGCATCCGGCCGTAAAACAGGGCCAAATCCACAGACGTGAGAAAAACCTGCGTAATAATAATAATAATAATAATAATAATAATAATAATAATAATAATAATAATAATAATAATAATAAACATCCATTGTAGTTACTAATAGAAGTCACATTGTAGGAATTGTATCCTATAGGAATTCCATTACGTACTGAAAGCCAATGATACCGAGTGATCACGTTTGAAAATCTTCGACTATCACGGACCTGGGCCAGGATCGAGCACAATAGTAGGACTGTTAGGCAGTACCATATGGCTGATAAAGCAGGCATGAGGCAGTTTCTAAAAAGTAACTATGATCGGTGGAAAACGGTAAATAATAATGTAAACAGACTCTGTGATGGGTTTCAAGAAATTGTTGAGGAATGCGAAAACAGGTTTGTACCATTAAGGGTGGTAAGGAATGGTAAAGACCCACCTTATTATAATAGAGAAA